>NC_092264.1:12188393-12404272 GCF_036320965.1 Panulirus ornatus
TAATATGAGAGTGAGAGGCGATATACAGTTGAAGGTCAGTGTTATTAACCCTCGGAGCGATCTTGAGGTACACCAGGGAGGGACGCTGGGCGATACACTGTAGGAGGAGTGAAACGGAGTGCTGTTGTACTCGAGATGTTTCTATCACTTGTCTCTTGATGACCAGAAGCGCCAACATTTGGGGATTAAGTGTGGGGTGGGTGTCTCCCTCCTCACTATCACTTACCAACATGTTCACCTCAATGGGTTAATGCCATCCGACTCATCTTCACTATACCATCGATGAACATGATATTACCTCACCATCAACACACGCATCTTCATTACACCCTGGACAAGAACACCTTCCTCGACCAATCGCCTCTTCACAACGTCCTCAACACCGATGACCTATGACCTTATGACCTGACCTTTAAAAGTTGGGTCAAAGGCCACACCTTCTGTGCACCTTCCTCTTCACCATACTCTCGACATCAATGGCAAAAGCCCTGTCCCTCACGAGTCGGGTCAAAGGTCATATTCATAGCACCGTTGATATTACTGACCTTTGACCTGACTAGCACGGGCCAGGTCAAAGACCATCCATCTATACTCTAACACCTCGTCTTCACTTCTCTCTCGCCCCCTCTGGTCTTTGACATGACCATTACGGGTCATGTCCAGTGTTTTCCCTACCACGAGCTGGCCCTTAACTTGACCTTTACAGGTCCGATCAAAGACCCAAGGTTACGTCATTCATTGTTTGAATGAAAAAATCTTCAAAAAAAAATTAATAAATGAAATGAAAAACATATTTTCAGAATCCCTCTGCATCACTCCAACAGAAGGAGACGTACCGAGCAGTTAAGGAGCATTTATTTACGTACCGAGCAGTTAAGGAGCATTTATTTACGTACCGAGCAGTTAAGGAGCATTTATTTACGTACCGAGCAGTTAAGGAGCATTTATTTACGTACCGAGCAGTTAAGGAGCATTTATTTACGTACCGAGCAGTTAAGGGGCATTTATTTACGTACCGAGCAGTTAAGGGGCATTTATTTACGTACCGAGCAGTTAAGAGGCTTTTATTTACGTACCGAGCAGTTAAGGGGCTTTTATTTACGTACCGAGCAGTTAAGGAGCATTTATTTACGTACCGAGCAGTTAAGGGGCTTTTATTTACGTACCGAGCAGTTAAGAGGCTTTTGTTTTTCTTTAAACGCCAATGATAAAGGCGATAGTCTGCAAAAACAATTGGTCCAGCTTTGGTCCTTATGTTAGCACGACTGTCTGCCCGGCCAGGGTCTACAACGCTGGGTCACACACACACACACACACACACACACACACACACACACACACACACACACATCCTCATTTGACGACCGAGTTGAACTTTTGATACAAGAAATGATGTTACTGTCAACCACTGGAGGTCGTGACTGCTTGATGTGGAGAATATATGATGTGTTGATTGTGATAGTGGTGGTGATGGTGGTGGTGATGATGGTGGTGTTGATGGTGATGGTGGTGTTGATGTTGATGGTGATGGTGATGCTGTCGATGGTGAAGATCATGGTAATTATGGTTATGATGATGGCGATGTTCGTGTAAGTGGTGTGGATTATGGTGATGTTAGTGGTTGTGTTGGGGCTGATGATGTTGATGTTGATGTTCGTGTTGATGATAATGGTGATAGTTAGTGGTGTGTTGGGGCTGATGATGTTGATGTTGATGTTGGTGTTGATGATAATGGTGATAGTTAGTGGTTGTGTTGGAGCTGATGATGTTGATGTTGGTGTTGATGATAATGGTGATAGTTAGGTGTGTTGGATGATGATGGTGTTGATGTAGGTGGTGTTGATGATGATGGTGATAGTTAGTGGTTGGTGTTGGATGATGATGGATGTTGATGTAGGTGTTGATGATAATGGTGATGTTGTGGTTGTGTGTGGTGATGGATTGGTGGTGTTGTTGATGTATGGGAAGTTTGGGTGATTTGTGTGATGTTGATGTGGTGGTGATGGTGATGTGTTAGAGGATTGTGATGTGGTTGATAGTGTATGGTGTTGGTGAGTGAGAGTGATGTAGTGTTGTGATTGTGGTGGGTTATTGTGGTGTGATGTTGTGTTGATGGTTGATGATGTTGATGTGGTGTGTTGATTGTGGTGTGATGTGTTGGTGGTGTGTTGTGGATAGTGGTGATGTGGTGTGTTGATTGTGTGGTGTTGATGTTGGTGTGATGTTGATTTTGTTGTGGTGGTGTGATGTTGATGTTGATGTTTGGATGTGATGTGTTTGTTGGTGTGATTGGTGTGTATGATTGATGTTGATGTTGATGTGTTGGTGGATGTTTGTGGTGTGTTTGGTGATTGTGTTGAATTGTGTGGTGTGTTGATGATATGTGTGTTGATGTTGTGTTGGATTGTGGTGATGTATTGGTGTTGTTGTGATGGATGATGTGTGTGTTGATGTGATGTTGTTGTGGTGATGTTGATTGTGTGGTGTTGATGATGGTGTTTGTGTGTTTGGTGTTGATGTGTGATGTTGTGGTTGATGTGGTTGATGTGTGGTTGTTGATTGTGGTGATGTTGATGTGGTGATGTGTGTTGAATTTGGTGATGTTATTGTGGATGGTGTTGATGTGTGGTGGTGTTGATTGTGGTGAATGTTGATTGGGGTGATTGTTGGATGTAGTGGTGTTATTTGATTGGTGGTGTGATTGTGTTGGGATGTGTTGATTGTGGTGTGTTGATGTGATTGTTGATGTGTGATGTTGTTGTGTGTGGTGTGTGATGGTGTGTGTTGATTGTGTGATGTTGATTGTGGTGTGTTGATTGTGGGTGTGATTGTGTGATGATTGGGTGGGTTGATGTGGTGTGTGATTGTGTGTGAGTGGTTATGTTGTGTGTTGTTGTGGTTTGATGTGGTGATGTTGGTGAGTGATTTGGATGTGGGTATGTGTTGTGTGGTGTGTTGATTGTTGGTGATGTTGATTGTGGTGTGATGTTGTTGTGTGTTTGATTGTGTGGGTTGATTGTGGTGATGTTGTTGTGTGTGTTGGATTGGTGTGTTGTGTGTGTGTGATGTTGATTGTGGTGTGTTGATTGGGTGAGTTGAATTGTGTGTGTTTTTGTGGATGGTGTTGATTGTGTGGTTGTTGATGATATGGTGTTAGTTGGTGTTTTGATGTGGTGTGAGTTGATGATGTTGTGATGTTGTTGGATGGTTGATTGTTGGTGATGTTGTGGTTGTGTTGTGATTGATGTTGATGTGATTGTGTGTGTGATGTGGTGTGTATGTTGGTGTTGTTTGGTGATGATGTGATTGGTGTTGATTGTGTGGTGTGGTGTTGTTGTTGGTGGTGTGATTGTGGTGTTGTTGGGTGTGATGATGTGTGTTGTATGATTATGGTGTTGTTGTGGGTTGTGGTGTGGGTGTTGATTGTGTGTGTGTGTTGATTGTGTGTGGTGTTGTTGTGATGTGTTGATTGTGGTGTTTTGGTGTGTTGATGTTGTGTGTTGTTGTGATTGTGAGTTTGGTGATTTTTGGTGTTGATTGTGGTGTGTTGATTGTATGTGTGTTGGATGTTGTTGTGTGTGGATGTTTGTTGTGTTGTGTTGTGTGTTGTTGATGTGGATGTGTTGTGTTGGGTTGTGTGTGGTGTTGATGTTGGTGTTGTGTTGTGTTGATTGGTTGTGTTGATGTGTGAGTTGATGGTGGTTGATGTGTGTGTTGTTGATTGTGTGTGATGTTGATTGTTGTTGATTTGATGTGAGTGATGTTGTGTGTTGTTGTTTGGATGTGTGATGTTGGTTGTGGTTGGTGTGTTGTTTTGGTGGGATGATGTGTGATTGTTGATGTGTGTGTTGTGTGTGTTGGTGAGTTGTTGATTGGTGGGTGGTGTGATTGTGTGGTGTTGTGTAGTGTGTGTTGTGTGTGTTTGGGAGTTTGTTGTGATGTTGATTGTGTTTGGTGTTTGTGTGTGTTGATTGTGGTTTGATTGTTGGTGTTGTGTTGTTGTGTTGGTGGTGTTTGATTGTGTGTGTGATTGTTGGTTGGTTGGTGTTGATTGTGTGATGTTGATGTGTGGTGTTGATTGTGTGGTGATTGTTGTGGTGGTTTGTGGTGATGTTGATTGTTGGTGTTGTATGGTGTGGATTTTTGTTGATTTTGTTTGATGTGATGTTGTTGTGTGTGTTGATTGTTGGTGATTGATTGTGGTGGTGTTGATTGTAATGGTGTTGATTGCGGTGGTGTTGACTGTGGTGGTGTTGATTGTGCTGATGTTGATTGCGGTGATGTTGATTGTGGTGGTGTTGATTGTAGTGGTGTTGATTGTGGTGGTGTCAATTGTGGTGATGTTGATTGCGTTGATGTTGATTGTAGTGGTGTTAATTGTAATGGTGTTGATTGTGGTGGTGTTGATTGTGGTGGTGTTGATTGTGATGGTGTTGATTGTGGTGGTGTTGACTGTGGTGGTGTTGATTGTGGTGATGTTGATTGCGGTGATGCTGATTGCGGTGATGTTGATTGTGGTGGTGTTGATTGTAGTGGTGTTGATTGTGGTGGTGTCAATTGTGGTGATGTTGATTGCGTTGATGTTGATTGTAGTGGTGTTGGTTGTAGTGATGTTGATTATGGTGATGTTGATTGCACTGATGTTGATTGTAGTGGTGTTAATTGTAATGGTGTTGATTGTGGTGGTGTTGATTGTAATGGTGTTGATGTTGATTGTAGTGGTGTTGATTGTAATGGTGTTGATTGTGGTGGTGTTGATTGTAATGGTGTTGATGTTGATTGTAGTGGTGTTAATTGTAATGGTGTTGATTGTGGTGGTGTTGATTGTAATGGTGTTGATGTTGATTGTAGTGGTGTTGATTGTAATGGTGTTGATTGTGGTGGTGTTGATTGTGGTGGTGTTGATTGTGGTGGTGTTGATGTTGATTGTAGTGGTGTTGATTGTAATGGTGTTGATTGTGGTGGTGTTGATTGTGGTGGTGGCAGATGTTGAGAGCAGGGGTGTGAATAGCGGCGCTGCTGATGTTGAAAAAGAAATAACTCTATGAATACAGAAGACCGCTAAAACTACCTCTCGTAATAGCTGATATTCATTATCAATAAGTGCGGTAAATGACTGGGCCAGAAAACTTCACAAGCCTTAATTAAATGAGGCAAAATCCACTCGTTAAAAACTATAAACTCTTTAATCAAATGAATATTGCTTTTCACGGCAATTACTAACGCTCTGGAGTTTTCATCAGTGTTTGTGTATTGTATAGACGGAACAATGGAAAGCGTGAGTATAACACTGATTTATAGAACACTGTAGGTTAGAGGGTTCACAGCACACCATTTGCTAAAGAGGGGTTTCGAACCAGTGTCCTGGGAGTGTCCACGTACAACATCTATTCTTTCTTGTTATACATTTGGCGAGTCGGGTCCACACAACACCTTTGACTATCTATTGACGTGATGGGTCGTTACACTGCCTCTGTTATGAGCTATTAACGTGATGGGGCAGTACACTGCCTCTGTCATGAGCTATTGATGTGATGGAGCGGTACACTGCCTCTGTCATGAGCTATTAACGTGATGGTGCGGTACACTGCCTCTGTCATGAGCTATTGACGTGATGGGGCGGTACACTGCCTCTGTCATGAGCTATTAACGTGATGGGGCGGTACACTGCCTCTGTCATGAGCTATTGACGTGATGGGGCGGTACACTGCCTTTGTCATGAGCTATTGACGTGATGGGGTGGTATACTGCCTCTGTCATGAGCTATTGACGTGATGTTACGTTACAATGCCTCTGTCATGAGCTATTGACGTGATGGGACGGTACACTGCCTTTGTCATGAGCAATTGACGTGATGGGGCGGTACACTGCCTCTGTCATGTGTGGGAGACGTGGTCGGTCGGTCCACACACACTGCCCCTCTCTTGTGCTATTGACGTAATCGGTACACTCACAGCTTACGTCATGGCTTGCGACGTAATCGGTAGCTCTCACAACTTACGTCGTGGCTTGTGACGTAATTGGTACAATCACAGCTTACGTCGTTGCTTGTGACAAAATTGGTACACTCACAACTTACGTCGTGGCTTGTGACGTAATCGGTCGTCCGCTCGCTCACTGCGCCCGTCGTTCGCTAATGATGTGATCGGTCCATCCGTTGCGTCAGTCGTACGTAATCGGTCCTCCGCTCACTGCTTCTGTCGACTTGTATATCACCAGACGTTAGTTCAAGGATCTCACGTGAGGATGATCACTCTTACGTCACGTGTGGACTACGTCCCAGTACTGTGGTAGGCCGGCCGATGTGACACACACACAGAGTCATCTTGTGAATGTACACAGTACACACATCTCTGACCATTACATGGGGCCGTACCTCACCCCAGCTACTAACACGTCATGATGCCCACCTCCCTGGGTTCACACAGCCCACCTTGTACAGGTATCGTGTTTCTATATACGTGGGTTAACATCCCATGATGCTATGGAGCTCGAATGCTTCTGTATATGGGTTCACAACACACAGGTTGACAGCCCTTGATGCTATGGAGCTCTAATGCCTCTGTATATGGGTTCACAGCCCACAAAAATATATTCATGTTTTCCTTTTATCTATATATACAGCAACCGACTCAGTATGCATGAGAGTGTGCTTGATCGAAGCACTGTCGGTGAAGACAGGAAGACTGGAAAGGAACGAAGATGACAGAAATACTAAAGGAGAAAGAGAATTCGAGAGAAAAAAGAGGAAGGAAAAAAAAATGGCCCAATTCTCATTAAGTTTGATGTCGCCAGAGAAGTTATGAGAAGACAGTCAGGTGATGTACTCCCAGGTCACCAGGACAGTGTACACACGCAGGTATCTCACGAGGACAGTGACTGAAATGATTCGTGTGTAGACCAGAGAGAGAGAGAGAGAGAGAGAGAGAGAGAGAGAAAGAGAGAGAGAGAGAGAGAGAGAGAGAGAGGTAAGGCAACCTCACGTAAGCCAGTAAGGGATAGATAAGGTTATAATAATGGCTGGCGAGCTGGTCAGGCAGATGAGTTTTGATTCCACTCAGAGTAAAAGAGAAGCGGAATCAAAACCTCCTCATATATGACAAGAAGTGATCTATACTTGGGCTATATATGATACCTCCCTACAGAGGGATACGCCACTCTGAACAACTGCAGAACCCGTACCATCTCTCCAGGTTTTAAGAAGCAGTTGCAACGTCCATCATATTGGGCTTCCATGTGAGGGGCTGAGGCGATAGTTATAAACTGGTGTATCCATTGTTGTTATTCTATGATAGACAAAGAGCAACATTACGAATAGATGTATTAAGAACTTGTTTTGATGGCGAGCACAGACGTGAATGTGGGTGTCTGCCTCTCTATTCGAAAGAACGGTCTCACGGCCCCGTCCATGGGCCTCAGCCCTTAATGCCACATACTTCTCATGCCCTTTTTCTCTGGTTCGCACAGCGCGTCACAACACAAGCAGACGACGTATACCTCAATGCCGAGTCTCAGGGACGTAGACACGCGAATCAGTCAGAAAGGCTCTGAGATGAAGGTCTGCGAGAATGATGGAGGAGGGGGATGAGACAGAAGGTATGGCGTAATACACTGTTCAGTTTACATAGCAGTGTACCAGACTGCAGTACAGTAGGAGGAGGATAGGTAGACCAAGCTAGACATGGATTCATATCATGAGAAGTGATTTAATAAGGCTCATTGTATTCCATATGACAACCCTGGTGCTTGCGTAGGGGGAGCAGAGTCGATGATCTCAATAAACAAATCAATATAAAAGTATTTCTGTAGTTGGGGAAATGTCAGCGTGTAGCCTGAACACACTGGGTATGGGATGAGGATGTTTTTGTGATCAGAGATGCGTGGTACACCATGTTGAACTAGAGATACAGCCATGGAGAAAGGTTTGATAGACAGAGATCCTTTTAGGAGAGTAGAGACGCCGCCACCACCACGGCTCACTAGGCCATGTCCTCGTCTGGTACTGGTTCACTAAACTTGGTGAAGACACAGGACTGAGTTCGTGTGATGCCTGACTTTCCCCTGCTCGAGACATCTCGTTATAGTGTTTACTTCTAGGCTTCAGAGGAGGAGGCTATATACGATGATTAGAATATTTTTCTGTCAGATTATCAAGATATATCTAGAATAGATCAGGTTACATCAGGATATATCTAGAATAGATCAGGTTACATCAGGATATATCTAGAATAGATCAGGTTACATCAGGATATATCTAGAATAGATCAGGTTGCATCAGGATATATCTAGAATAGATCAGGTTACATCAGGATATATCTAGAATAGATCAGGTTACATCAGGATATATCTAGAATAGATCAGGTTACATCAGGATATATCTAGAATAGATCAGGTTGCATCAGGATATATCTAGAATAGATCAGGTTACATCAGGATATATCTAGAATAGATCAGGTTACATCAGGATATATCTAGAATAGATCAGGTTACATCAGGATATATCTAGAATAGATCAGGTTGCATCAGGATATATCTAGAATAGATCAGGTTACATCAGGATATATCTTGAATAGAGCAGGTTACATCAGGATATATCTTGAATAGATCAGGTTACATCAAGATATATCTAGAATAGATCAGGTTACATCAGGATATATCTAGAATAGATCAGGTTACATCAAGATATATCCAGATATGTTGTCAATCACTCGTATATTCCTGACAGTATATTTCTTTCATAATGACTCCTACATCTCTCACTCTCCTCCTAGCAATGATCACAGTATCTCACACCAGCCATCTAGCGACCTCCGTCTCTTACACTATCTCCCTGGAGACACCGGATCTCTCACACACAGATCTTCTGGTGGCGGAAGCCTATTGGATCCACCTCCCGCCATCTCCTTATCTCTCACATGCTCCCCCAGCGACCTCTGTATCTCTGAAACCCCGATATCTTTCACCTCCCTCCTCGTACCCACTGTATATTTCTGAAACTCATCCTTGCACCACCCACCCATCACTGATCAACGTCTCTAAACGACAACTTTACCAATGATCCTCGTCTACCCAGCAGTTCCCAAGTTTCTCAAGCCACTCCTTTGTACAAAATCGAATCTCTCAACGCCATCCCTGCCATCCTTCAACCTATCGCTAAACATCGCACATATTTCTCAACTCTGTCCTTGTACAATTCCCGAATCTCGCCTCCCCATGCCTACAAGACGCCCCGCATCTATCGACCCCATCCCTATCGACCCCATCCCTACACAATTTCCTTATCTATCAACCCCATCTTATCACAACCTTCCCCACTTCTTAAGGCTTTCCCTGCATAACCTCTGTGTCTGCTAACCCCATTAATGCACAGTTCTCCTATATCTCAACCCCATGCTTGTACAACCACCGTGTCTCTTATTCTCAGTGCATACCCACTGTTTCCCCGTATCTCTCAAAGACACTTTACAAGTTCTGTGTATCTCATCTCTCTCCCATCACTCCCTGTCTCTCACAACATCTTTGGCCACTCATGTATGAGATAGCTGGACGGAAATTTGATTGTTGCCTATTACAGCGCTCAGCCCTGAGCAGACCACCGTAGGACGGCCTGGTGATGCTCAGCCCTGACCAGACCACCGTAGGGCAGGCTGGTGATGCTCAGCCCTGACCAGACCACCGTAGGGCAGGCTGGTGATGCTCAGCCCTGACCAGACCACCGTAGGGCAGGCTGGTGATGCTCAGCCCTGACCAGACCACCGTAGGGCAGGCTGGTCATGGTATAAACAGATTTGGTTATGAACCCAGTATGAAGCCACTGTCTCACACTTCAAGGTTTTGTTCACAGTGGTTCATCTACAGAACTGATTCTCTGCAGTGTGAGAGGAGGGACTCTCTCTCTCTCTCTCTCTCTCTCTCTCTCTCTCTCTCTCTCTGAGGTGCACCTATACGCTCCCCTTACCCCTCTTGTCGGTTCACCAAGCCGTCGTCAAAAGTGACCCATATCTTAACCTTCACGACCCGTGAGGGAGCGAAGCGTACATCCCAGGTCGTGGCTAAAGGTGAGGGGATGGGGGCGACCTTGTCGTCGTCGTCACCGCCTCCTGCATGAGTCCACCCACCAGGTCTCTGAGATGGGGAGGATCACTGTAGGGAGACGGTCGAGTTCGCCAACCCCGCCAGCGTTAGCACAGCGACTGATTCACTCACCTGAGCGGCCACATGACCCTTCTTGAGCCTCGGCAGGTCAGTGTGGGAGACGGTCGAGTTCGCCAACCCCGCCAGCGTTAGCACAGCGACTGATTCACTCACCTGAGCGGCCACATGACCCTTCTTGAGCCTCGGCAGGTCAGTGTGGGAGAAGGGCGAGTTCATCCACGGCTTCTGCTGGGTCAGGTCACTGGAGAGGTTGAAGGAGTGAAGTTTGTTGTGGAGGAACATACGGGCGTTCCACGCCAGGTCGTTGTGTCTGTGGGAACGACACGATTGTGAGTCAGACATAAGCATTTGTGAGTCAGACATGAGTATTTGTGAGTATGTATATATATATATATATATAGCACATATAGCGATGTGGTACGTCAGACATAAATTATGCCCGGATGTTAAGGATAGTGTGCTGAAATGTCATAGTGATACACCCATTCGTTTGGCAGAAATTTGTGAAAACCAGCATTTGTCCCCCGCTGAAACGTAGAGTAGCATGGGGAAATAGAGTGGAAGAGAAACAGTGGAAGAATATGTGTAATGGTATATGCGAGAGAGGCAAGTAAGGACAGAGTTAAGTGGAGACTTTTGCTGAGGCCACGCCCTTGATGGGAGCTCCTGATGGGAATAGGTATCACAGTTATGGACAAATAGATAGAAATATAGATAGATAGATAATAGATAGATAGTCAAGTTTCTGTGTACTGCAGCTACAGCACATATTTACAGCCATTTTTGAAATGAGATATCCATTTTTGCTGCCAGGTCATGGCGTTGGGGATAACTAAAAGTTGTCAGTGCCTGCCTGGCTCTCAATGACCAGAAACCCGAGGACGTCTAACACAACAGGGACAAGTGATCCTGCCGAGCCACTTGAGACAACGGGATAAGGTACGTCGGAAAGTGGAGCGAGGCACTCTTCTGGGCTCACTAGGACCATGGCAGCAGTCAACTCTGGAGGCTTCTCCGGAAATTTCAGGGTCGAGGCGGGAGACAGGGGTAGTGATGGTAGATATGCCAGGGGACGGGGTGGTGGATATATTACCTGGGGACGGGAGTATTGGGATTTCCAAGCGACTGGGTGGTGGGAGTAGAGCCAGGCAACGGGGTGGTGGGAGTATAGCCAATAGACTGGGTGGTGGGAGTATAGCCAAGAGACGGGGTGGTGGGATGATAACAAGGGGAGTGGGTGGTGGGAGAAGTTCTAGGGGAAGAGGTGGTGGAAGCTGGCGAGAACGGAGTAGTGGGAGTAGAAACACGGGGCGAGGTATAGTGAGAATTTCCATGGAACGGGGTAGAGGAAGAAGTTCCTGGGAACGGGTTGGTGTAGGAAGTTCACGGGGACGGGGTGGTGGGATTACTTCTTCTGGAGTGGGTTGTGGGAGTACTTCCTCTGTAGGGGATGGTGGAAGAACTTGCTCTGGAGTGGGCGGTGAGAGATGGTCCACGGTAGGTGCTGGTGGGAGTGGTATCTCGTAAGGTTGTGGTTGGAATGATACCATGTCAGGCAGTGGTGGAATTGGTACCCTGAGAGGGTCTGGTGTGAGTGGTATCACCTGATGGGGTGGTTGGGGGAATTCCTCTAGAGTCTCCAAGGGCACCATTGGAGTCTCTTCTGGAACCTCCATGGTCGTGTGTTGTTCTATATCATAACCCTGGGTACATGTGGAATGGTCCACTCCCTGCTGGTGTTGTGATCGTGGTCGTCGTCTTCGTCGTCGTCTTCTTCGGGGAACTCTTTGGGGCGTAGGTTCCAACATTTCCCAACCCCCTGGTCTTTCTATATGAACCTGGAACATGTGAGGGGATTGTGGGAATACTACCATGTCAGGGTGTGGTTGGAATGGTACCATGTTAGGGTGTGGTGGCAATTGTACCATCTGCGACTGTGATTGGTATCCTACCATATCAGGGTGTGGCTGGAATGGTCCCATGAGAGGTTGTGGTTGGAATGGTATCATATCAGGGTGTGGTGGGAATTGGGTATATGTGGAATGGTCCACTCTCTGCTGGTATTGTTCTCCTATTTCATAACCCTGGGTATATGTGGAATGGTCCACTCTCTGCTGGTATTGTTCTCCTGTTTCATAACCCTGGGTATATGTGGAATGGTCCACTCTCTGCTGGTATTGTTCTCCTATTTCATAACCCTGGGTATATGTGGAATGGTCCACTCTCTGCTGGTATTGTTCTCCTATTTCATAATCCGAAGTATATGTGGAATGGTCCACTCTCTGCTGGTATTGTTTTCCTATTTCATAACCCTGGGTATATGTGGAATAATCCACTCTCTGCTGGTATTGTTCTCCTATTTCCTAACCCTGGATATATGTGGAATAGTCCACTCTCTGCTGGTGGTGTGATCGTGTTCGTCGTGGTGGTCGTCGTCTTCTTCGGGGATCTCTTTGGGGCTTTGGTTCCAACATTTCCCAAAACCTTGGCCTTTCTATATGACCGATTGTGTCTGTCATTACCATCGCTAATCTCCAACTCTTAACCTGAACAAGATGAAAACCAGTCATTACAAAGTATATCCTGGATACTTCCGGAAATATGGTGAACTTCAAATCTCAGATAGTAGTGAAGTTATATGTTTCAAAAAAAAATCACGAAAGATAGACTGAGACTTTCTTAGGTCAATGAAGTTTGGTATTGGATCTTTGGCGACACTAGGAGAACGAGAGCAAATATAGGAAATAACTTCTTCTGTATGTAATATGTGTATGACAACCCACACTGGGGATATATGAATATGTATTTGTTATATGTACACTATTGGCAATGTAAAACAAGAACTGCATTGGAGTTATATATATAACGTGACTATACTCCAGTTACTAGTGAAGATATAATCAGAAAGTTATTTGAATCCAGTATCAAGGATATAGAAATGCTGTTACATTACTTTCAGTAGTAGTGAAGATACAGTTGAACGGTCACTGTTGTCCAGTTGTTAGTGAAAATATATTAAGAAAGTTATTTCAATCCAGTCTTATGGGTATAGTAATGCATTTATTGTAATTTCAATGGTAGTGAAGATACAGTATGACAGTCACTGTTGTCCAGTTGTTTATGAAGATATATTAAGGAAGTTATTCTAATCCATTCTTATGGATATAGTAATGCATTTACTGAAATGTCAGTGGTAGTGAAGATACAGTTGAGCGGCCACTGTTGTCCAGTTGTTAGTGAAGATATATTAAGAAAGTTATTCTAATCCAGTCTTATGGATATGGTAATGCATTTATTGTAATTTCAATGGTAGTGAAGATACAGTATGACAGTCACTGTTGTCCAGTTGTTTATGAAGATAAAGTAACTTTAATGGAATTTTAAGGATATAGTTGTGAAGTTCGTGTAATCTCAGTGGTAGTGAAGATAAAGGGTACCGTCACTGTAGTACAGATTTTCGTGAAGATTCATTAAGGAAGTTATTCTAATCCAGTCTTTTGGATATAGTAATGCATTTACTGAAATTTCAGTGGTAGTGAAGATACAGTATGATGCTCACTGTTTTCCAGTTATTTGTGAAGATACCGTAACTTACTTTAATCCAGTTTTAAGGATATAGTTGTGAAGTTACTGTACTCCCAGTGGTAGTGAAGATACCGTGAGGCGGTCACTCTTTTCCAGTTGTAGGTGAAGGTACAGTAAGGGAGATATTCTTATGATGATTTTAGTGATATAGTAATGCAGTTACTGTAATCTCAGCGGTAGTGAAGATGAAGGGTATTATCAATGTAGTTCAGATTTTCGTGAAGATTCATTAAAGAAGTTATTCTAATCCAGTCTTATGGCTATAGTAATGCATTTACTGAAATTTCAGTGGTAGTGAAGATACAGTATGATGTTCACTGTTGTTTAGTTGTTTATAGAGGAGATACAGTAAGTTACTCTAATCCAGTTTTGTGAGTCAGGCATGAACATTTGTAAGTCAGGCATGAACATTTGTTAGTCAGGTATGAACGTTTGTGAGTCAGGCATAAACAGTTTTGATTTAGGCATGAACATTTGTGAGTCAAGCATGAACATCTGTGAATCAGGCATGAACATTTTTGAGTCAGGCATGAACATGTGAGTCAGGCATGAACATTTGTGAGTCAGGCATGAACATTTGTGAATCAGGCATGAACATTTGTGAGTCAGGCATGACCATTTGTGAGTCAGGCATGAACATTTGTGAGTCAGCCATGAACATTTGTGAGTCAGACATGAACATTTGTGAGTCAGCCGTGAACATTTGTGAGTCAGGCATGACCATTTGTGAGTCAGGCATGAACATTTGTGAGTCAGCCATGAACATTTGTGAGTCAGACATGAACATTTGTGAGTCAGCCGTGAACATCTGTGAGTCAGGCATGACCATTTGTGAGTCAGGCATGACCATTTGTGAGTCAGGCATGAACATTTGTGAGTCAGGCATGAACATTGTGAGTCAGGCATAAACATTTTTGAGTCAGGCATGAACATTTGTGAGTCAGGCATGAACATTTGTGAGTCATGCATGAACATTTGTGAGTCAGACATGAACACTTGTGAGTCAGCCGTGAACATCTCTGAGTCAGGCATGACCATTTGTGAGTCAGGCATGACCATTTGTGAGTCAGGCATGAACATTTGTGAGTCAGGCATGAACATTTGTGAGTCAGGCATGAACATTTGAGTCAGGCATGAACATTTGTGAGTCAGCCGTGAACATCTGTGAGTCAGGCATGACCATTTGTGAGTCAGGCATGACCATTTGTGAGTCAGGCATGAACATTTGTGAGTCAGGCATGAACATTGTGAGTCAGGCATAAACATTTTTGAGTCAGGCATGAACATTTGTGAGTCAGGCATGAACATTTGTGAGTCATGCATGAACATTTGTGAGTCAGACATGAACACTTGTGAGTCAGCCGTGAACATCTCTGAGTCAGGCATGACCATTTGTGAGTCAGGCATGACCATTTGTGAGTCAGGCATGAACATTTGTGAATCAGGCATGAACATTTTTGAGTCAGGCATGAACATTTGAGTCAGGCATGAACATTTGTGAGTCAGGCATGAACATTTGTGAGTCAGGCATGAACATTTGTGAATCAGGCATGAACATTTGTGAATCAGGCAAGAACATTTGTGAGTCAGGCATGAACTGCCGTCAGACGGTGACCAATGCCTGTCATAAGCATTAACGAAGCATTATATTGACATTTAGATCTTTTATCTTCCGTCAATAAGTAAAAATAAAGCTAAATTCTTTATGATTTAGCTGAGTAAAGCTGAACTTTCTCGTTTCTCAGTGGGGTAAAAGTCTATGGCATTAAGACCAATGGTTCTTATCTTTATAGTCCTCGTTATTATGTACAGGCTAATATTAGGGTTACTTCGTGTATGTTCTAGTCTTACTTCTCCACCAGACACTGGCGAACTATAAGCCCCACAATGTTTTTTTTTTTTTTATCGTTTGACATGTTGTTATGTGGCTTGCAGACTCTGCAGGATCCTGTCAACTTGGTGGAGACAAAGTTAGAAAACTTTCAAAAAGTTTCGACACACACCAGACTTGAAAAGAAAAAATAGAGAGGTATTTTTTGTTTTTATTTTCTTTTTTCATCGTCTTGTTCGACCGCGTTGTGCTCAAGGGTCGCACCATCGTGCTCAAGGGGCGCAGCCATCGTGTTCAAGGGTCGTACCGTCGTGCTGAAGAGTCGCACTATCGTGTTCAAGTATCGTGCTCAAGGTACGACACCTTCAAAAAAAAATATGACACCTACTGGATAATGTTTAATGATGGTAAAATTCTTTTTTAAGGTAATGGATCATCTTTGTCTCAACTTCAGCTCGGAGAACATGATTTCTATGATCCATGCATGGGCCGCCTGTGGATCGAGCCCACTTAAGGCAGAATCTTGGTCAAGTATACTCTGTCCACAGTTTGCCAAGCTGTTCATCCTCCCATACGGGCTATCGATAAACTAGGTACCTGGCTTCAGTCCAAGTATATATATATATATATATATATATATATATATATATATATATATATATATATATATATGCAAGAGTTTTGCAAAGAGGGGCAAGTATGAAGTCTGTTGTGGATGAGAGAGCTTGGGAAGTGAGTCAGTTGTTGTTCGCTGATGATACAGCGCTGGTGGCTGATTCATGTGAGAAACTGCAGAAGCTGGTGACTGAGTTTGGTAAAGTGTGTGAAAGAAGAAAGTTAAGAGTAAATGTGAATAAGAGCAAGGTTATTAGGTACAGTAGGGTTGAGGGTCAAGTCAATAGGGAGGTAAGTTTGAATGGAGAAAAACTGGAGGAAGTAAAGTGTTTTAGATATCTGGGAGTGGATCTGGCAGCGGATGGAACCATGGAAGCGGAAGTGGATCATGGGGGAGGGGGCGAAAATCCTGGGAGCCTTGAAGAATGTGTGGAAGTCGAGAACATTATCTCGGAAAGCAAAAATGGGTATGTTTGAAGGAATAGTGGTTCCAAAAATGTTGTATGGTTGCGAGGCGTGGGCTATGGATAGAGTTGTGCGCAGGAGGGTGGATGTGCTGGAAATGAGATGTTTGAGGACAATGTGTGGTGTGAGGTGGTTTGATCGAGTAAGTAACGTAAGGGTAAGAGAGATGTGTGGAAATAAAAAGAGCGTGGTTGAGAGAGCAGAAGAGGGTGTTTTGAAATGGTTTGGGCACATGGAGAGAATGAGTGAGGAAAGATTGACCAAGAGGATATATGTGTCGGAGGTGGAGGGAACGGGGAGAAGTGGGAGACCAAATTGGAGGTGGAAAGATGGAGTGAAAAAGATTTTGTGTGATCGGGGCCTGAACATGCAGGAGGGTGAATGGCGTGCAGGAATAGAGTGAATTGGATCGATGTGGTATACCGGGGTTGACGTGCTGTCATTGGATTGAATCAGGGCATGTGAAGCGTCTGGGGTAAACCATGGAGAGCTGTGTAGGTATGTATATTTGAGTGTGTGGACGTGTATGTATATACATGTGTATGGGGGTGGGTTAGGCCATTTCTTTCGTCTGTTTCCTTGCGCTACCTCGCAAACGCGGGAGACAGCGACAAAGCAAAAAAAAAAAAAAAAAAAAAAATATATATATATATATATATATATATATATATATATATATATATATATATATATATATATATATTATCCCTGGGGATAGGGGAGAACGAATACTTCCCACGTATTCCCTGCGTGTTGTAGATGGCAACTAAAAGGGAAGGGAGCGGGGGGTTGGAAATCCTCCCCTCTCGTTTTTAGTTTTCCAAAAGAAGTAAGGGAGGGGAGGGGGCCAAGTGAGGATATTCCCTCAAAGGCTCAGTCTTCTGTCCTTGACGCTACCTCGCTAACGCGGGAAATGGTGAATGGTTTAAAAAAAAAATAAAAGATATATATATATATATATATATATATATATATATATATATATATATATATATATATATATATATATATATACATACATATATATATATATATATATATATATATATATATATATATATATATATATATATATATATATATATATATATATATGTATATACATATATATATATATATATATATATATATATATATATATATGTATGTATATATACATATATATATGTATATATACATACATATATATATATATATATATATATATATATATATATATATATATATATATATATATATATATATATATATATATATATATATGTATATATACATATATATATGTATATATACATACATATATATATATATATATATATATATATATATATATATATATATATATACATATATATATATATATATATATATATATATATATATATATATATATATATATATATATATATATGAGGTAAAGAAAGTGCGTAAGACAATAGAACAAATAGGAACATCGGTGAAGGGGGCTAATGGGGAGGTAATAAAAAGTAGTGGTGATGTGAGAAGAAGATGGAGTGAGTATTCTGAAGGTTAGGCGAATGTATTAGATGATAAAGTGGCAGATATAGGGTGTTTTGGTCGAGGTGGTGTGCGAAGTGAGAGGGTTAGGGAGAATGATTTGGTAAACAGAGAAGAGGTAGTGAAAGCTTTGCGGAAGATGAAAGCCGGCAAGGCGGCGAGTTTGGATGATATTGGAGAGGAATTTGTTTAAAAAGGGGGTGACTGTGTTGTTGACTGGTTAGTAAGGATATTTAATGTATGTATGGCTCAAGGTGAGGTGCCTGAGTATTGGCGGAATGCATACATAGTACCACTGTACAAAGGCAAAGGGGATAAAGGTGAGTGCTCAAATTACAGAGGTATAAGTTTGTTGAGTATTCCTGGGAAATCATATGGTAGGGTATTGATTGAGAGGATGAAGGCATGTACAGAGCATCAGATTGGGGGAGAGCAGTGTGGTTTTGGAAGTGGTAGAGGATGCGTGGATCAGGTGTTTGCTCTGAAGAATGTATGTGAGAAATACTTAGAAAAACAGATTTGTATGTCGCATTCCTGGATCTGGAGAAGGCATATGACAGAGTTGATAGAGATGCTCTGTGGAAGGTATTAAGAATATATGGTGTGGGAGGCAAGTTGTTAGAAGCAGTGAAAAGTATTCATCGAGGATATAAGGCGTGTAGGAAGAGAGGAATGTGATTGGTTCTCAGTGAATGTCGGTTTGCGGCAGGGGTGCGTGATGTCTCCATGGTTGTTTAATTTGTTCATGGATGGGGTTGTTAGGGAGGTGAATGCAAGAACTTTGGAGAGAGGGGCAAGTATGCAGTCTGTTCTGGATGAGAGGGCTTGGGAAGTGAGTCAGTTGTTCGCTGATGATACAGCGCTGGTGGCTGATTCGTGAGAAACTGCAGAAGCTGGTGACTGTGTTTGGTAAAGTGTGTGAAAGAAGAAGCTGAGAGTAAATGTGAATAAGAGCAAGGTTATTCGGTACAGTAGAGTTGAGAGACAAGTCAATTGGGAGGTAAGTTTAAATGGAGAAAAACTTGAGGAAGTGAAGTGTTATGGATATCTGGGAGTGGATTTTGCAGCGGATGGAACCGTTAAAGCGGAAGTAAGTAACAGGGTTGGGGAGGGGGCGAAAGCTCTGGGAGCCTTGAAAATGTATGGAAGGCGAGAACATTATCTCGGAAAGCAAAAATGGGTATGTTTGAAGGAATAGTGTTTCCAACAATGTTATATGGTTGCGAGGCGTGGACTATAGATAGAGTAGTTCGAAGGAGGGTGGATGTGCTGGAAATGAAATGTTTGAGGGCAATATGTGGTGTAAGGTGATTTGATCGAGTAAGTAATGAAAGTGTAAGAGAGATGTGTGGTAATAAGAAGAGTGTGGTTGGGAGAGCAGAAGAGGGTGTTTTGAAATGGTTTGGTCACATGGAGAGAATGAGTGAGGAAAGGTTAACATAGAAGATATATGTGTCAGAGGTGGAGGGAACGAGGAGAAGTGGGAGAACAAATTGGAGGTGGAAGGATGGAGTGAAAAAGATTTTGAGCGATCGAGGCCTGAACATACAGGAGGGTAAAAGGGGCGCAAAGAAAAGAGTGAATTGGAACGATGTGGTATACCGGAGTCGACGTGCTGTCAATGGATTGAACCTGGGCATGTGAAACGTCTGGGGTAAACCATGGAAAGTTCTGTGGGGCCTGCATGTGGAAAGGGAGCTGTGGTTTCGGTGCATTATTACATGACAGCTAGAGACTGAGTGTGAACGAATGGGGCCTTTGTTGTCTTTTCCTAGCGCTACCTCGCGCGCGTGCGGGGGAGGGGGTTGTCATTTCATGTGTGGCGTTGTGGCGACGGAAATGAATAAAGGCAGCAAGTATGAATCATGTACATGTGTATATATGTATACATATATATCATCGAACGCTGATGCACGTTTAGCGCTGTCGCTCATCTTGGAGGGGGGGGGGGGGAGAGTAACGCGTCTGTGTGCGGAAAAGTAGATATAATATACCAGCGATAGATAGATCTCATAGACCAGGTCGTCCGTCCACAGGTGGCCAATCTCAATGCTTCCACGGGTCTTGGGAAGGCAATCTCTACCCGTAGTATAATCCCTCCTCCTCCGCCTCCCTCAGGAGGAGCTTCTGTATCTTCTCTCCTCTCCACGAAATGAACCTCTGTCCCAGTCTGAGGGTTATAGAGATTTATGATATCAAGATATCCTTCAACTTGTCTGGAAATCTGGTCACCAATCTATAGTTATATTTCTCCTTGGATAGACTGATCTATCGTCTGAATTCTATTATCACTTTCGTATAATACAGTGAAGTGTCCCTTCAGCTCTTGTCTCATTGTTACGCAGTATTTTTCCTAGAGATGTCTATCGTTGATCCAAACAGCTCAATATATCTAGATGTGAGAGGAAAGGTTTTGGCTCGTTAATGATGGAAGTCATACGAAGGTTTAGGAGTTTTATTTACGTATTTTACGATTTAGTCCATGCCATACATAGATGTGAATGTCCCTTGTGATAGAATAGCAAAGAAGCGAAGTCTCCCCTCCACACTTGAGGTTGCCAGATATCATCACCCCATTGGAATCACAATCGCATTCATTTCATAGATTCAGTCATCCATAGAACTTTGTATTCCTACTGTATTGTGATAGACGTGACGTGGACAGTGTTAGATGCCTAGGTACATACTGTATTCCTTCCTCTTGTGAATGTAGACAATGAACTCTGTCTGTATCAAGCGTCTTGGCACACACACACACACACACACACACACACACACACACACACACACCCGTCACTCGATCCACACATTCAAGTGGGAGACAGACTTTTACGAAAGATGGAATCAACAAAACAGGGCAGATGGAGACACACATGGAGGGGGATTTGTTATAACGTATGCCAACATAACGACAGACAGAATAGTCGTAATTTATAATTTAAACTCATTTGGGAGACTTGTAGCTCAATTCTTTTGACATATGAATAAAAAAAGAAGAATGGAAAACCTAGTAAAAATTATGTTTCTAGGATGAACCCATCACAATTTTTCTCAGTAAGGTTACTTAGCTGTTCGCGTGTAATGCACAGCTGCTAAGAGACGGGAGAAATTGGATCTCTACGTAACGCAATTACTCTCTGCCGAAGTGCGTCTATCCAGGTATATACGAGGAACGTAATTTTGAGCCCCTGTGTGTGTGTGTGTGTGTGTGTGTGTGTGTGTGTGTGTGTGTGTGTGTGTGTGAACAATATCTAACCCTCTGCATTATATAGAAGTTGAAATCAGGTGTTTAAAGTCCCTGAAATGTGATTATGTATGATGAGTAATTCTACCGTGTTATGTATGATGACTAATACTACCATGTTATGTATGATGAGTAATTCTACCATGTATGTATGATGAGCAATTCTACCGTGTTATGTATGATGAGTAATTCTACCATGTTATGTATGATGAGTATTTCTACCATGTTATGTATGATGAGTAATTTTACCGTGTTATGTATGATGAATAATTTTACCGTGTTATGTATGATGAGTAGTTCTACTGTGTTATGTATGAATAATTCCACGGTGTTATGTATGATGAGTAATTCTACCATGTTATGTATGATGAGTAATTCTCCCGTTTTATGAATAATGAGTAATTCTATCGTTTTATGTATGATGAGTAATTCTGCCAAGTTATGCATGATGAGTAATTCTACTGTGTTATGCATGATGAGTAATTCTACCATGTTATGTATGATGAGTAATTCTACCGTGTTATGTATGATGAGTAATTCTACCGTGTTATGCATGATGAGTAATTCTACCATGTTATGTATGATGAGTAAGTCTACCATGTTATGTATCATGAGTAATTCTACCATGTTATGTATGATGAGTAATTCTACCGTGTTATGCATGATGAGTAATTCTACCATGTTATGTATCATGAGTAATTCTACCGTGTTATGTATGATGAGTAATTCTACCGTGTTATGTATGATGAGTAATTCTACCGTGTTATGTATGATGAGTAATTCTACCGTGTTATGCATGATGAGTATTTCTACCATGTTATGTATGATGAGTAATTCTACCTCGCTTAGATACAATGTATAACCAAGAATAGTCATGAGTTGAATGCCCAAGTCTTCAGAAACTACCCCAACGTAAGGCATTTTGAAGCAGAGGCTAAACTTATGACCAATCTTAAGTCTCGTCTGTGGCTCCTGCACAGTAACCCTACCTATGGAAATATTTCGAAGAAACTGACGTTGGACGGAGCCATAGTCCAATATCTCGTTAAGTTCATGGCAACAAACTTGTGACACTAAAGTTGAAGTATATTTCATCCTACACGAATGACTGTATTGAAGGATATCTCTCTCAGTGAGTGTACGCTTTTATACGTGCTGTACAAGATTAATTTTTCTTTCGACAGACTATATGTATATACATATAGATAGAAGGATAGATAGATAGATAGATAGATTACATAGAGAGATATAGATATAGATATATACACTAGTCTGAGCCAGGTATCCAATTCATCGAGAAAGCCCATGGGGGTGGATGAACAGATGGGTTGACTGTGGACCAAATGCTGCAACCAAGACTCGAACCTATGCGTTCGACCATGGGCCGCGGCCCGTGAATGCGTCACGGTCTGGAACGCTAACCTATAAACCACGGAGGTCCATAATATATACTGCAATTGGTCACAGTGGTGCCTGTCATCCAGCATTTGCTGGTAACCACGAGGAAAAATGAGACGCGCTAAGTTCCCAAGTGCACTTTCGTGTAATGATCACATCATTAGCGGAGATACAAGAATGAGATTGGAGACTCAGAACAGTTGGTATATAGTAATATATTCTATTCTATTGACCACAGGTACATTTTGAATATCAAATACATTCAATAAAGTATATCCTGTAAATACTATAATGAAAAACACCCATAGATAACTCTACAAAATATATTAAGATGATTAAACAAAATAAATATAAACAAGGGGAATAAGCAAACAAGCAAAACACTATTGAAACAACTCCAATACATCATGAATTAAGTGACAAGAAATGTGTCGTGGGAGGAAATATTGACGATTCCAGTTTGCTGACAGTGTCAGTCCGTCTGACATTGACTACCAAGGGTCGTGGCTTAATCCCATGCCTCTCCGATTGTACGAAGCCACATACACACACACACACACACACATACACACACTAACACAGGTTCGTCAGCTTCTGCTTGCTCCAGCTCCCCGCCAGACCGTGGTCAGAGACACGTACCTCGCAGGTATGAATAGCTGCGGAATTCACTGACCAACCAGCCACTTTGTCTTGTACATGTCACGTCCAGAGAAATCTGGGTTTACCTCTTTATACACAAGATACCTGACGAGTCTCAGTGTGAAATTGCGTTGTTGACATTTTCGATGAATAACAAATGTGGACCTTCATTTCTGATGGACTCCATGATATATATATATATATATATATATATATATATATATATATATATATATATATATATATATATATATATATATATATTTTATACTTTGTCGCTGTCTCCCGCGTTTGCGAGGTAGCGCAAGGAAACAGACGAAAGAAATGGCCCAACCCCCCCCCCCCATACACATGTATATATATACGTCCACACACGCAAATATACATACCTACACAGCTTTCCATGGTTTACCCCAGACGCTTCACATGCCTTGATTCAATCCACTGACAGCACGTCAACCCCGGTATACCACATCGATCCAATTCACTCTATTCCTTGCCCTCCTTTCACCCTCCTGCATGTTCAGGCCCCGATCACACAAAATCTTTTTCACTCCATCTTTCCACCTCCAATTTGGTCTCCCTCTTCTCCTCGTTCCCTCCACCTCCGACACATATATCCTCTTGGTCAATCTTTCCTCACTCATTCTCTCCATGTGCCCAAACCATTTCAAAACAACCTCTTCTGCTCTCTCAACCACGCTCTTTTTATTTCCACACATCTCTCTTACCCTTACATTACTTACTCGATCAAACCACCTCACACCACACATTGTCCTCAAACATCTCATTTCCAGCACATCCATCCTCCTGCGCACAACTCTATCCATAGCCCACGCCTCGCAACCATACAACATTGTTGGAACCACTATTCCTTCAAACATACCCATTTTTGCTTTCCGAGATAATGTTCTCGACTTCCACACATTCTTCAAGGCTCCCAAAATCTTCGCCCCCTCCCCCACCCTATGATCCACTTCCGCTTCCATGGTTCCATCCGCTGCCAGATCCACTCCCAGATATCTAAAACACTTCACTTCCTCCAGCCTTTCTCCATTCAAACTCACCTCCCAATTGCCTTGACCCTCAACCCTACTGTACCTAATAACCTTGCTCTTATTCACATTTACTCTTAACTTTCTTCTTCCACACACTTTACCATGGCAACACTAATGGCTAGTCATAGAGGATCATCATGCCTAGAAGATCTCTCGAATCACATTCGATTAAACAAATTATAAGTAAATTATATTTGATTTCATCTAATAAGGACGTGTGCTTTACCTCGACGTAACTCACTTGGTCCTATGTCGTCCCTTCTTAATCGCAACAGCTGCTTTAACGCTCAGTTGGACGGGGGTACAGACTGGACGTGATGTATCAGCCTCACACCACCACTATAACACCCGTACACGAGGGAGGACATTAACAATGCCGCATCAAACACACGTCGCTTCACAATGAATGACATATCATCGTTGATCTTTTTTTTGACGGACCGATGCCAATTTTAGTACATGACACATGATGTTTGTTCTTGGCATGTATTGTGACATACGGAGCTCAGATATTGTTACCATATGAGTGGTTTGTGGTTTTCTGGATCTGGTGCCGTGACTGTGATATGATTTATGATGTGGTCAAGACAAGGAACCCTTAGCAAATTTTGTCTGCAACAAAGCTATCAAGATTATGTCGATCTTCATTAGTATTAGTGTAACAATTTCACTTGTATATTAATAAGAAAAAGATTCAGTGATGATTCTGCTGATCAAGGAGTTTTAGGCTATGATTTATTAGCACTATCAAAATCAATACGATGATCATAATTCTTAATAAGATTAGACAAAGCATTTGACGCTTATCCTCTTCTTATACAGTCTATATTTGGTCAAGTCTGAAAAACAGACATCCTTAGCAGTTCACCCACTGTAAAACATGTTACAGCTTTTACAAGGAATTCTGTAAAAACAACCCGCAGAATTTTCTGACAAG
Organism: Panulirus ornatus; assembly: GCF_036320965.1. NCBI lineage: Eukaryota > Metazoa > Arthropoda > Malacostraca > Decapoda > Palinuridae > Panulirus > Panulirus ornatus. Next base: position 12,213,839 of record NC_092264.1, read on the forward strand.
TTTTTCTATTAAGATATTCTTAACAGTATTGTTATTGCTGAAGGCCAGATTCACATTAAATGCTCTGAATAGGTTGGGAATTAGGTTAAAGAGATCACTAAGTGAAAAAAACTAAAAAATTCTTGGTATCAAGCGGAGGTTTAGGGTTAATCAAGAGATTTATCGATGAAAGATCTAGGGTATCTAGCTAGGATCCAATAGAGTATATCTTCTCAAACCCTACATTAATATATTTTGGACTGGAATGATGATTGTTGAATTATATAATGTCGATCTGAGTAATAATGAACAGAAGAAGAAACAGTGTTGTGTTTTATTTATATGGTAAATCTAAAAATGTTTCCAGCCCTATGGATCGAATTATTTACAAAATTTAAGGGTTAAAAAAATGCTAAAGTTGTATTGATTCAAATAGCCTTAGTTCAACTTTAACGTGTAACTCCTTGACCAAGAGAAATATCATTGAATCTTCTCCTATTAAATACACAAAAAATTCTAGCATGAATATTAGTGAAGGTCAATACAAACTAGATAGCATTGTCGTAAGGAAAATTTTTAGAAGGTTTCCTGTCTTATCCACCTGACAAATGTTATGACAGGTAGAATACCAGACCTGAAAACCACAAACCATAAACACTAGTGTACCAGCAGCATCTTATCTCCGACTCACAAATACATGTACTGACTGTCCAAAGTCTTCTGTCTCATTCTCATGTCTCCCCTGACGATGTACTTACACGAAAGTGCACTTGGGACTTTCCTTCGTCATTATCAGCATACATATATATATATATATAGGTGGGGGAGGGGGCGAAAATTCTGGGAGCCTTGAAGAATGTGTGGAAGTCGAGAACATTATCTCGGAAAGCAAAAATGGGTATGTTTGAAGGAATAGTGGTTCCAACAATGTTGTATGGTTGCGAGGCATGGGCTATGGATAGAGTTGTGCGCAGGAGGGTGGATGAGCTGGAAATGAGATGTTTGAGGACAATGTGTGGTGTGAGGTGGTTTGATCGAGTAAGTAACGTAAGGGTAAGAGAGATGTGTGGAAATAAAAAGAGCGTGGTTGAGAGAGCAGAAGAGGGTGTTTTGAAATGGTTTGGGCACATGGAGAGAATGAGTGAGGAAAGATTGACCAAGAGGATATATGTGTCGGAGGTGGAGGGAACAAGGAGAAGAGGGAGACCAAATTGGAGGTGGAAAGATGGAGTGAAAAAGATTTTGTGTGATCGGGGCCTGAACATGCAGGAGGGTGAAAGGAGGGCAAGGAATAGAGTGAATTGGAGCGATGTGGTATACCGGGGTTGACGTGCTGTCAGTTGATTGAATCAGGGCATGTGAAGCGTCTGGGGTAAACCATGGAAAGCTGTGTAGGTATGTATATTTGCGTGTGTGGACGTATGTATATACATGTGTATGGGGGTGGGTTGGGCCATTTCTTTCGTCTGTTTCCTTGCGCTACCTCGCAAACGCGGGAGACAGCGACAAAGCAAAAAAAAAAAAAAAAATATATATATATATATATATATATATATATATATATATATATATATATATATATATATATCATGAGTATATATGTGTATATAAAAACATGCGTATATGTGTGTGTGTGTGTGTGTGTTTGTGTGTGTTTTGATAACATCAACATTAAAGTGTACTGGTGGTCATGCAGATCCAATTCTAGATCAACTCACCCGTCGATGAGTGGAGACTCCTTAAGCAGAGCGCGGGCCGCCTGGAGCCTCTGCCTGTGTGTTGCCTGTGGGGACACACGTACGTGCAGGGGGCTAGCACCACTCCCAGTCACTGCCAGCAGCAACACCACTACCACAACCACCACCACCACCCTCGCCACACTGCGCATCCCTGCATGAAGAAAGGCGAAGGTGAGACTTATATGTATAGTGTTCCAAGCACAGATGCACAACACATGTGTTAAGAACTTAAGACAACACAGGTCACACATACATTGTATACTGCTGCCCTCACACCTCCAGCAATGTTACTGTCACACCACCAGTTTCTTCACCTCTGATAACGTATCAGTGAGATGCCGGCCATGTGGAGACTGCTCGGTTTGTGTGGCTGCCGAGGCTATTCGGTCTGTGTGGCAGCTATGATAATAATGTAGTGCTGTGTTAACTATTATGTTAATATGGCGTATTGCTCGCATATCTTGTGTGGCTCTTCCTCCGCCTCTGTGTTTACCAAGAGCCGAATCGAACGCCTCCCAATGTCATTTATGTTCCCGTCAATCATGCCTTTCACTCCGCCATGGGGTTCCTACCTTTTCCCCTGTGACTTTGATGCATATCGGCCAGTGCTTTCGTGAACTGTCTGCCTATCTCCCTGTTATTAACCCTTGGAGTCGTGGCACACCTTCGGCAGCTGCTTCCACCAGTTTCCTTGTCGAGATCATTCACACGAGGCGTTGCCATTTGGACACCTCCTTGCCTCCAACAGCTAAGCTGTTTTTAAGTCTTTTCCCTTTCTCATCTTTTCCCCTCTCCCAATAACCAGGTTTACATACATTTATGGATCTGTAGTTAATTCCGTCTTCGTTTTCTTCATACTCAGTTATCTTTTAATCAGTGATCACCTTGACTGAGGTAGGTTTCGCCTGAGCTAATCGTTAAAAGAAAATGATACACAAAGAAAACTTCAACTTCACCCTAACACTTGCCAGTAGTTTCGATGTATACAATATCCCCGTAACACATACGTCATACGTCGGTTCGCATATACGTCGTCAGTTGATTTGAGAGAGGAGAAAATCACTACACGTTCGGATGGTTTCGCACTGACTTCGTTTTCTAAGGGGAAACAAAGGAAATCGACTTAAACCACTTCTCTCTCGCCCAGTCTGTATGTGTCATGTGAATTTACAGTCACCCTCTAGAGTCGGGCGCACCACTTCTACTTCTTCTTCCTCCCATCACCCCCAACCACGAACTGTGATTCAACCTATTGGTAAGAAGCCAAATCAATGAAATCATAACGAGGGTTCCCAGTTACCGACGTCATTGATCTGTGTCATCTAGGAATTATAAACAACGAGACCACGTCATTACAGAACTTAAAACACCACCTCATCTTTGCTTGACCGTTCATAAGTGTAATGCTTTGATGAGTTACAAGAAAAACACAAAGAGAAAATTTGGTAATAATTGGTACATAGGTGTTTGATGAGCGACAGAAGTGGGTTTTCATGTATGCACAACGATAGTTTTAGAGTGCATGATAATGTAGTGCTGTGTTGATGATGTAGTGCTGTGTTAGTAATGTAGTGCTGTATTGATAATGTGCTGTGTTAAAACATAGTGCTGTATTGATAATGTAGTGCTGTGTTAATAATGTAGGGCTGTGTTTATAATGTAGTGCTGTGTTAATAATGCAGTGTTGCGTTGATAATGTACTGCTGTGATAATAATGTAGTTCTGTGTTGATAATGTAGTGGAGTTAATAATGTAGTGCTGTGTTGATAATGTAGTGCTGTGTTAATAATGTAGTGTTGCGTTGATAATGTAGTGCTGTGATAATAATGTAGTTCTGTGTTGATAATCTAGTGCTGTGATAATAAGGTAGTTCTGTGTTGATAATGTAGTTGTAGTGCTGTGTTGATAATGTAGTGCTGTGTTAATAATGTAGTGCTGTGTCGATGATTTGGTGGTGTTAATAATGTAGTGCTGTGCTGTAATGTAGTGCTTTGTTGATAACGTAGTGCTGTGTTAATAACGTAGTGTTGTGTTAATGTAGTGCTTTGTTGATAATGTAGTGCTGTGTTGATAATGTAGAGCTGTGTTAATAATGTAGTGCTGTGTTGATAATGCAGTGCTGTTATAATAATGTAGTGCTGTGCTGATAATCATAATGTAGTGCTGTGTTGTTAATGTAGTGCTGTGTTAATAACGTAGTGTTGTGTTAATGTAGTGCTTTGTTGATAATGTAGTGCTGTGTTCATAATGTAGTGCTGTGTTGATAATGTAGTACTGTGTTGATAATGTAGTGCTGTGCTAATAACGTAGTGCTGTGTTGATAATGTAGTGCTGTGTTGATAATATAGTGCTGTGTTAATAATGTAGCACTGTGTTGATAATGTAGTGCTCTGTTGATAATGTAGTGCTGTGATAATAATGTAGTGCTGTGTTGATAATGTAGTGCTGTGTTGTTAATGTAGTGCTCTGTTAATAACGTAGTGCTGTGTTAATGTAGTGCTTTGTTGATAAGGTAGTGCTGTGATAATAACGTATTGCTGTGTTGATAATGTAGTGCTGTGTTGATAATGTAGTGCTGTGTTAATAACGTAGTACTGTGTTAATGAAGTGCTTTGTTGATAATGTAGTGCTATGCTAATATTGTAGTGCTGTGTTGATAACGTAGTGCTGTGTTGATGAAGTGCTTTGTTGATAATATAGTACTGTCAATAATGTAGCGCTGTGCTAATAATATAGTGCTGTGTTAATAACGTAGTGCTGTGTTAATGTAGTGCTTTGTTGATAAGGTAGTGCTTTGTTGATAATGTAGTGCTGTGTTAATAATGTAGTGCTGTGTTGATAATGTAGTGCTGTGTTAATAATATAGTGTTGGGTTGATAATGTAGTGCTGTGATAATAATGTAGTTTTGTGTTGACAGTGTAGTGCTGTGTTGATAATGTAGTGCTGTGTTAATAATGTAGTGTTGCGTTGGTAATGTAGTGCTGTGTTGATAATGTAGCTGAGTTGATAATGTATAATTTAGTGCTGTGTTGTTAATGTAGTGCTGTGTTAATAACGTAGTGTTGTGTTAATGTAGTGCTGTGTTAATAATGTAGTGCTGTGTTAATAATATGGTGCTGTGTTAGTAACGTAGTGCTTGGTAATTTAGTGCTTTGTTGATAATGTAGTGCTTTGTTGATAATGTAGTGCTTTGTTGACAATGTAGTGCCGTGTTAATAATGTAGTGCTGTGTTGATAATGTAGTGCTATGCTAATAACGTAGTGCTGTGTTGACAATGTAGTGCTGTTAATAATGTAGTGCTGTGTTATTAATGTAGTGCTCTGTTGATAATGTAGTGTTGTGTTGTTAATGTAGTGCTGTGTTAATAACGTAGTGCTGTGTTAATATAGTGCTTTGTTGATAATGTAGTGCTGTGTTGATAATGTAGTGCTGTGTTAATATAGTGCTTTGTTGATAATGTAGTGCTGTGTTAATAATGTAGTGCTGTGTTAATAACGTAGTGCTGTGTTAATATAGTGCTTTGTTGATAATGTAGTGCTGTGTTTATGATGTAGTGCTGTGTTAATAACGTAGTGCTGTGTTAATAATGTAGTGTTTTATTGATAATGTAGTACTGTGTTAATAATGTAGTGCTGTGTTAATAATGTAGTGCTGTGTTAATAATGTTGTGCTGCATTGATAATGTAATGCTGTGTTAATAACGTAGTGCTGTGTTAATGTAGTGCTTTGCTGATAAAGTAGTACTGTGTTAATAATGTAGTGCTGTGTTGATAATGTAGTGCTGTGTTAATAACGTAATGCTGTGTCAATGTAGAGCTTTGTTGATAATGTAGTGCTATGTTAATATTGTAATGCTGTGTTGATAAGGTAGTGCTGTGTTAATGTAGTGCTTTGTTGATAATGTAGTGCTGTTAATAATGTAGTGCTGTGTTAATAATGTAGTGCAGTGTTAATAACGTAGTGCTGTGTTAATGTAGTGCTTTGTTGATAATGTAGTACTTTTTTATAATATAGTGCTGTGCTAATAATGTAGTGCTGTGTTGATAATGTAGTGCTCTGTTAATAACGTAGTACTGTGTTAATGTATTTCTTTGTTGATAATGTAGTGCCGTGTTAATAATGTAGTGCTGCGTTGATAATGTAGTGCTGTGTAAATAATGTAGTGCTGTGTTGATAATGTAGTGCTGTGTAAATAATGTAGTGCTGTGTTAATAATGTAGTGCTGTGTTGATAATGTAGTGCTGTGATAATAATGCAGTGCTGTGTTGATAATGTAATGCTATGTTGATAATGTAGTGCTGTGTTAAAAATGTAGTGCTGTGTCGATAATTTGGTGCTGTGTTAATAATGTAGTGCTGTGTTGTAATGTAGTGCTTTGTTGACAATGTAGTGCTGTGTTAATAATGTAGTGCTGTGTTGTAATGTAGTGCTTTGTTGATACTGTAGTGCTGTGTTGATGATGTAGTACTGTGTTAATAATCTCGTGCTGTGATAATAATGTAGTGCTGTGATAATAATGTAGTGCTGTGTTAATAATGCAGTGCTGTGTTAACAACGTAGTGCTGTGTTAATGTAGTGCTTTGTTGATAATGTAGTGCTGTGTTGATAATGCAGTGCTGTGTTGATAATGTAGTGCTGTGTTAACAACGTAGTGCTGTGTTAACTATTAAGTTTACTCCCGAAAAATACATTACGTTTTAATGACGGTCAAAACCAGAAGGGAAAACATTACACATGTGTAAAAGTGAACCAGGATTACACAAGCCAAGATGTTAATCATTGATGTTTGTTAACTATGGAAGAAAAAAAATGCCGTAAATACATCGGATAAACACTGGAGATATAGTGAATTAACGCACATATATGAGATATGTAAAATAGTGTTAGGGTATATATGTGTGTTGTCCTTGTTATTAACATTAACTCAAACTCTAGTATGACAGATGCAGTGGGGAAGGACACTGTGCATCTGTTGAGTTAGTGTGGAGGGATGTTCCGTCTGTGCAGCTGCGTGTGGTGGCTGCTCAAGTCTGTGTATATGCTGTGTTGGAGTAGAGGTTGTTCGGTCTGTGCATCTGCTGTGTTGATGTGGAGTGTGTTCGGTCTGTGTGGCTGCTGTGTTGATTGGGGTGTGTTCGGTCTGTGCATCTGCTGTGTTGATGTGGTGTGTGTTCGGTCTGTGTGGCTACTGTGTTGACTGGAGTGTGTTCGGTCTGTGCATCTGCTGTGTTGATGTGGTGTGTGTTCGGTCTGTGTGGCTCCTGTGTTGATGTGGAATGTGTTCGGTCTACGTGGCTGCTGTGTTGATGTCGAGACTGCTCTATCTGTGTGGAGACTGCTTGGTCTGTGTGGCTGCTGTGTTGATGTGGAGACTGCTCGGTCTGTGTGGCTGCTGTGTTGATGTGGAGACTGCTCGTTCTGTGTGGCTGCTGTGTTTATGTGGAGAATATTCGGTCTGTGTGGCTGCTGTGTTGATGTGGAGTGTGTTCTGTCTGTGTGGCTGCTGTGTTGATGTGGAGACTGCTCGTTCTGTGTGGCTGCTGCGTTGATGTAGAGACTGCTCGGTCTGTGCATCTGCTGTGTTGATGTGGAGTGTGTTCGGTCTGTGTGGCTGCTGTTTTGATGTGGAGAATGTTCGGTCTGTGTGGCTGCTGTGTTGATGTGGAGACTGTTCGGTCTGTGCATCTGCTGTGTTGATGTGGAGTGTGTTCGGTCTGTGTGGCTGCTGTGTTGATGTGGAGTGTGTTCGGTCTGTGTGGCTGCTGTGTTGATGTGGAGTGTGTTCGGTCTGTGTGGCTGCTGTGTTGATGTGGAGTGTGTTCGGTCTGTGTGGCTGCCGTATTAGCGTGGAGCCTCTTCGGTCTCAGAGCTGTGGGAGGCGAATTACTGATGTGGCCACCTGACAAAAAAAAATAAATAATAAATAAATAATCACCACCTGATAAATGATGATAAATTTGCTAGGATTTAGCTGAGAGCGTTGAGGGTAAAGTCAAGAGACAATGGACTGAAGTCTTGTACCAGAGAGAGAGCTAGGAGACTCGCTGCTGGGTAACGATCCTAGCACGGTCGTTATGTGAGTAGTTTCTTCGTTTGTCACTTAACTACATAAATAGCGTATTGTTATCATACAAGTTAATCGTACGAATAAACATAAGAGCAGCATTACTTATTACTAATCTCATTCTTTATGGTTCATACGATGTGGTGTTTTTGTGTACCAAATCCTAATGCCTGACGGATACAACTTAGATTAATTTCCTAATAAGTTAATTTCCTCATAAGTATCTCCTTTTGTTTGGGTATATTATCACAGCATTACGACCTCCTATAATAGATGGTGCTAAATACCATCAATAAATCATATTTCAAACGTTTATGACCGGACGAATTAATTGAAATCACTGGGGGAATTGGAGCAATGCCATGTTTACGGTGACACATTGCTTCCTCGTCCCACCGACAGAGGGAACCACTATAAGTGGAGGAGGAGGAGGAGGTGTTGCCGGAGGGTAAGCGCCCGACTTTAGCTAAGGAGGGCCGTGCTTCGCGAGTGTTCCATGGTCTGTGGTGTCGTCTAATGTATCGCGTTATATCTCCGTAATCGTACAACTTTGAGCGAGTAATCCATCGCCAGTGAAAAGTTGTTTAGTGTTCGCTAAAGAACAACATAGATGCGTTACTCTCGTTGTGAATGTTGATGTGATACAACGTAGTAGAAATGGAAAACAGGCTGAAAATATTGCCCCGCCAGTCTAGAACGCCATCGAGAATATGGCGACACAAGGCAGACGACGCAGCAAGACCAACCACTCCACGTTAAAAGTAAGGATAACAAAACATTTTTCCTTCTTATGTGATTAATGGTTGTGTGTCTCATCAGTTGTGTGTCACCTATATACATTAGTCGTGGGTTTTAAAGACATATATGTAAATTAGGTGTTGCTGGACGTGTGTGAAAAACGTATATCAAGTTAGATAATATATTCATTATGGGAAGAATTCCCCTTCACTCGTCATTTAGCTACAAGTCGTATTTCTGGGACGTATATCAAGGACCAGTTATGATAATTGCTTTCGTACGTGTTTTTTTTTTTTTTCACCAGTTTTGATGGCCTTATGAGGTAAAGACGACACAACGTATTTGTAAATGGAGGGAGAAAACATGAGTGTTTTGGTTCAACATCATTACCGTTCATATTGAAACATTTACGAAGAAAAACGTTCAGCATCATTATCGTTCATATTCATTTATGAAAAAAGGTTCAGCATCATTATCGTTCATATTCAAACATTTATGAAAACTCTTAGTTGTGCTTCCTAAATACGAGGATATGTGATACAAGTCATCCACTCCAGCGTTGCCATACTTCTTTCATGTTGTTGTGATGTTTGATTGCCTCACACTTGCCTTGCTCGTTCTCTGAACACTTCATTTCCCTCTCCTAAGGATAATAGAATTTTTCTGAGTGCACCAGGAAACCCTGAGTGATTCGCCTTTATAATTTCTAGTCTCTTTTACTTCAACAATATGGTTGTCAACAGACTCGTTTATTACGATATTAGATTGAAGATTGTCTGTGGAATGAATGTTTTATATGTTGTTGTAAAAAGATGTCCACCATACCCTCAGTTAAATCAAAACAGAGGACATCTATAAAGTTGCATAGATTATAAAATCGTGACCTTTTTATGCATATCTTTGCTGTGTTTTGAAATGCATATCAGCATTTGTACGTGCTATTGGTTTTTCTCTCCATTTAACATCCTCGATTGACTTTGCTGCCAGAAAGTGGTATGGCTCAATTAGTCAGTGTTGCTCCCTCCTGAGATCTCTGAATCATTACAGTTAGCTGCTGTTTTGTGGTGGGTAATATGACACAAGGAACACACACATGCCTTAGGGTCAAGCTCACGGGTAAAAACTGGAGGGGAGGATTTCCAATCCCCCCCTCCCCCCGCTCCTACCCCATTTACTCGCCTTCTATGACACGCAGGGAATACATGGGGAGTATTCGTTCTTCCCTGTCCTCAGTGATAATGTATATATATATACATATATATATATATATATATATATATATATATATATATATATATATATATATATATATATATATCTTTTTCTTTTAAACTATTCGCCATTTCCCGCGTTAGCGAGGTAGCGTTAGGAACAGAGGGCTGGGCCTTTTTTGGAATATCCTCACCTGGCCCCCTCTGTTCCTTCTTTTGGAAAATAAAAAAAAAAAAACGAGAGGGGAGGATTTCCAGCCCCCCGCTCCCTCCCCTTTTAGTCGCCTTCTACGACACGCAGGGAATACGTGAGAAGTATTCTTAATCCCCTATCCCCATATATATATATATATATATATATATATATATATATATATATATATATATATATATATATATATATGAGGGTGGTGAGAGTAAGTGAGCTTCGGAAGGAGACTTGTGTGAGGAAGTACCAGGAGAGACTGAGTACAGAATGGAAAAAGGTGAGAACAATGGAAGTAAGGGGAGTGGGGGAGGAATGGGATGTATTTAGGGAATCAGTGATGGAGTGCGCAAAAGATGCTTGTGGCATGAGAAGCGTGGGAGGTGGGTTGATTAGAAAGGGTAGTGAGTGGTGGGATGAAGAAGTAAGATTATTAGTGAAAGAGAAGAGAGAGGCATTTGGACGATTTTTGCAGGGAAAAAATGCAATTGAGTGGGAGATGTATAAAAGAAAGAGACAGGAGGTCAAGAGAAAGGTGCAAGAGGTGAAAAAGAGGGAAATGAGAGTTGGGGTGAGAGAGTATCATTAAATTTTAGGGAGAATAAAAAGATGTTCTGGAAGGAGGTAAATAAAGTGCGTAAGACAAGGGAGCAAATGGGAACTTCAGTGAAGGGCGCAAATGGGGAGGTGATAACAAGTAGTGGTGATGTGAGAAGGAGATGGAGTGAGTATTTTGAAGGTTTGTTGAATGTGTTTGATGATAGAGTGGCAGATATAGGGTGTTTTGGTTGAGGTGGTGTGCAAAGTGAGAGGGTTAGGGAAAATGATTTGGTAAACTGAGAGGAGGTAGTAAAAGCTTTGCGGAAGATGAAAGCCGGCAAGGCAGCAGGTTTGGATGGTATTGCAGTGGAATTTAATAAAAAAGGGGGTGACTGTATTGTTGGCTGGTTGGTAAGGTTATTTAATGTATGTATGACTCATGGTGAGGTGCCTGAGGATTGGCGGAATGCGTGCATAGTGCCATTGTACAAAGGCAAAGGGGATAAGAGTGAGTGCTCAAATTACAGATGTATAAGTTTGTTGAGTATTCCTGGTAAATTATATGGAGGGTATTGATTGAGAGGGTGAAGGCATGTACAGAGCATCAGATTGTGGAAGAGCAGTGTGGTTTCAGAAGTGGTAGAGGATGTGTGGATCAGGTGTTTGCTTTGAAGAATGTATGTGAGAAATACTTAGAAAAGCAAATGGATTTGTATGTACCATTTATGGATCTGGAGAAGGCATATGATAGGGTTGATAGAGATGCTCTGTGGAAGGTAAAAATATATGGTGTGTTTTTATCGAGGAAGTAAGGCATGTGTACGTGTAGGAAGAGAGGAAAGTGATTGGTTCTCAGTGAATGTAGGTTTGCGGCAGGGGTGTGTGATGTCTCCATGGTTGTTTAATTTGTTTATGGATGGGGTTGTTAGGGAGGTGAATGCAAGAGTTTTGGAAAGAGGGGCAAGTATGAAGTCTGTTTTGGATGAGAGAGCTTGGGAAGTGAATCAATTGTTGTTCGCTGATGATACAGCGCTGGTGGCTGATTCATGTGAGAAACTGCAGAAGCTGGTGACTGAGTTTGGTAAAGTGTGTGAAAGAAGAAAGTTAAGAGTAAATGTGAATAAGAGCAAGGTTATTAGGTACAGTAGGGTTGAGGGTCAAGTCAATTGGGAGGTAAGTTTGAATGGAGTAAAACTGGAGGAAGTAAAGTGTTTTAGATATCTGGGAGTGGATCTGGCAGGGGATGGAACCATGGAAGCGGAAGTGAATCATAGGGTGGGGGAGGGGGCGAAAATCATGGGAGCCTTGAAGAATGTGTGGAAGTCGAGAACATTATCTCGGAAAGCAAAAATGGGTATGTTTGAAGGAATAGTGGTTCCAACAATGTTGTATGGTTGCGAGGCGTGGGCTATGGATAGAGTTGTGCGCAGGAGGGTGGATTTGCTGGAAATGAGATGTTTGAGGACAATGTGTGGTGTGAGGTGGTTTGATCGAGTAAGTAATGTAAGGGTAAGAGAGATGTGTGGAAATAAAAAGAGTGTGGTTGAGAGAGCAGAAGAGGGCGTTTTCAAATGGTTTGGGCACATGGAGAGACTGAGTGAGGAAAAATTGACCAAGAGGTTATATGTGTCGGAGGTGGAGGGAACGAGGAGAAGTGGGAGACCAAATTGGAGGTGGAAAGATGGAGTGAAAAAGATTTTTAGTGATCGGGGCCTGAAAATGCAGGAGGGTGAAAGGCGGGCAAGGAATAGAGTGAATTGGATCGATGTGGTATACCGGGGTTGACGTGCTGTCAGTGGATTGAATCAGGGCATGTGAAGCGTCTGGGGTAAACCATGGAAAGTTGTGTGGGGCCTGGATGTGGAAAGGGAGCTGTGGTTTCGGGCATTATTGCATGACAGCTAGAGACTGAGTGTGAACGAATGGGGCCTTTGTTGTCTTTTCCTAGCGCTACCTCGCACACATGACGGGGGAGGGGATGGTATTCCATGTGTGGCGAGGTGGCGATGGAATGAATAAAGGCAGACAGTGTGAATTGTGTGCATGGGTATATATGTATGTGTCTGTGTGTGTATATATATGTGTACATTGAGATGTGTGGGTATGCATATTTGCGTGTGTGGACGTGTATGTATATACATGTGTATGGTGGTGGGTTGGGCCATTTCTTTCTTCTGTTTCCTTGCGCTACCTCGCAAACGCGGGAGACAGCGTATATATATATATATATATATATATATATATATATATATATATATATATATATATATATATATATATTTTTTTTTATTACACTTTGTCGCTGTCTCCCGCGTTTGCGAGGTAGCGCAAGGAAACAGACGAAAGAAATGGCCCAAACCCCCCCCCCCATACACATGTATATACATACGTCCACACACGCAAATATACATACCTACACAGCTTTCCATGGTTTACCCCAGACGTTTCACATGCCTTGATTCAATCCACTGACAGAACGTCAACCCCGGTATACCACATCGCTCCAATTCACTCTATTCTTTGCACTCCTTTCACCCTCCTGCATGTTCAGGCCCCGATCACACAAAATCCTTTTCACTCCATCTTTCCACCTCCAATTTGGTCTCCCTCTTCTCCTCGTTCCCTCCACCTCCGACACATATATCCTCTTGGTCAATCTTTCCTCACTCATTCTCTCCATGTGCCCAAACCATTTGAAAACGCCCTCTTCTGCTCTCTCAACCACGCTCTTTTTATTTCCACACATCTCTCTTACCCTTACGTTACTTACTCGATCAAACCACCTCACACCACACATTGTCCTCAAACATCTCATTTCCAGCACATCCATCCTCCTGCGCACAACTCTATCCATAGCCCACGCCTCGCAACCATACAACATTGTTGGAACCACTATTCCTTCAAACATACCCATTTTTGCTTTCCGGGATAATGTTCTCGACTTCCACACATTTTTCAAGGCTCCCAAAATTTTCGCCCCCTCCCCCACCCTATGATCCACTTCCGCTTCCATGGTTCCATCCGCTGACAGATCCACTCCCAGATATCTAAAACACTTCACTTCCTCCAGTTTTTCTCCATTCAAACTCACCTCCCAATTGACTTGACCCTCAACCCTACTGTACCTAATAACCTTGCTCTTATTCACATTTACTCTTAACTTTCTTCTTCCACACACTTTACCAAACTCCGTCACCAGCTTCTGCAGTTTCTCACACAAATCAGCCACCAGCGCCGCTGTATCATCAGCGAACAACAACTGACTCACTTCCCAAGCTCTCTCATCCCCAACAGACTTCATACTTGCCCCTCTTTCCAAGACTCTTGCATTTACCTCCCTAACAACCCCATCCATAAACAAATTAAACAACCATGGAGACATCACACACCCCTGCCGCAAACCTACATTCACTGAGAACCAATCACTTTCCTTTCTTCCTACACGTACACATGCCTTACATCCTCGATAAAAACTTTTCACTGCTTCTAACAACTTGCCTCCCACACCATATATTCTTAATACCTTCCACAGAGCATCTCTATCAACTCTATCATATGCCTTCTCCAGATCCATAAATGCTACATACAAATCCATTTGCTTTTCTAAGTATTTCTCGCATACATTCTTCAAAGCAAACACCTGATCCACACATCCTCTACCACTTCTGAAACCACACTGCTCTTCCCCAATCTGATGCTCTGTACATGCCTTCACCCTCTCAATCAATACCCTCCCATATAATTTACCAGGAATACTCAACAAACTTATACCTCTGTAATTTGAGCACTCACTCTTATCCCCTTTGCCTTTGTACAATGGCACTATGCACGCATTCCGCCAATCCTCAGGCACCTCACCATGAGTCATACATACATTAAATAACCTTACATATATATGTATATATACATATATATACGTATATATACATATATATATATATATATATATATATATATATATATATATATATATATATATATATATATATATATATATAGAGTTAATTAGATGGCCTTGATTAGGGCTTCAATTGCCCAAGCCGTTTCAGCAAACGTCAAAAATAACTGTATCGGGTTAGTTGTTGAAGAAAGATCATTTGTGAAAGAAGAATGATTAGGAATTAGCACTTATCCCTAAGGGACACCACTGTCGACAGAATAAGACAGATGCATTGATCCGTAGACCGTGATGGTCCGTCTAGAGATGAAGTTAAGCAATAGACACCAGAGGAAAGCAAAGAAGCGAAAACAAAGGAAGTTCAGAATGTAAGGATCCATTCCAAATCCTTCTAAATGGTTGTTGGTCACACGAAGGTTAAGCGGGAAGTGAAAAGCGAAGAGGATTGCATTAACTCAGAAGCGAACGAACATAGGATCGAAAGACAGTCTGTTGCATGGTTGATACTTCATGGATGTAGAACTCCCTCCTCACACATTACAAGTGGATAATTACAATGTCCTTTCATGCATGGGATTATTGAATGTTTAGGATTGCTGTTTTTGCTTGCCCTGCTTAGATGAAAACTTTTGACCAGAACTCTTGAGAGAGTGGAGGAACGGAGGGATCACAAGCAGACCCAGCACCCCGAAGTCCTTACGGGTGATCGAGAAGACGAGACGGAGCTATAGTGTCTGAGAGAGAGAGAGAGAGAGAGAGAGAGAGAGAGAGAGAGAGAGAGAGAGAGAGAGTTACGGAGACGCTGAAAGGTACAGAACCACTGAAAGGCTTTGGAAATAGCGGTGTCTCTTCCATAGGGATGTGTTGCACGCACCACGACGGGCCTACGAGAAGGAAAAGTTGAGGTCATAGACGAGCAAGGATCGGTAACCTGGCTCAGAGACAACACTCCCTGAAGATTCGAGATGGTGATGACATCTTGTCCCTGACCCCTTGTCCACCTGGAAGTACTCAGGGTGTCCCTGCCAGAGGAGAGGAGAGTCCAGCTGGCGCTCTTGATCGGTAACTTTGTTAGGGATCTGAAAACTTGCACAGTACTTACGTCATAGCTGTAGAATCAGTGGCTGCCTTCCAGTTTACGGACGTGGCTTGTGTGTTGGGTAGCCTCTGTCTCCTCCAGCCATCATACAGCCGGAGAAACTCGTTTCCCTAAGATTCTTCGAGCGCCATCCTTGTGATGGATCACCTTTTGATGAACTATGGCGTTGCACACAACAGTATGATGTCTGATACTGACACATTTGACCTATCAGTCGAACTCTTATAAGGCAGTGCAACAAGGGTATTGGCCAGCTCAGTGCTCGGTCAGACAAAAGTCGTACGAATATCTAACAACTGTCTGTCGTGACGAACTGGTATACACATGCCTATCGTACTTGGTCTGATGACGTAAGAAGGTTTCAGTGGAGAAAGACGTAGTGTTAGTTACCTTTCACGGGAGCTTTGGGGTACCGAGTTGTTTCGTAGCGACCTCATGACTCAGAATAAAAGCAAGGTTGATACTGGTGATCAAGACTTATATATCACTAGTTTTGATGGAGTATTGGATGGCTTCCTTGATACTTTGTTCCACTGAAGAGATGTTATATTAGTTATAATAACATCAACAAACCTCCCTCCAGTGTAGTGATCTGTTGGACAACGTGTGTTAAAGAAGCAAATTGGATTCTGTCACGTTTCAACTATTTTTTTTTTGTTTCTTTTCAACCTCTCCTAAAATAGATTAATCCCTCCGCTCATGAATTAATTTCGAGGATTTACTCACAGGTTGATCGTGTTTTGTTTCAGGTGATATAAAGGGTCGAATTAACTGATGAATCGCCATGTAACTATTATCTCATTCGTTTATCTGTCAGGATAAGATCGCTCGGTGATAACAGTGCGACAGTGTAGTTCAAAAGTAGTGGGAGGACGTCGTAATAGAAAGACAGGTGACGTAATATCATGCGTATATATCAGTGTTTACTGAAATGCGTCGTGCCCGTAATATCATACGTATATATCAGTGTTTACTGAAATGCGTCGTAGCCAGTTATCTACAGAAGTGGTAGTCACACACTAGTGGTAACACCACTTCCCCAAGACCCTACGTCACTCCTGCGCGGGTATATAGGTGCGTAGTAAGTCAGATGATGATTGGTAGACCAGGAACATAAGAAGGGACGTGATTGGCTTAGGAATAAAGAGCGAGGGACATGCTACTGTGGAGAGCAGATATAGATGGAAAGAGACTCAGGCCAGATGCTCAGTCACCAAGTCTTCAAGATGGCTCAAGATCTTTCGTATATATTTTCGTTTCTGCGATGACGTGGAGCAGACCAGGCATTACCCTGGCGTTAGACGAGTGTGAGTAGGTATGTGAGTAGGTATAACACTGACCCATAGTATTTTTGTGAGGGTTTACCTGCTGGATATTGTTACATACAATAATTGTGGGTTTTCTTATGTTTATAACGAAGCTCTACACTTGTTATGCTTCAGTGATGAACTATGAATGTGAAATAAACTATTACGTAAAAGCGACAACTGTTTGTAAAAGTTGTAGGTAGTTTACCATTCGTTTGAACTGAAAGTATTAGTATAAGATGTAAGTAATTTATCAAACTGTGACAGGCTATAAGTCTTGCGTGATGACTGTATACATAGTCAGCAAGAATTTCCTCAACTGAAATTTCAACGTGAAATCACAAAGTGGTGGAGCACTGTATTTAACCCGAGTGTATTTAAGGACGATGTAGGGTTTAAGCCACGTACGTGAGGAGATGGAGCAATCTTCCATGGACAGTGATGAGACGAGACGGGTGATCCTCCGTGAGCAGAGGTGTGGACGTGTCGACAGCTGTGATCCTTCGTGAGTTGTGTGGTGTGGTGTGGTGCGCACTCCAGTACACACAAGTCTATACAGATGACCCACTTTTCACCTACGGTCGTTGTCGGAAGCTGTCGAGTATCTTGTGGACGACATTAGGGTCGTGAAAAGGCAGAGGGAGACTCAGAGGATAGACTGGGAGCTTATAAGGAACCCAAGACGTAACCGAAGCCATAGACCTTGTTTATATCATCCCTCAGAGACTAACGGGCGTGTGATGTGGGTCGGTGTAGACTCGCTCAGCTTAAACACCGGACTAACGCAAGCGCTGTCGACCTGTGAAATCCTTCACCTGTGGACGACTGTTTAATTTGTGTATATTTCGGCACTGAGGTTTAAGATGGTCTTTTATTAGTGCTTTGGCTTCCGTCTGTACATTTGATATAGGATGAGGTTCTTGCTGCTCAACTTATTATGGTGTTGATCAGTTCGTACTCAGCATGAAAAGTGCGGTGAGTGTTCGACCTCGATAGATTCAGTCTTGGCTGTAACACAGCCATAAGTTACTGTGGCAGGATTCAAATCGTTCTCTCCAGGAGAGCGAACCTTTAAGATGAGCTGTCTTGTTCATTTGGAAGATGTTGTAACTTTGCTCGTTCTCTCTATCACAACCAGTCTGTCTGTTTTGTTTTTCTTGGCTGCTCTCCACGTAGATGCAGTTAAGACAATTTTTGGCTGTTCAGGTATGGATCTTTGGGAGATCATTGTGATAGAGCAAGAGGGAGTGGGCGAGATGTACAGCTGTAATTGTAAAATCGTGGTTAAGATTACAGGAGGAGGAAGATACTTGTGGTGATGAGGATACATTTACACCCGGAGTAGAGACGAATGAGATGAAAGTACCTAAATAACCCAAATTGCAAGATCGCTTTTGACAGATATTCATATGTATTAAAGACTGAAGGGTATAACACATCACAGGGTTGTTTATAGATGGGTTAGGCACCGAAAACCTTCGTTGATCGGGTGACGAAGTAATGGCTATTTACGACACTGAGGCTAAGTCTTGTAGCACAGGAGCTTCGACAGAAACGACAAGGGGCTTTCGACAGAAAGGACACAGCCACCGAGACCTTAGAAGGGTGAGCTGGCCAACCACTTTCTCACGAGACTGGGGAATTAACAGGAGAAATGGATCAAGTTTCAGAACCGAGAAACTACTTGTCAAGATCTGTCAAGATTAGCGTTGACGGAGTGGCACTGTAATGGTTGTTGTCGGGAGCTGAGGGTGTATGGCCGCGAAAGGAAGCTTCCTAATGCAGCAGAAGTGACAGGACTTTGCTTGTTAGTATAGTGAGGCAGGAGGAGGAAGACGTTGGCTGAATGGGATTATCCACAATACACCGTCTGTAAGGCCCAGTGCCACATATGAAGCGGGGGAGGGGGCTGGAAATCCTCCCCTCCAGTTTTTACTTCTCCAAAAGAGGGAACGGAGAAGGGGGGCCAAGTGAGGATATTCCCTCTAACGCTCAGTCCTCTGTTCTCAACGCTACCTTGCTACTGCGGGAAATGACGAATATGTATGGAAAAAAATATACATATATATATATATATATATATATATATATATATATATATATATATATATATATATAGAGAGAGAGAGAGAGAGAGAGAGAGAGAGAGAGAGAGAGAGAGAGAGAAAGAAAGAGAGTGAGCAGCTTCTAAAAGAGGACTGCATACTGTAGACTGCATACACAACAGGATGAACGGAGGTGATGATCAGATGATAAAGCCGGAAAGGATAAGTGAACCGAGAATTTCTGGTACATGTTTCTTGTGTGGGACATAATGCCTCATACATGGAAACTGCCGTATGCGTCCAGAGGCGGTAGATAAGGTGGGAGGCCTACAGGGTCTTAAGACCATGCGATCTATGGAAACGGAGCTCAGTGATGTAGCGTTGCTGACCCTGATGCATTCCCTGGCTGCCGGGGGTCGAGGGCATTGAACCGAATCCTGGTTGCGGCGGTCGGTTCACAGTCAGTGCCAAGCTGTTCATCCTACTTGATCGTTTTTTTTTTCCCCCTCGTTAGCAAGGTCACACCAGGAACAGAACTAGAAAGGCTGCTTTCATTCTCCAGATGTGATGTGTAATGCACTGAAACCACTGCTCCCTATCCACATCCAGGCCCCACAGACCTTTCCATGGTTTACTCCAGACGTTTCACATGCCCTGGTTCAGTCCATTGACTGCACGTCGACCCCGGTATACCACATCGTTCCAATTCACTTGAATCCGCGCATGCCTTTTACCGCCTGTATATTCAGGCCCTGATCGCTCAAAATCTTTTTCACTCCATCTTTCCTCCTCCAATTTGGTCTCCCACTTCTTCATCCCTCCACCTCTGACATATATCTTCTTCGTCTATCTTTCCTCACTCATTCTCTCCATATGTCCAAACCATTTCAACACAACGTCCTCTGTTCTCTCAACCACACTCTTTTTATTACCACACATTTCTCTTATCCTTTCATTCCTTACTCGATCAAACCACCTCACATCGCAAATTGTCCTCAAACATCTCATTTCCAACGCACCCACCCTCCTCCGTACAAACCTATCTATAACCCACGCCTGGTTACCATATAATATTGTTGATAAACATGCGATTGTCCAAATGGCGTCCTAGCTTAGTCTCTTCGATGTATATCGACTGACTTATATTTCTCTCTTGTGTCTCCCCTGATGATGTGATTATCACACGAAAGTGCACTTGGGAACTTATCGTGTTCCATTTTCCCCATGGACTCATAAGAATATATATGTATATATATACATATTTTTTTTTTTTCTTTTTATACTTTGTCGTTGTCTCCCGCGTTTGCCCCAGACGCTTCACATGCCTTGATTCAATCCACTGACAGCACGTCAACCCCGGTATACCACATCGCTCCAATTCACTCTATTCCTTGCCCTCCTTTCACCCTCCTGCATGTTCAGGCCCCGATCACACAAAATCTTTTTCACTCCATCTTTCCACCTCCAATTTGGTCTCCCTCTTCTCCTTGCTCCCTCCACCTCCGACACATATATCCTCTTGGTCAATCTTTCCTCACTCATCCTCTCCATGTGCCCAAACCACTTCAAAACACCCTCTTCTGCTCTCTCAACCACGCTCTTTTTATTTCCACACATCTCTCTTACCCTTACGTTACTCACTCGATCAAACCACCTCACACCACACATTGTCCTCAAACATCTCATTTCCAGCACATCCATCCTCCTGCGCACAACTCTATCCATAGCCCACGCCTCGCAACCATACAACATTGTTGGAACCACTATTCCTTCAAACATACCCATTTTTGCTTTCCGAGATAATGTTCTCGACTTCCACACATTCTTCAAGGCCCCCAGAATTTTCGCCCCCTCCCCCACCCTATGATCCATTTCCGCTTCCATGGTTCCATCCGCTGCCAGATCCACTCCCAGATATCTAAAACACTTCACTTCCTCCAGTTTTTCTCCATTCAAACTCACCTCCCAATTGACTTGACCCTCAACCCTACTGTACCTAATAACCTTGCTCTTATTCACATTTACTCTTAACTTTCTTCTTCCACACACTTTACCAAACTCAGTCACCAGCTTCTGCAGTTTCTCACATGAATCAGCCACCAGCGCTGTATCATCAGCGAACAACAACTGACTCACTTCCCAAGCTCTCTCATCCCCAACAGACTTCATACTTGCCCCTCTTTCCAAAACTCTTGCATTTACCTCCCTAACAACCCCATCCATAAACAAATTAAACAACCATGGAGACATCACACACCCCTGCCGCAAACCTACATTCACTGAGAACCAATCACTTTCCTCTCTTCCTACACGTACACATGCCTTACATCCTCGATAAAAACTTTTCACTGCTTCTAACAACTTTCCTCCCAAACCATATATTCTTAATACCTTCCACAGAGCATCTCTATCAACTCTATCATATGCCTTCTCCAGATCCATAAATGCTACATACAAATCCATTTGCTTTTCTAAATATTTCTCACATACATTCTTCAAAGCAAACACCTGATCCACACATCCTCTACCACTTCTGAAACCACACTGCTCTTCCCCAATCTGATGGTCTTTACATGCCTTCACCCTCTCAATCAATACCCTCCCATATAATTTACCAGGAATACTCAACAAACTTATACCTCTGTAATTTGAGCACTCACTCTTATCCCCTTTGCCTTTGTACAATGGCACTATGCACGCATTCCGCCAATCCTCAGGCACCTCACCATGAGTCATACATACATTAAATAACCTTACCAACCAGTCAACAATACAGTCACCCCCTTTTTTTAATAAATTCCACTGCAACACCATCCAAACCTGCTGCCTTGCCGGCTTTCATCTTCCGCAAAGCTTTCACTACCTCTTCTCTGTTTACCAAATCATTTTCCCTAACCCTCTCACTTTGCACACCACCTCGACCAAAACACCCTATATCTGCCACTCTATCATCAAACACATTCAACAAACCTTCAAAATACTCACTCCATCTCCTTCTCACATCACCACTACTTGTTATCACCTCCCCATTTGCGCCCTTTACTGAAGTTCCCATTTGCTCCCTTGTCTTACGCACTTTATTTACCTCCTTCCAGAACATCTTTTTATTCTCCCTAAAATTTAAATATATATTTATAAAATTTATATATATATATATATATATATATATATATATATATATATATATATATATATATATGTATATATATATATATATATATATATATATATATATTTTTTTTTTTTTTTTTTTTTTTATACTTTGTCGCTGTCTCCCGCGTTTGCGAGGTAGCGCAAGGAAACAGACGAAAGAAATGGCCCAACCCCCCCCCCCCCATACACATGTACATACACACGTCCACACACGCAAATATACATACCTACACAGCTTTCCATGGTTTACCCCAGACGCTTCACATGCCTTGCTTCAATCCACTGACAGCACGTCAACCCCTGTATACCACATGACTCCAATTCACTCTATTTCTTGCCCTCCTTTCACCCTCCTGCATGTTCAGGCCCCGATCACACAAAATCTTTTTCACTCCATCTTTCCACCTCCAATTTAGTCTCCCTCTTCTCCTCGTTCCCTCCACCTCCGACACATATATCCTCTTGGTCAATCTCTCCTCACTCATTCTCTCCATGTGCCCAAACCATTTCAAAACACCCTCTTCTGCTCTCTCAACCACGCTCTTTTTATTTCCACACATCTCTCTTACCCTTACGTTACTTACTCGATCAAACCACCTCACACCACACATTGTCCTCAAACATCTCATTTCCAGCACATCCATCCTCCTGCGCACATCTCTATCCATAGCCCACGCCTCGCAACCATACAACATTGTTGGAACCACTATTCCCTCAAACATACCCATTTTTGCTTTCCGAGATAATGTTCTCGACTTCCACACATTCCTCAAGGCTCCCAAAATTTTCGCCCCCTCCCCCACCCTATGATCCACTTCCGCTTCCATGGTTCCATCCGCTGACAGATCCACTCCCAGATATCTAAAACACTTCACTTCCTCCAGTTTTTCTCCATTCAAACTCACCTCCCAATTGACTTGACCCTCACCCCTACTGTACCTAATAACCTTGCTCTTATTCACATTTACTCTCAACTTTCTTCTTCCACACACTTTACCAAACTCAGTCACCAGCTTCTGCAGTTTCTCACATGAATCAGCCACCAGCGCTGTATCATCAGCGAACAACAACTGACTCACTTCCCAAGCTCTCTCATCCCCAACAGACTTCATACTTGCCCCTCTTTCCAGGACTCTTGCATTTACCTCCCTTACAACCCCATCCATAAACAAATTAAACAACCATGGAGACATCACACACCCCTGTCGCAAACCTACATTCACTGAGAACCAATCACTTTCCTCTCTTCCTACACGTACACGTACATATATATATATTATCCCAGGGGATAGGGGTGAAAGAATACTTCCCACGCATTCCTCACGTGTCGGAGAAGGCGACTAAAGGGGACGGGAGCGGGGAGCCAGAAACCCTCCCCTCCTTGTATTTTAACATTCTAAAAGGGGAAACAGAAGAAGGAGTCGCGCGGGGAGTGCTCATCCTCCTCGAAGGCTCAGATTGGGGTGTCTAAATGTGTGTGGATGTAACCAAGATGAGAAAAAAGGAGAGATAGGTAGTGTGTTTGAGGAAAGGAACCTGGATGTTTTGGCTCTGAGTGAAACGAAGCTCAAGGGTAAAGGGGAAGAGTGGTCTGGGAATGTCACGGAATTAAAGTCAGGGGTTAGTGAGAGAACAAGAGCAAGGGAAGGAGTAGCACTACTCCTGAAACAGGAGTTGTGGGAGTGTGATAGAGTGTAAGAAAGTAAATTCTAGATTGATATGGGTAAAACTGAAAGTTGATGGAGAGAGATGGGTGATTATTGGTGCATATGCACCTGGGCATGAGAAGAAAGATCATGAGAGGCAAGTGTTTTGGGAGCAGCTGAATGAGTGTATTAGTGGTTTTGATGCACAAGACCGGATTATAGTGATGGGTGATTTGAATGCAAAGGTGAGTAATGTGGCAGTTGAGGGAATAATTGGTAGACATGGGGTGTTCAGTCTTGTAAATGGAAATGGGGAAGAGTTTGTAGATTTATGTGCTGAAAAAGGACCGGTGATTGGGAATACCTGGTTTAAAAAGAGAGATATACATAAGTATACGTATGTAAGTAGGAGAGATAGCCAGAGAGCATTATTGGATTACATGTTAATTGATAGGCGCGCGAAAGAGAGACTTTTGGATGTTAATGTGCTGAGAGGTGCAACTGGAGGGATGTCTGATCATTATCTTGTGGAGGCGAAGGTGAAGATATGTAGGGGTTTTCAGAAAAGAAGAGAGAATGTTGGAGTGAAGAGAGTGGTGAGAGTAAGTGAGCTTGGGAAGGAGACTTGTATGAGGAAGTACCAGGAGAGACTGAGTGCAGAATGGAAAGGGGTAAGAACAAAGGAGGTAAGGGGATTGGGGGAGGAATGGGATGTATTTAGGGAAGCGGTGATGGCTTCGCAAAAGATGCTTGTGGCATGAGAAGCGTGGGAGGTGGGTTGATTAGAAAGGGTAGTGAGTGGTGGGATGAAGAAGTATGATTATAAGTGAAAGAGAAGAAAGAGGCATTTGGACGATTTTTGCAGGGAAAAAATGCAAATGAGTGGGAGATGTATAAAAGAAAGAGGCAGGAGGTCAAGAGAAAGGTGCAAGAGGTGAAAAAGAGGGCAAATGAGCGTTGGGGTGAGAGAGTATCATTAAATTTTAGGGAGAATAAAAAGATGTTTTGGAAGGAGGTAAATAAAGTGGGTAAGACAAGGGAAAAAATGGGAACTTCAGTGAAGGGGACTAATGGGGAGGTGATAACAAGTAGTGGTGATGTGAGAAGGAGATGGAGTGAGTATTTTGAAGGTTTGTTAAATGTGTTTGATGATAGAGTGGCAGATATAGGGTGTTTTGGTCGAGGTGGTGTGCAAAGTGAGAGGGTTAGGGAGAATGATTTGGTAAACAGAGAAGAGGTAGTAAAAGCTTTGCGGAAGATGAAAGCCGGCAATGCAGCGGGTTTGGATGATGTTGCAGTGGAATGTATTAAAAAAAGGGGGTGACTGTATTTTTGATTGGTTGGTAAGGTTATTTAATGTATATATGATTCATGGTGAGGTGCCTGAGGATCGACGGAATGCTTGCATAGTGCCATTGTACAAAGGCAAAGGAGATAAAAGTGAGTGCTCAAATTGCAGAGGTATAAGTTTGTTGAGTATATGGGAAGTATATGGGAAGGTATTGATTGAGAGGGTGAAGGCATGTACAGAGCATCAGATTGGGGAAGAGCAGTTTGGTTTCAGAAGTGGTAGAGGATGTGTGGATCAGGTGTTTGCTTTGAAGAATGTATGTGAGAAATACTTAGAAAAGCAAATGGATTTGTATGTAGCATTTTTTGATCTGGAGAGGGCATATGATAGAGTTGATAGAGATGCTCTGTGGAAGGTTTTAAGAATATATGGTGTGGGAGGTAAGTTGTTAGAAGCAGTGAAAAGTTTTTATCGAGGATGTAAGGCATCTATACGTGTAGGAAGAGAGGAAAGTGATTGGCTCTCAATGAATGTAGGTTTGCTACAGGGGTGTGTTATGTCTCCATGGTTGTTTAATTTGTTTATGAATGGGGTTGTTAGCAAGATGAATGCAAGAGTTTTGGAAAGAGGGGCAAGTATGCAGGCTGTTGTGGATGAGAGAGCTTGGGAAGTGAGTCAGTTGTTGTTAGCTGATGATACAGCGCTGGTGGCTGATTTGTGTGAGAAACTGCAGGAGCTGGTGACTGAGTTTGGTAAAGTGTGTGAAAGAAGAAAGCTAAGAGTAAATGTGAATAAGAGCAAGGTTATTGGGTACAGTAGGGTTGAGGGACAAGTAAATTGGGAGGTAAGTTTGAATGGAGAAAAGCTGGAGGAAGTAAAGTGTTTTAGATATCTGGGAGTGGATCTGGCAGCGGATGGAACCACGGAAGCGGAAGTGAATCATAGGGCGGGGGAGGGGGCGAAAGTTCTGGGAGCCTTGAAGAATGTGTGGAAGTCGAGAACATTATCTCGGGAAGCAAAAATGGATATGTTTGAAGGAATGGTGGTTCCAACAATGTTATATGGTTGCGAGGCGTGGGTTATAAATAGAGTTGTGCGCAGGAGGGTGGATGTGCTGGAAATGAGATGTTTGAGGACAATGTGTGGTGTTAGGTGGTTTGATCGAGTAAGTAATGTAAGGG
Organism: Panulirus ornatus; assembly: GCF_036320965.1. Classification (NCBI taxonomy): domain Eukaryota; kingdom Metazoa; phylum Arthropoda; class Malacostraca; order Decapoda; family Palinuridae; genus Panulirus; species Panulirus ornatus. Next base: position 12,239,937 of record NC_092264.1, read on the forward strand.
TAAGAGAGATGTGTGGTAATAAAAAGAGTATGGTTGAGAGAGCAGAAGAGGGTATTTTGAAATGGTTTGGTCACATGGAGAGAATGAGTGAGGAAAGATTGACAAAGATGATATGTGTCAGAGGTGGAGGGAACGAGGAGAAGTGGGAGACGAAATTGGAGGTGGAAAGATGGAGTGAAAAAGATTTTGAGTGATCGGGGCCTGAACATGCAGGAGGGTGAAAGGCGTGCAAGGAATACAGTAAATTGGAACGATGTGGTATACCGGGGTCGACGTGCTGCCAGTGGATTAAATCAGGGCATGTGAAGCGTCTGGGGTAAAGCATGGAATGTTCTGTGGGGCCTGAATGTGGAAAGGGAGCTGTGGTTTCGGTGCATTATTACGTGACAGCTAGAGACTGAGTGTGAACAAATGTGGCCTTTTTTGTCTTTTCCCAGTGCTACCTCGCGCACATGAGGGGGGAGGGGGTTGTTATATCTTGTGTGGCAGGGTGGCGATGAGAATGAATACAGGCAGATAATATGAATTATGTCCATGTGTATATATGTATATGTCTCTGTGTGTATATATATGTATATGTCTGTGTGTGTATATATATGTATATGTCTGTGTGTGTATATATATGTATATGTCTGTATGTGTATATATATGTATACGTTGAGATGTATAGGTTTGTATATTTGCGTGTGTGGATATGTATATATATACATGTGTATGTGGATGGGTTGGGCCATTCTTTCGTCTGTTTCCTTGCGCTACCTCGCTAACGCGGGAGACAACGATTAAGCAAAATGAATAAATAAATGAGTATATATATATATATATATATATATATATATATATATATATATATATATATATATATATATATATATATATATATATCTCATTTCCGGCACATCCATCCTCCTGCGCACAACTCTATCCATAGCCCACGCCTCGCAACCATACAACATTGTTGGAACCACTATTCCTTCAAACATACCCATTTTTGCTTTCCGAGATAATGTTCTCGACTTCCACACATTCTTCAAGGCCCCCAGAATTTTCGCCCCCTCCCCCACCCTATGATCCACTTCCGCTTCCATGGTTCCATCCGCTGCCAGATCCACTCCCAGATATCTAAAACACTTCACTTCCTCCAGTTTTTCTCCATTCAAACTCACCTCCCAATTGACTTGACCCTCAACCCTACTGTACCTAATAACCTTGCTCTTATTCACATTTACTCTTAACTTTCTTCTTCCACACACTTTACCAAACTCAGTCACCAGCTTCTGCAGTTTCTCACATGAATCAGCCACCAGCGCTGTATCATCAGCGAACAACAACTGACTCACTTCCCAAGCTCTCTCATCCCCAACAGACTTCATACTTGCCCCTCTTTCCAAAACTCTTGCATTTACCTTTTTGAGGACAATGTGTGGTGTGAGGTGTGAGGTGGTTTGATCGAGTGAGTAACGTAAGGGTAAGAGAGATGTGTGGAAATAAAAAGAGCGTGGTTGAGAGAGCAGAAGAGGGTGTTTTGAAGTGGTTTGGGCACATGGAGAGGATGAGTGAGGAAAGATTGACCAAGAGGATATATGTGTCGGAGGTGGAGGGAATGAGGAGAAGAGGGAGACCAAATTGGAGGTGGAAAGATGGAGTGAAAAAGATTTTGTGGGATCGGGGCCTGAACATGCAGGAGGGTGAAAGGAGGGCAAGGAATAGAGTGAATTGGAGCGATGTGGTATACCGGGGCTGACGTGCTGTCAGTGGATTGAATCAAGGCATGTGAAGCGTCTGTGGTAAACCATGGAAAGCTGTGTAGGTATGTATATTTGCATGTGTGGACGTGTGTATATACATGTGTATGGTGGGGGGGGTTGGGCCATTTCTTTCGTCTGTTTCCTTGCGCTACCTCGCAAATGCGGGAGACAGCGACAAAGTATAAAAAAAAAAAAAAAAAATATATATATATATATATATATATATATATATATATATATATATATATATATATATATTTATATATATATTTATATATGTACACAAACAAAGTGCATATAAGCGCGCACCTTCATAGAACATACAAACCTCCAACAGCCAGGATCGAACCCGAGACCCCTGTGCAACAGGCGGGAACGCTGCCGCTAGGCTATATATAAACTTAATCGCTGTTTCCCCCGTCACCCCCCCTCAGCGAGATAGCGCCAGGAAACAAACGAAGAATGGCACATCCACTCATATACACATATATGTACATAAACGCCTATATACGCACATATACATACGTATACCTATCAACACATACACATATACATACACGAACATATACATATATACTCATGTACATATTCATATTTGCTTGCCTTCATCCATTCCTATCGCTACCCCGTCTCACAGGAAACAGCATCGCTACCTCCTGCTTCAGCGAGGTAACGCCAGGTATACAGACAGCAAAGGCCACATTCGTTCACACTCAGTCTCTATCTGTCGTGTGTCATTTATGATCATATTCTACCATTCTCATAATTCACGCCAGAGTTCCAGTTTCATATCACACTGTAAAGCTTCAGTAATTCTCCATTTATTACATTTTGTTTGCATAGTCGTTATCTCTTGGTACTTAACCTTACTGAGGTCTTTGGACAGTTTACCCCCTCCACCTTGCACTCCGTCTCATCGGGTGAGTGGTTTCGTATGGTATCATAAAGTCTATCATCTCTCTCTCTCTCTCTCTCTCTCTCTCTCTCTCTCTCTCTCTCTCTCTCTCTCTCTCTCTCTCTCTCTCTGTCCTCCTATCAAAAGCTAGTATATACGCATTCCATAACTTGTCTTCATTCTCTACATCTTTTACACACTACGCAACCCTCGTTTAAGGCCGCTTGTAATTTCTCTTTGCTCGCCACATAATTGTCCGTAAATGGAGGAGTCAATAATGACCAGTTTTTTTTTTTTTTCATCCAACTCGCACTTTCTTCCCACTTTCTTCCCTCATCTTATTCTTTTTCTCTTCTTCATTGCCTCATTCTTACATATATTGGAAAACCAAAATGACATCACCGCCTTATCTCACTCTAGTGCCTTTTTCAAAACATTCCCTCAGCTTATCGTCCACCTCCTTGCATGCTTCACCGCCTCTTTACAAATCATCTGTTGCATCTACGCAATTTTTCCCGCACCATAGTTGTCCTGCACCTCCTACAATGCATTATAGTCTACTGCATCAAGATGCTTTTTACCTGGGTTGATCAGTCGTCTGGTGCTGTACACATTTTGCTGCCATCTTTAGAGAGGAAAAATGTGATTGTCTTTATAGATTCCCAATTAGTGATTGGGACGTGCAGGAAGATCTAACTACTTAACTAACTGTGCTTCTTTTTTTGTGTGTGAATCTACACAAAGGGGTGTTTGTCGGTAAGCGACCAATCTACATGTAGATAGTAAAAGAAGTGTTTAGTTGAAGGAAGACTGTATGGACACAATAAGAGGAAGATTCTCAGATCAGACTGCTGATAGCATAGGTAAGTTAAGATAGCATAGGTAGGTTAAGAGTTGGCAGTGAGACGATGGTTTGAATATACCTTACCTGACATAAAACACAGCGACCTCCCAGCACTGCTCAACCTTCCAGTACGGCCTGTCGCACGGAAGCAATGGTCAACCCTGCCAAGGTGTCCACCGCCCCGCCCGACAACCCGACCTCAGGAACTGGTACCTGCCCGGGAGCCACGGGAGAACAGCCTAATCCCACACACCCCAAGCACACAAAGGGGGAGATGACCTTCAACCTGCCCGGTGGCCGACACCAGATGGCCAAGGCAGGCTCCGATTGCTAACATCCTTTAAACTTGTTCCCGGAATCTCTCCTGTTCATAAAGTATCCCATAGTCTGTCAGTGTCACTCTTCCCAAGCACCGTTCACCCAGCCACCCTCTGGTATGCTCAGTAAACCGATTCCAATACAGTTCCGTCCTTTCCAATTGACCCTCTGTGCCATGACACCGTCACTGATTCTCTCTCTCTTGTTATCCAATACCTTGTGTGTGCACTGTACCATGAGCGCAGGCAGACTGTGTGGATGTCACACCACCATGCGGCAACAACCCTCACAGTACACCAGGGGGTGTGTGTTGTTCTATACACTCTCAAGCCTTTTCCCCGGTCTTCAGCGAGCTGAGAGCTACTGCCATCTCCTCCTTGGCTAGCTTTACCTGCATTAGAATTTTGACTCTCTGTCTGTCTGTCTGTCTGTCTGTCTGTCTGTCTCTCTCTCTCTCTCTCTCTCTCTCTCTCTCTCTCTCTCTCTCTCTCTCTCTCTCTCTCTCTCTCTCTCTCTCTATCTATCTATCTATCTATCTATCTATATATATATATATATATATATATATATATATATATATATCTATTTGTATCTGTATCTATCTCTATCTATCTATATCATTCTCTCTCTCTCTCTCTCTCTCTCTCTCTCTCTCTCTCTCTCTCTCTCTCTCTCTCTCTCTCTCTCTCTCATGCATGGCACGCCTACCTGATCCGTTTTTCCCTGCCAGCAGCTCTTTTCAAATGCTCACATTAATCGACCCCAACACTTCATCTGGCCCATTATCAACGTCCTCCTGCTTGTTATATTCTTCTACCTCCACCACTTCTTCTCTCCATCATTTTTGCCCTGGCCTTCCTGTAATGCCTCACATTTTTCACAAAGATTTCAATCAACTTTCTTCGAAATTACTCTTCTTTTCTTCTCTCTTTCTCTCCTCTTCCTTTATCATCCTCTTGACCTATTCAGTCCCCTCACTGCTCTTTCTTCCAGGCTTTTCTTAAGCTTTAAGTTTCAAGTTTAAAGAAAGTCGTTGGAAGCTTATGCCATCTAAGTTCTCTGTAGTGAGGAAGATAGCGTGTTTAGCATAGACCCGTGGGACTATTGTAGTCATGACAGATCTCTGTACGATAGGGATGGTCTTCACTAACGTAATAGGGAAAGTCAGTCTTGGCAGAGTATTAGATGAGAATTTTAAGCCTTCTTTTCGATAAACTACTCAGGAGAGAAAATCACGGTCGAGCTAACGAAGGAACTAGGAGAGTTGGGGGAGGGTGAGGGAGTAGCTGTTGGGAGGTGGGTCGGTGTGGGGGGGAATTCTTAAGTATGTGAACGGGATCTGAGGAACAAGACGTCCAGTTTGACCACTGTAAGCGTAGCTGTAGAGGATGGATGGGACGTTGGCGGTAGGGATCCTAGTGGGTCGCAAACGACCGTCGCTCTTCTTATAAAGCAACAGCTGAGTAAATAGTGTGATCGCGATGCCTGAAGCCCCAGCTCCGTCTAGTGGTCATCCAGCTTAAGCCACTTAACAGCTGAGAGTCGGAAGTTATCCAGCCTCGCTTGCTGGTGCAGTAGAGTAGCTAGCGCCAAAGGGAGGTCTTAGGGCTAAGCACAAGGGCAGCCTCCATCACCTGACTGCACTTCTCTGCCTCCTACGGGCGGCAGAACTGTGCCGAACCCTCTCGGAGCGTCCACCCATGTCAAGGGGGTTCGTTCCGTGGCACCCGTTACGCTCAAGAAGAAAAGAGAATCCCAGGGAACAGCGTACCAGCCATTGGTGGTATGTCGGGTGCCAACAGAAGCCAAGGGGGAGCGGCTGATAACCGTTCTCCCACTTGCCCATGGTGTGTGTCCACCTTCGCCAGCTTTCAAGGCCGTGGGGTCCACGGAAGTCAGGCACATACCAACTCTTTCCACCAGGAGTTAGCGACTCGACACGTTTTATCGAAGGCAAGATGGTCGATGAGGTGGTAGAGCTCCTCGCAAGAGCAGAGGCCAAGATGGCAGTCGGTCTCTCACTGGTCGCTTGCCAGGGCCCGAACCAGCGGTTACAGGGTAGTGTTCCTTGCCGGACGATCGAAGCAATAAAGGACCTTCGAGGGAAGGCTTCGTAAAAGTTCAGGCGTGTTCAGGAGTTGATTGATCTTGGACGTTAACCTTCGCCACGAGATCGATGAAGGTGAGGTGGCGAGTCGTGTGTCGGTAGGGAAACGTGTCCCGGCGACTACAATAGGCAAAACGCGGATCGACACCCTGTAGGCGGCACCACGCGAGATAGAGCCAGGAAAGAGATGAAGAATGGCCCATCCACTCATATACACACACATATATATACATAAACGCCCATACACGCACATATACATACATATTCGTATACATTTCAACATATACACATAAACATACATATACATACACATGCACAGACATATACATTTATAAATATGTACATAGTCATACTTGCTTGCCTTCATCCATTCCTGGCACTACCCCGCCCCACAGGAAACAGCATCGCTGATCCCTGCTTCAGTGAGGTAGCGCCAGGAAAACAGACCAAAAAAGGCCGCATTCGTTCACACTTCAGTCTCTAGGTGTCATGTGTGATGCACCGAAGCCACAGCTCCCTTTCCACATCCAGGCCCCACAGACCTTTCCATGGTTCACCCCAGACGTTTCACATGCCCTCGTTCAGTCCATTGACAGCACGTCGACCCCGGCGTACCACATTGTTCCAATTCACCCTCTTGTATGTTCAAACCCTGATCGCTCAAAATCTTTTTCACTCCATACTTCCACCTCCAATTTGGTCTCCTGCTTCTCCTTGCTCCCTCCACCTCTGACACATATATCCTCTTTGTCAATCTTTCCTCACTCATTCTCTCCATATGTCCAAACCATATCAACAAACTCTTTCCTGCTCTCTCAACCACACTCTTTTTATTACCACACATCTCTCTTACTCTTTCATTACTTACTCGATCAAACCACCTCACACCACATATTGTCCTCAAACATCTCATTTCCAACACATCCACCCTCCTCCGCACAACCCTATCTATAGCCCACGCCTCGCAAGCATATATCATTGTTGGATCCACTATTCTGTCAAACATATCCATTTTTGCTCCACGAGATAACGTCCTGTCCTTCCACACAAATGTATATACCATCTTGAGCTAGGTATCCGTTTTATCAACTAACCTCTAGTCGTGGATAAACAGCTAGGTTGACTGTGGACCAACTGCCGCTAAAAGTATTCGAACCCGTGCGCTTGACCGTGGGGGGACCCGTGAATACATTACATTCATGAACGCGAATTACTTCACCACGGAGTTCCCCAAGTGGGTAGTGTTGAACTGAATCCTAAATGATAGCCTTAGAAAGAGAGACTCTTGGATGTGAATATGCTGAGCAAAGCAGCTATTAGGATGTCTCATCATTGCTCGGTAGAAAAAAGTCGAAGATATGTAGAGTCTTTGGCAAAAGATGAAATGATATTGATGAGAAGAGGGTGGTGAAAGTACGTGAGCTTGGAAAAGAGATTTGTGTGAATAGATATCAGAAGAGACTTAGTACAGAACTGATAAAGTTGCAAATATAGTTCGAGGAATGGGTGAGGAATGGGAGGTATTTAGAGAAGCAGTGATGACATGTGCGAGAAGATGTGCATGTAAGAAAGAGTAGTGAGTTGTGGGATGACGAACTTCTCTTGCTACTATAAGAGAGAAAAGAAAAGAGAAGTGTATGGGCTGTAGTTACAGCGAAAGAGTGCGAGTTATTAGGAAGTGTACAAGAGACAGCAGCTGGAGTTCAAGAGGAAAACACAGGAGACACTTCACTCGCTGTAGCCGCTGTACAATAGATGCTATAGTCGTCTAGTTGGTTCTCTGGAGTAATAGTCTACCACTTCCTGGAGGAGGCTTTTAGTATTTTTACATACTCTTCAAAAATTCATAACAGTTGATTCTTGCTACTCAGCTTCTGTCATTCCCTAAAAGCCCCAGGGAAGACAATGCTCTCTAATGGACGAAGCTTCTATCTGGTCTTGACCGACTAAATTGAAAATCTATAATGGCTCGGATTTGTTTAATTGTCTGAGGGATGGAGCTCTCTCTCTCTCTCTCTCTCTCTCTCTCTCTCTCTCTCTCTCTCTCTCTCTCTCTCTCTCTCTCTCTCTCGTCGGTGGTAGGCAGCCACCGCCAGGAAGGTGCTACTCTCCCGCTGCGCACCGGGAGGGGTTTAACAAGGAGCTCTTCAGTGCTAAGCCACAGCAGTGGCTTTCAGATTTCTCCGCCTTGGCGCGTGGTAGCTGGATTCTTTCAGCGCCTCACACCCACACGGAGGCTGCTGGCTATCATTCCACCAGCGCACGACCTCTCCATCCCACATGCATGGCACTTGACAACACGTAACTCACGCGACACATTCTCCTCAAGTCTGGATTTTCCTGTGGCCGAACGTCGTCATAGGTGCTTTCTCGCTCTGGAACTGTCTTTAGCCAGATGACAAGATTTCTTTTAAATGTTTCTCTAATTGTTTCCTTAATCTTCCTCATTTTTTTTTGTAGAAATTCATTGAATTAATTAAATTCATTGAATATTATTTATAGCTTAATGGCTGGACTCTCGTATATTCTTGTCTGTTTGTGGCCTATTCCTAGGTATGGCTGCTGACCTAATTCAATTTCTTCCTGGCTGAGATATCTTTTTTGATCCTCAGTCTTGAGTCTGAAGTTCGCGCTTCTTTCATCCTCTCATGATATAGTTCATATGTTCCGTTTTCTCTCGGTCTTGCTTGTAAAGTGGCTCTGAACACACACACACTCTCTCTCTCTCTCTCTCTCTCTCTCTCTCTCTCTCTCTCTCTCTCTCTCTCTCTCTCTCTCTCTCTCTCTTTTCTGCAATCGATATCTTCTAAAGTGGGCCTCGCACTTCTTCACCCCTCCTTCCCCTCCCCCTCTTCCCCGCCAAGTGCTCAAAAAAATTGGACAGAACGGAAACATTTCTGGAGGTATTAAGGACAGACAGATGAAAGGCCAAAAGAACTAATCGCAAAACTTTCTTATTTTCTTCGACATGAGGCGAGGAGGAGGAGCCCCCCTCCCCCCCTTCCCCTCTCCCCCCTCCCCCCCCCCCCCCCGCCGCCAACCTGATCGTTTTCAAGGTTGACTGACTCCTTCAAGAAACCAATATTTCAGATCCCCCAGCACATCTGCGCGGGCCTGGGTTTCACATTATTTCCGCTGTTCACATCTGGCAGAGCCATCTCTCCCTGAGACCAGATCCCGCACTGTTTTCTATACATAAACGTTTAATTCTTTTAGAGTCTTTATAGTTTTCGTTTTTTGTATTATCAGTGTTACTACTATTATTATTATTTTGTTTCGATCTATTTATTAATTTTATTCATTCTTTATAGTTTTCGTTTTTTATATTATCAGTGTTACTATTATCATTATCATTTTGTTTCGATCTATTTATTCATTTTATTATCATTATCATTTTGTTTCGATCTATTTATTCATCTATTGATTCGTAAACTTTGGTGTGTTAGAAACTATCATATTCGTCATCTTCACGCTCCATATGTCAGCTCACACATTCGATTCCCTATGTGGATGTTTTTCAGTCTGATTTAACGCCTGCTGGATTCCCCTGAGAGACGGGGGGGTGGGCAGACCTACACTCCACCCCTGAGATATCTTTGCAAGTATGGGGTTAACTTATCCTTAAAGCACCGATGGATGTTAACGTGTGTGTGTGTGTGTGTGTGTGTGTGTGTGTGTGTGTGTGTGCGCGCGTGTGTGTGTATGTGTGTGTTTGTGGGTTTGTGTTGTGTGTGTGTGTGTGTGTGTGTGTGTGTGTGTGTGTGTGCATTCAATTACCTTTAAGTAACTATTCTCAATCAAGCCCCATCATTTGAACTTTCTTCACTATCATACGTTGTTTTTGAAATATCTGTATGTCGCCCACATTCGCTGCCTCATACCTAACAACGCTTATGAAAGTACTTCTTTACCTCTTTTATCTAACAAGTTTCTTACTGAAATATTTTATAGATTTAAGTATATCTTGAGAAGAGCGCCAGAAATGAACGTATAAACGATAGAGGTAACGGGGACACTAGAAGTCTAATGTGCAGGAGCGGGGAGTCGGTGATAACTTAAAAAAACTCTGAGCGGAAGTAAAATTTTCTTGTCAAGTAAATTTTTTTTTTCCAGACAACCCAGTCGTGGGCCAGTCAGGCCTCCTGTTGTCTGTCTTTCTCATGTAAACTCATGTAAACTCATAAATTTCATGTTATGGTCTCTGGTTGTTCCACCGTTGCATTTTCCGAAGAAATGTTCATTGTTCGCGTCATGAAGGACTTTAGAACTTAAAAGTTGTGATCAAGCCACCCCTCACTCTTTTCTTTTCCATGATTGGTCAATTTAAAACCTCTAATCTTTCTCTTTTATTCACCTCTTCATTCTTGTACCATCTTTGCTGTCCCACTTCTCTGAACCTTCTCTATTAGTTCTTTGTGCTTCTACAGCGCAATGAGCCAAACTTGAGAAGCATAGTTTAGTTTCGGCTTAATGTGAAAATGTGAAACGATGGAAGAAGAATATTTCCGAATCCATACTTTTGAATGCAGTCTAATAACTTCCCAGATGATAGTTTGTGACTTTTACTGTTCTCTTGGTTAGTTGACGACAGTTTAGGTACGATGTCAGCGCCCAGGATTATCACACACTGTTTCCCTGCAGCTTATATCCAGCAAGATCATAATTATATCAGGTCTTATCTTCATCAATTTTGTATTAGACCAACTTTAGGGTTTGTCTGGATCCCCATGCATTTATACAATCCTCCTCGGTGATTACATCCTCTATGGCTTTGGCATCATCTGCAACCATGGTGTTTTGTTTTAGGGAGGATTCCAGTCCTTTTGCCAAGATATTTTCATAGATCAGAAAGATCAGTGGTCCCAGTACAGAACCTTGCGACATGCCACTGGTGACTTCAGTCTATTTCAACACTGTTTCCCCGACATGTGTCCTTTGTTTTCTTCCAATGAAATACACGTCTGTCCATCACCAGCGTTCTGTGCGATGCAGCCAAATAGTTTCTGACAATCTACGTATAAGAAAGTCTACCCAGCCTTATTTTTTTGGGGTGAAAACGGAGCTCACTCTCTCGTAGAAATCGAAGAGGCTCGGTGAACATTGCGTCCTTTCCATAGAATTATGTTGTCTCATTTTGGGTAGTTTCTCCTTTGCAAGTAACCATCCTTTTTCTTTCTGATGATTTTTTTTTTTCGGTGTCTTACAGACTACATTCATTAAACAGACCGGTCTGTCTTTCAGCGCATCCTCTTAATCTCTCTCTCTCTCTCTCTCTCTCTCTCTCTCTCTCTCTCTCTCTCTCTCTCTCCCTTTGTAGAGGGGTAAGACCTATGCCTTCTTTCTCTTCCTTGGAACTTTAGACATCATTGGGGAAAAGCTTTTCAACGTATCTGTCAGGTGCAATCTGCACTCACCACCAGCACACTTGGAGAAAGACTTAAAACAGAATACGAAAGGATCAAGATCCGTTAGTATTCTGTTTATGTCTTCGTAGGAGTTGGAATGCTTTCCAAGATTCTCTCTCTCTCTCTCTCTCTCTCTCTCTCTCTGTTCCATCTGACTGGTGCTGGAGCCGCGGTGTGTACCACTGGGAGAAGGCTTTTGAAATCGTCATTCATGTCCTCGTATATCATTATTCCACTATCCTTTGCAACTCTTCCCTCCGAAAATCCCTTAGCTTGAGTACCTATTTTTTAACTAACAAATGACTCGTGATGAATTTATGGAGAGGTTTCGGATCTTCTCTTGCTTTGTCCACGATGTTCCTTTTCAAAGTTTCTTTGTTCCTCCTTTCTTATCCTTATGTACTCATGCTAGACCCCAGACCGGGCCAGGCAGGCTGACTCGTATGTCTGTTTGTACGTAGGTATTGTTGATGTTTGTGTACGTGTGTGTGAGTACTATTTTGTGGGTGCTATTTGTCAGGGAGAGGGGGTTTTATAAAAGTGTTGCCCCGTGTGTGTGTGTGTGTGTGTGTGTGTGTGTGTGTGTGTGTGTGTGTGTCTGTGTGTGTATGTGTGTGTATTTACCTGTTTGTATTTACATATCATTACTGTTGGAGGAGGGTGTTTTACGCTCGTGGGGTCCCTATCTTTTGAACACTCTATCCTTTCACACAGATTCTTTAATTAATGTATGGTGTCTGCATCTAATACACACATCACCACTCTTATGTTATAACAGGACTCTTTTATATCATTTCTAATTTCATATTACTTCCACTGGTTGCTCTGTCCACACATCTCTGGAAGAACTGTTCACTAGCTAGGTCGTCGATTTGCTTTGAAAACTTAATGGTTATGATCAGGTCACTTCTCGCTCTTCTCTCCTCCAAGCTGAGCAAATTCAAAGCCTTTAGCGTTTCCCTGTAACATAGCTCTCTTGATTCTGGTATCATCTTCGTTGCCTTCTTCTGGACCTTCTCGGATAGCTCTTTTTGGCTTCGTAGATGCAGTGACCAAACTTAAGAAGCATATTCTAGTTTTGGCTTTATTTAGGATATGAACAGCTTGCTAAATATTTCCTTATCCATATACCTGAGGGCTATACTGATGTGTCCTAGCAGACTTTATGTCTCCATAACTAGTCTCCTACCACGGGATATTGGAGACAGGGTTGGGACTGTCGAATCCCAAGTCCCTTTCACACCCGGATCACATCTAGATGATTATACTGGGGGTTTTCTTTCACTTTTTCTTTTCCTCATTACTGTACAATCACGCTGGGTAGGATTTCATCAGCCGTCTTTCAGACTAACTTTGGAGTGTGATTAGGTCCCCTTGCAAGCTGATGCAATCTCTCTCTCCTTCACTGTTCAATTCTTTGATGACCTTAGCATTATCTGCAAACATATTGAGGAAGGAGTCCAGTCCTCCGGACAGGTTATTTTCGTACATAATTCAAGAAGAGTGATGGTCCCAACAACGAACCCTGTGGCACTCTGTTGGTCACCTCAGTCCATTTGAAGAAGGCTCCTCTGACATGTGTCCTCTGTTCTCTCCCACTGAGATTTTTACTCTCCATCGAGAAAGCATAATACTTACTCCACTCTGATGATCCAGCTTCTCAATCAACCTGCCTGTGTTTACTCCTCTCTGATGATCCAGCTTCTCAATCAACCTCCCATGTTTACTCCACTCTGATGATCCAGCTTCTCAATCAACCTCCCATGTTTACTCCACTCTGATGATCCAGCTTCTCAATCAACTTGCCGTGTTTACTCCACTTTGATGATCCAGCTTCTCAATCAACCTGCCGTGTTTACTCCACTCTGATGATATAGCTTCTCAATCACCCTCCCATGTTTACTCCACTTTGATGATCCAGCTTCTCAATCAACCTGCCGTGTTTACTCCACTCTGATGATCCAGCTTCTCAATCACCCTCCCGTGTTTACTCCACTTTGATGATCCAGCTTCTCAATCAACCTCCCGTGTTTACTCCACTCTGATGATCCAGCTTCTCAATCAACCTCCCATGTTTACTCCACTCTGATGATCCAGCTTCTCAATCAACTTGCCGTGTTTACTCCACTTTGATGATCCAGCTTCTCAATCAACCTCCCGTGTTTACTCCACTCTGATGATCCAGCTTCTCAATCAACCTCCCGTGTGGCACAGCGTGAAATGCTTTCCTGCAGTCCACATACAAACAGCCCACACTCTCTCTTCTCTTTTGTCTAATGACTGAGCTCATTCTCTCGTAGAAGTCTAAGAGTCTTATTACACACGACCTCCTTTCCCTAAGGCCATGCTGTTTCTCACTGTGGTAATTTCTCCCTCGTAGAACATCACCCATCTGTTTTTTTTAATAATCTTTTCTAGAGCTTGACACACCACAGTCTTGATTGAGACCAGTTTGCAGTTCAGCACCTATTCCTGGTCTCCTTTCTTATTACTGAAGTGATGTTCGTCCTTTTCCATTCCCCTGGCACTATGCCTCTCCCCAATGACATCTTGAATAGTAATTCAAGTGATTTATCTTAAGTACGTCTGGTGAAATCATGACCAGGAGCCATGTATAAGTCAAAACTTTTTGGTGGTCTATTAACATCTTTCCTCAACACCTTGATGACTTCCAAAACCTCTTAGCTACTCCATCTCCCTGGTGTTGAGGGTATAGTGTCTTCCACTGTGTAAACGGTGTTGAATCTGTTCTCTAATTCCTCTCACATCCATACATCATCCTTTACGATTTTCCCTTCTGAATCCTTTAGCCTGATTGGTCACTCCTTAACTGACATCTGAAACCTAATGAATTTCAGGAGAAAATTAAGGACTTTCACTTGCCATGGCCACAATATTCCTAACAGAGTTTCTTTGTTCCTTCTTTCATATCTTGATGGACTCATTCCACGTTCTTTTCTACCTTACAAATGTTGGCTAGATGGAGGAGTATCATCTGTATCTTCGTCACTATACATCTCGAAGTTCCTTTCCTTCCTGACATCATTTGTTAAACCATTCTTTCCTCTTACGTACTTTTCTCCTTTCGTCTTTGAGGTTTGAGGTATACCATGGCCCTACTCCTTCATTGTAAATGCCACAGAACCTCTCATCACAAAGCCCAGGTTCCTGATGACTGAACTCCATAGAAATCATTGGAGTTTGTACAGTTTCCACGACTATATCGCTTTTAATGGTACTCTCTCACCCCAACTCTATTTTGCCCTCTTTTTCACCTCTTTCTTTTATACATTTCCCAGTCATTTGCACTACTTCCCTGCCAAAATCGTCCAAACGCCTCTCTCTTCTCTTTCACTAATAATCTTACTTCTTCATCCCTCCACTCACTACCCTTTCTAATCAACCCACCTCCCACGCTTCTCATGCCACAAGCATCTTTTGCGCGAGCCATCACTGCTTCCGTAAATACATCCCATTCCTCCCCCCCTCCCCTTACGTCCTTTGTTCTCACCTTTTTCCATTCTGTACTCAGTCTCTCCTAGGTACTTCCTCACGCAAGTCTCCTTCCCAAGCTCACTTACTCTCATCAGTCTCTTCATCCCAACATTCTTTATGTGCATGTGTATATAGGTATATGTCTGTATATGTGTATGTATATGTATGTATATGTTGATATGTATACGTATGTACATGTGCGTATATGGGCGTTTGTGTGTATAATGTGTATTTGAGTGGATGGGCCGTTCTTCGTCTGTTTCCTGGCGCTACCTCGCTCACGCGGGTAACAGTGATTATGTGTGATAAAAGCTATATTATGGTTTAGGAAATATCAGTTGGGGGAATATTCTAGGGAGACTCATGAGTTCTGGAATATCTTTTCATTATTGTGTAGGAAAGTCTGGTGAAGTGAGCCTTCATCTGAAATGGGTGTGGTAGGGTAGAGAGTGTGTGTGTGTGTGTGCCTGTCTGTCTGTCTGTCTGTCTGTCTGTCTGTCTGTCTGTCTGTCTGTCTGTCTGTGTCTGGGAATTCTTATTTGTCGTCTATAGGTGGAGGACATTGTACTGGCTGTAGTCACTTCATCATCACTCAGCTTTTCCCACAAGTCTATTGTGTTCATGGTACAGAATGTATACCTCGTCTTCCCTGACATTCGTGCATAGCTTCGTGGTGTGTCAACTCATTTTCGCGTCCCATAGCATTACATGAATGTCGTGTATATGTCCACACCATCATGCGCTCCCCTAGGATATCAAAGGGTATCATGCAATCCTAACACTTGGCTGTAAGGCCAGCGAATCCTTCCTCCTCCCTCCGTAACTCATTTTGCTCATATCTGTAAACATCCTGTTTGTGTTCCCTCGGACCCTTTCCAGCGCACCATCGTGTTTGCTTTAAGTGAGGGCGCTAGGTTGCTGGGCCAAATACCCTAGCCAGGAACGACTGGAATCATGTTTATATATATCCTGTTGTACATGTGGATCGTCTGAGTCGATTCCAAACACACTCCTGTTCTACTCCACACCTTATACATACGTACGATCTTATTTCTTCCGAGAAGTTATACCCCTAACAATCTGTCTAGATATATGTGTATATATCTATCTTTCTGTCTATCTATTTATCTATCCATCTATCCGTCTGTCTGTCTATTTATCTATCCATCTACCTGTCTATCTATATATCTATGTACCTATCTATCTATTCATCTGGCTGTCTATTTGTCTTTCTCTGTATCTATCTATCTATCTGTCTGTCTACCTATCTATCTATCTGTCTATCTATCTATCTATCTAACTATCTGTCTATCTGTCTATCTATCTATCTATCCATCTATCTATCTATCTATCCATCTAACTATCTCTGTCTATCTATCTATCTATCTATCTCTATATCAGAATATCTATCGACTGACCTTCTGTTACCATTACCTCATTTCGAGTTTAAGGGAAAGAGGCAGGAGGTCTAGAGGAAGGTGCAGGGGCTGAAAAAAAGGGCAAATGAGAGTTGGGGTGAGAGAGTATCAACAAACTTCAGCGTGAACAGGGATATGTTTTGGAAGGAGATTAACGGTATTAGGGAGGCAATAGAATGAATGAGAACATCAACGAAGGGGCAAATGAAGGAAGTGGCAACAGATAGTGGTGGAAATGGAATGAATATTTTGAAGAACTGTTGAATGTGTTCGATGACAGTGTGGCCGATGTGAGATGTCTTGGACGAGGAGGTTCGTGAAGTGAGAGAGCCACAGGAAGTGGTTTGGTGAAAAGAGGAGAGATGGCGAGAACTTTGGAAAAATTAAGTGTGACAAAGTAGCCTGAGAGGATAGGATTGCTGTTCAGTTTTCTCAAGAAGGGGATGACTAAGATGTTGGTTGGTTAGTTATGATTTTCAGTATGTGTATGGATTATGGTGAGATATCTGGGGATCATCAGAATATACGTTTACCGACATTGTATAAAAGTAAGGGAGATGAAGGTGAATGTTCAACTTACACAGGCGTAAGTTTGTTCAGTGTACCTGCTAAGTTGTGTGGAAGTGCGGTGATGAAGAGGGTCCGTTGCATGGACAGAACATTAGGTAGCGAAGGAACAATGCGAATTCAGGAGTGGTAGAGGATGTGTGGATCAGGTGTTTGATTTGAATTTGTGTGTGAGAAATACTTAGAGAAACAGATGGATTTGTATGTGATATTTATGGATCTGGGGGAGTCATATGAAAGGGTTGATAGAGATGCTTTGTGGAAGGTTTTACGAATGTGTGGTGTGGGAAGGAGGCTATATAGAAGCAATGAGATGTTTTTACCATGAGATCAAGACAGTTGTGTGAGTAGTAGGAGAGGAGGGTGAGTACTTCAAGGTAAAGGTGGGTCTTGGGCGGGAGGGGGTTTGTGATATCGCCATGGCTATTGTTTGATCCCTTTACTAATAGGGTGGTGAGTGAGGCGAAGTCGAGGGTTTTGGGAAGAGGGGCAAGGATGCAGTGTCTTTGGGTTGTATAGGGAAGGGCAGCCAGGAAAGCTTCCCAATCAGTTATTTGCTGAAGACACGGGGCAGGAGGCGAACTCAGGTGAGAAACTGCAGAAGTTAGTTTTGAAGTTCTGGTGTTTGTGAAATGAGAAAATTGTGAGTAAACGTGAATATACGCAATGTTATTTGGTTTAGTCGTAGACAGAGTTTAAATGGAGAAAGTTCGAGGAAAGTGAAGTGTTTTAGATACCTGGTGATGAACGTGGCAGTGAATGGAACCATGGGAACTGAAGTGAGTGGGTGATGTGGGCGAAGATCCCAAGCACCTTTAGGAATATGTGGAAAAAGAGCTCTCTAGGATGCAAAGCATGGGGTCTAAATGGCAAAGTATGGAAGAGGATGAATGAATTGGAAATTAAATGTTTAACGACGATATGTGGTGTGAGGAGAGTTGATCGATTAAGAAATGATAGGGTAATAGACAGGCTGGGTAATAAGAAGAGTAGGGTTGAGGGAGCTGAAGAAGGTGTGCTAAAATGGTATGGGCACTCGGAGAGAAAGGATGAGGAGAGGTTGAGAAAGAGAATAAATGTCAAAAAGGGAGGAGACGTAAGGACGAGCGAGATCAAATAGAAGATGAAAGGATGGAGACAAAATATTTTGAGTGCTCGGGGCCCTGATCATGCAGGAGGGTGTTAGGTGTGTGCAGGGACTGACTGTATGGAAGCGATGTGGTATACAGGGGGCGACGTGCTGTTAATGAACCGAATCAGAGTATATGAAGCGGTCAGGGACAACTAAGGAAATGTCTGATGGGCTTGGTCTTGGATAGGTAGCTGAGGCTTTCCTGCATTATATGGAACAGATGGAGATTGGATGTTTGTGAATGAGACTGTTCTTCGCTTGGTTCTGGCGCTACCTCACTAACACAGGAAAAAGAGAACAAGTATGAATTAGATATTATTATTATTATTATTATTATTATTATTATTATTATTATTATTATTATTATTATTATTATTATTATTATTATTATTATTATTATTGTTATTATTGTTATTATTATTATTATTATCATTATTATGATTATTATTATTATTATCATTATTCTTATCATATTATATTATATCATGTTATATAATACTATCATTATTATTATTATTATTATTATTATTATTATTATTATTATTATTATTATTATCATTATTACCATTATTATTAAGATGATGGTGTTGCAAATGATAATGATCATGATCATTACCATTATCACAGCAGTAGTAGTAGTAGAAATACAAGTAAAAGTGTTATATAATAACAATTATTATTTTCAAACTTTTTCGCCTTATCCTGCTTGAAATGGTTTGGACTGGAGCAGATGAGCAAGTGCCTCATTTTTCCACATCCACTCTTTCGCAGTCGCTTGGCTGCTTTACATACTCTGGTTCAGCCCAATGACAACACGTCGCTCCCCATACACCACATCATTCCAGTTAGCTTTCTCTCACGTATACGTCTCTCTGTCCTAAACTCTGAGGCCGTAGTACCTCAAAGCCTGTTTCACTCCATCCACTTATCTCCCTCTCGGTCCCCTTCTTTAATCCTTCCGCTTCATCTGCTTAGATCCTTCTTGTCAGTCTTTCTTCACTCATCCTCTCCCTATGTCCAAACCATATCAACACACCCTGCTCAGCTTTCTCACTCACACTATGATTGTTACCACACTTCTATCCTACAGTCTGATTCATTATTGCTCAGCCATCCTGACACCATACATGATCAAGAGCCATTTAGTTTCCGACATATCCATCTTTTCTCGTTCTTCAGTATTTTGGACCCACGAGTCCCATCCAGACATCACACCCTCAAGACATATCCAGCCTTACCTTTACAAACAGTGACCTCTCCTTCCACACATTTTCCAGGCACTCAGAGACTTTGCTTTCTCTCTCATCCCGTGACTCCTTCTCAGCTCCCACGGTTTCATTTGCTGTCGTGTCCATTTCCGGTTACCTAAAGCACTCTTTTCATTCAATTTCTCTCCTTTTATAGCTCATTCTCAACCCATCTTGTCTCGCTCCCATGCTACATATCATTCCCTTCTCTTTATTCACACTAACTCTCAACTCTCTCCTTTCACATACTCTCCCAGACTCTGTCACCAGGTTCTGGAGTTTCTCGTGTGTGCCGCCAGGGCAGAGTTCGCTGCAAACAACTAATTCGCTTCCTAGGTCTACGTGTTCACCTGTTCCGCCTATGGAACGACTAAATCCACCACAATGACATCACTTTCTCTCGTTGCAGATTCTTCTTCATGCAGAACCCACCACGCTCCTCCTCTCTTACTCGCACAAACATCTTACTCTCCTAATATAAAATTCTTCTCTGCATCAGGCAGCGTTCCTCCCAAACCGTATGTTCGAAGCATCTTCCACATGATTTCTTCCACATGATATCATACCCATACTCTAGGTCCATAAATGCCACGTGCGAATGAAGTGTGAGGGATGCAATGAATAGGATTTAAGAGCATGAGAAAGGACAATGAGTGGTGGGATGAGGAAGTTGATTTCGTATTGAAAGAAAATAAGGGAGGTGTATCAGCATAATTTGCAAGGGAGAAGTGTGAGTGATTGGGAAGTGTACAGGGGATCGAAAGAAATATGCAGAAACTCAAAGAAAGAAAAAAAGGCATATGAGAGATGTGGATTGGAGAGACTCTGTCGTTTAACTTCAGGAAGAAGAAAATATTTTGAAAGGAGGTGAACAGTGTGAGGAAAACAAGAGAACAATGGGACCTGTCAGTGATGGGGAGTAGATTGGAAAATGACAAAAGAACAGGAAGAGGTGACTTGATAAAGTGAGTATTTTGAAGGACTGTTGAATGTGTTATAAGGTGATGGATATGTACCATCTAGGACGAGGTGGTATGGCGAATGGTCTCATGAAAAGAGATGAGGCGGTGAAAGCTTTGCGTAAAATTAAGTGTGGCAAAGTACTGAGGTAGAAGGGAGCGCCATTGAGCTCTTAAAGAAATTGGATGACATTGTTATAAAGTAGTTATTCAGGATTTTGAATAAGGTAAGGAAGTCAAGGAGAGCAACATTAAATGCTCGAATTAGAAGGGTTTAAGTCTTGGTGTGCGAGAGGGTTGGTGGTACATACAGTAAATCATACGACTGGAGAGGTTATATGTGGTTTCGGGAGTGTGGACGAAGTGAGGACCTAGTGTGAACTTTTAAGAAAATTGTGGGAGAATTATTTAGATATTTACTTACACTTTGTACCATCCTTCATTCAATCTCGCTTGGTATTTCTACATACAAGCCTCTTTGCCAAGATTACTCACTTTCACCACTTCATTTTCATTCATGTCATTTCCTTATTTTTCGATGGCCACTAGTCCTTCAAATCCATTGCTCTAAGTCCCCAGCATCATGGGGTGTTAAGAATCTTCGGGTTTCTGCCTGACTCTACTGCCAATGAGAGGGAGGGCTCTGGCTGTAGTAGCACTGGCTCCTCCTACGACCTCTCCCTCTCAGTTAGACCTTCTTCTTTTTCTATTCACTATACCAACAATTGTCGTCTCTCTAGTAACCTATCCTCAGTTGACCACCATCTCTCGAGTACCTCTCCTAATATCTTACTTCTATCCTCGGTTGAACACCATCTCCCTAGTACCTCTCCTCATATCTTACTTCTCTCTGAGACACAGTTGTCTAATTATGTGCTCACTAGTCCCTCTTTCATATCTAACTATTACCTCCACTTACGATTCTGGTACAAAGGTGGTGTTTGTGCTTATTCCAAACATCAACACCCCTGTTGCACACCTCAAGGACCTTGAGTCCCCAAACTTTGACGCTGTGAGGCTCAAAATCTGTCTCCTAGTTAATACACTTTTCTCCTGTTTCGCCTGTTGCTCTCCAAGTCTACACATTTTACATCCTTCTTCGACTTTCTAGACTCTGCCATAAGACTGTGACATCCTCTCAAGCGCAATCGGAGATCCTCTATATCGGGGATTTCAACTTTCACCATAGGGAATGGTTGAATTCCTCCCATACGGATGGTGGAGGGAATTAAGCCCTCACGTTCTCCTTTCTAAGTTATTTAGAGCAAATTATCACCCACCTCACCCATATTCCTGACCGATGTCACCATCCTCCTAATATTCTGGATTTGTTTTTCACCTCTAGTCCATCCCGCTGTAAATACACAATCTCGCCCCAAATTGGTTTATATGATCACACTCTCATATATGTGTCTATGCTTACGGAACCTCCTCGTCCAGCAGCCCTTTCTAAGCGCAAATACTGGCAGTTCAACAAAGCTGACTGAAATGAAATACGTAACTTCTTTTCTGACTTTCTTTGGGTAACTTACTGCCTCTTATGTGGTGATGCTTGTCTTCGTCAAATGTATAGCAGAGGTTGCTCTTGCGGGAATGGAAGCATTTATTCCCTCTTCCTCCAAGACGAACTTCTTCATCCAATCCATGGTTCAACCGTTCCTGTTCTGAGGCCAGTCAGGCAAGGGATCAGGCATATCGGGCTTGGAAAAACTCCTTCCTCTGGCTCCCATTCAGTTTTTATCACTGCCAGTAATCACAGCAAGTAATTTATCCGTGAAGCGAACCAGTAAACAACACTGTCACCCGTTTTCTTGAGACACTTAACTGCATTAACATCCCCTCCAGCAGTTATGCCGCACTTCATCTTACGCAGGGCTTTCACCACCTCACCTTTTTTCCTATCAAATCGTTTGCCATGACACTCTTGCTCCACATAACATCTCATTCCAAAAACCCAACATCTGCCACATTATCATGAAATACATTCAACAGTTTTTCATATTACACACTTCATCTCTTATTTACCTCTTATTTGCATGTTCCCACTTCATTTCCTTCCAAAACATTTACATATTCTACGCAAACGTTTCCGATAAGTTTCACCATCATTAACAGTTAAATGATTTAGATGCAGCGAAATGCTGCAAATGTACAGAGACAGTATCTACACGGTAAACATTGGGGGGAAGGGGGAAGGTATAAAATCGAGAGGTTCATTAAGCAGTCATGTCAGAAATACAAATGTTGACGGTGATACATGATCTACTTCTTACTACGGTTGCTTTGCCAGCGTTCGTTGCACTCTCATGGTAGTTCGATGCAGCTGGGGGGTGTCTCTGTTTATTTAGCTGTATTTACTATAAGGGGAGGAAGTTTTACACTCGTGAGGGGCCGCCACATCTCTTGACTATCATCTGCCATCATACAACTTCGTAAAATCCTGACAAACCAGTAAACAACACTATCACCCGTTTTCTTGAGACACTTAACTGCACTAACATCCACTCCAGCATTTATGCCGCACTTCATCTTACGCAAGGCTTTCACCACCTCACCTTTTTTCTTCGTCCGTGTCAGCCTTATCTTCAGTGATATCATTCTTTATCCATCACTTTTATCCTATATTAAGTCTTTTATTCCCTACTATTAAGATAACCTTCTTCCATGGAAGATGTGTACCCCTTCTTTCTCCTTGATAATATGACCCTTAATCATCCTCCCCTACGAGACAGTGTCAAATGCTTTATGGCAGTTCAGTTGTAAACAACCTATCCAATCCTCTCTATAGTCTAAACAGAGCTCACTCACTCGTAGAAATCTTAACAGATACGATTTAGATGACTTCCTCTCCCAAGAATTCGTGTTGTCTCTCATGGAATAATTTCTCCTCTGCAGGAAGTCATCCATTTGTTTTCTGGTTATATTCCCAGTACTTAACAGACCATATTTGTCAGGGTGATTCGTCTGTAGGTCAATTGCCTCTTCCCAGTATCTTATGTTACACTAGTCCTTTTCTTCTCTTCAGCGACATCTACAACAGAATTTCAAGAAGTTTGTGAAGTGTACCTTCACCCATCTTCAGCGCATATAGTGATATTTCATCAGGACCCTGAGCCATGTATGTGTCCAAGACCTTCCAGTGTTCTGTTAATGTCTTCTGTAGATATCTCAATGCTTTCTAAAAACCCTCAACCCACCCATTCCATCACACTGGTATTGGGCTATAGTGTCATCCTCAGTGAAAACACTTTTGAAGTTGTCGTTCAGTTTCTCATGTATCCATACATCATCGTCTGTAACTCGTCCCCCTGAATCCCTCAAGTCTACTTGGCTGCTCTTTTTTTTGATAATTCATTCCTGCTGAATTGCTGGATAGTTTTGGATTTTCACCTGCCTTATTTATGATTCTTTTTTTTTTCTTCAAATTTCTTTATTCTTCCTTCTTATCGTACTCCATTCATTCCTTACGATCTTGTCCCTTATAAATCCTGACTTTTTTTCTTTTTGCGTCTTTCATTGAGACATTCTTTTCTTTTTCTTATCCTTCTCTCTGTATTTGAGGCGAGCGGTGCCCATATTCCTCCTCCATCACTAAACATTTCACAGAACCTTTCCCTTCAATATCCAGGTTCCTGGCTACTGAACTCCATTTCCCAATCTGCGTCAGCAAAGAAATTGTTGAGTCTTATGTAATTCCAACATTATGTCTCCTCCGTAAATCTGTTCTCATCTCTGGTCTTTTGATGTCATAATTCACCACTTCATCAAACTTATGCATCGCATGATTATTTTTTTTTCCCAGTTGGTGTATCGTAAAAATTTTTAATAGCCATAGTAATATGTAGGAAAGAACCAGTTCCTCTTATCTTAATGTGTTCATTCACATATTGGTGCTGGAAATTCTCCTGTGGACGCTGAAAAAATTTGTATCTCCATGAGAATCTCTGAGAAGTGTGTGCTTTACTGTTTTATATTTATTATTCTGAGTGTTCCAACAGTGTTTTGTTCATCCATATTCGCCATTTCCCGCGTTAGCGAGGTAGCGTTAAGAACAGAGGATTGAGCCTTAGAGGGAAAATCCTCACTTGGCCCTCTTTCTTTGTTCCTTCTTTTAGACAATTAAAAACGGAAGGGGAGGATTTCCAGCCCCCTGCTCCCTCCCCCTTTTAAGTCGCCTTTTACGACTCGCAGGGAATACGTAAGAAGTATTCTTTCTGGATTTTTATAATTCTTCGAAGTATTAACTGATGCTAGTACTGTTATGCACTTCTTTACAACATTTGTTCTTCCCATCACACATTGCCTGAATGGATCATCTTTCCTATTTCTTGGGAAGGCCTATCTCTTCTTCCTCCTCCTCCACCTCCTTCTCCTCCTCCTCCTTCTCCTCCTCCTCCTCCTCCTCTCTTCTCTTTCCCATCTTACTGCCATACGTTCTTCTGGACAGAACAGGTGAAACTCTTATCCCTTTAGTCTGCATTGTTTACACGACTCCATCAATATCCCATGCACGTAACTCTTATACAGGCCTTGACCTCCAGCTCTCTCTCTCTCTCTCTCTCTCTCTCTCTCTCTCTCTCTCTCTCTCTCTCTCTCTCTCTCTCTCTCTCTGACGTACAGCCCTTGTTATCAAGCTCCAGTAGACAAGACAAGGGGCTAGGTAGGGCTAGCTAACAGCCACTGAAATCATGCAGGATCCCCTTGGCGTCCTGGACATTCTCTCTCTCTCTCTCTCTCTCTCTCTCTCTCTCTCTCTCTCTCTCTCTCTCTCTCTCTCTCTGACGTACAGCCCTTGTTATCAAGCTCCAGTAGACAAGACAAGGGGCTAGGTAGGGCTGGCTAACAGCCACTGAAATCGTGCAGGATCCCCTTGGCGTCTTAGACATTCTCTCTCTCTCTCTCTCTCTCTCTCTCTCTCTCTCTCTCTCTCTCTCTCTCTCTCTCTCTCTCTCTCTCTCTCTCATTCATCATCAACCAACACTCCAGGCTTGTGTGCGGTGTTGCTCCGTCCTGTTGCCACATTGGAAGGTCTCCCGTGGCTCACACCCTCCATCTTCGTACCCCACACACACACACTTCCCTTCCCTTCTTCTTCTATCACAGTTGATGATTACCTTCAACCAATACCCATGCCTGTCTTTACTCAATACCCAGCCGCTCTCACCTCGTCGTAAATACCACCTTGGTAGTTCCAGCCGCCCTCACCTCGTCGTAAATACCACCTTGGTAGTTCCAGCCGCCCTCACCTCGTCGTAAATACCACCTTGGTAGTTCCAGCCGCTCTTAGCTCGTCGTAAATACCTCCTTGGTAGTAGACTCCAAATGACACGAAGCCGAAGATCGTAGTCTCCTTAAGTCGTAGTTTCCTTAAGTCGTAGTCTCCTTCATTCGTAGTCTCCTTAATTCATAGTCTTCTTATGTCGTACTCTCCTTAAGTCGTAGTCTCCATAAGTCGTAGTCTCCATAAGTCGTAGTCTCCATAAGTCGTAGTCTCTATAAGTCGTAGTCTCTTTAAGTCGTAGTCTCCATAAGTCGTAGTCTCCTTAAGTCGTAGTCTCCATAAGTCGTGGTCTCTTTAAGTCGTAGTCTCAATAAGTCGTAGTCTCCATAAGTCGTAGTCTCTTTAAGTCGAAGTCTTCTTAATTCGTAGTCTCCTTAATTCGTAGTCCCCATAAGTCGTATTCTCTTTAAGTCGTAGTCTCCATAAGTCGCAGTCTCCATAAGTCGTAGTCTTCTTAATTTGTAGTCTCCTTAATTCGTAGTCCCCATAAGTCGTATTCTCTTTAATTCGTCGTCTCCTTAATTCGTAGTCCCCATAAGTCGTATTCTCTTTAATTCGTAGTCTCCTTAATTCGTAGTCTTCTTAAGTCGTATTCTCTTTAAGTCGTAGTCTCCATAAGTCGTAGTCTCCATAAGTCGTAGTCTCCTTAAGTCTTCATTCAAACCGACGAATTTTTTTTCTTCTTTCTTTCATCGCAGAATTTACATCTGGCAATACCGTAGCCTCCATTAATCTTTTCCCTGAGCGTTCCTTCTGTCTGTCCCACTGAGCGTTCCTTCTGTCTGTCCCACTTCTTCATCTGGTGTGTAAAGTTCCTAAGACGTAGATAATCAGTGATGTGGTGTTTCTATGAACTTCCTTCCTTCCTCATCTAGATCACTTCAGTGTTGAATGGTCAGCTTTTGTGCCACTGGATTTCAGCCTTTTTTCCCCCTGAGCAACACAGCTTTTGTGCCACTGGCTTTCCCTGAGATCTTCCCTCTTTTTTTTCCCCTAAGCACCACAGCTTTTGTGCCACTGGCGGTCCCTGAAATCTTCACTTTTTTCCCTAAGGACCACAGATTTTGTGCCACTGGCTTTCCCTTAAAAATCCTTTTTTTCCCCTAAACACCACAGCTTTTGTGTCTGTGCCTTTCCCTAAAATCTACCTTTTTTCCCCTAAGGACCACAGCTTTTGTGCCACTGGCTTTCCCTGAAATCTTCACTTTTTCCCCCTAAAGACCACAGCTTTTGTGCCACTGGCTTTCCCTGAAATCTCCTTTTTTTCCCCTAAGGACCACAGCTTTTGTGCCACTGGCTTTTCCCTGAAATCTTCCCTTTTTTTTCCCCTAAGGACCACAGCTTTTGTGCCACTGGCTTTTCCTAAAATCTCCCTTTTTTCCCCTAAGCACCATAGCTTTTGTGTCTGTGCCTTTCCCTAAAATCTACCTTTTTTCCCTTAAGGACCACAGCTTTTGTGTCTGTGCCTTTCCCTAAAATCTACCTTTTTTCCCCTAAGCACCACAGCTTTTGTGTCCGTGCCTTTCCCTAAAATCTACCTTTTTTCCCTTAAGGACCACAGCTTTTGTGTCTGTGCCTTTCCCTAAAATCTACCTTTTTTCCCCTAAGCACCACAGCTTTTGTGTCTGTGCCTTTCCCTAAAATCTACCTTTTTTCCCTTAAGGACCACAGCTTTTGTGCCACTGGCTTTCCCTAAAATCTACCTTTTTTCCCTTAAGGACCACAGCTTTTGCGTCTGTGCCTTTCCCTGAAATCTTCCTTTTTTTTCCCCTAAGGAGCACGAGTCCATATACTGTGAACTTGTCTCTACCTTTCATCAACCTCCTGACTGAAGTGCCTCATCTCTTAACAGTGTATATCATTCTTTTTCCACAGCTTCACTTGGTTTCCTATGTATCTCTCTTGGTCCATAAGGTCTCTGGCCCACTGCATTGGTCTTCATGGTCTGTGTCTATTGGTCAGACCCACGAGATTGCTCCTGCAGCCTCTTCCTCACCCACGAGTCTCAATAGAGTCTTTTCATATGTCATCAACACCACCTCTTTTTTGAACAACCTGTGGGACGTTTATAAAAGACCTACCTAACCTACATTTTCTTTTTTTAATGAATTCGTTTTCTTTCCTTTGAATCCCATTGAGAATTTGTATCGATTTCCATACCCATAGACTCTTACTATTCGAATCCATAAGTTCCCCTTCGTATCTCATGATAACTTTCACTGTATTTAACCTGATACCCCATTTTCTTTAGTTGTTTCTCCAGTTGTGTGTGTGTGTGTGTGTGTGTGTGTGTGTGTGTGTGTGTGTGTGTGTGTGTGTGTGTGTCTGTCTGTCTGTATGTGTATGTATGTGTGTTTGTGTTTGTGTCTGTCTGTCTGTCTGTATCTGTAGTTGTGTGTGTATGTGTGTCTGTATGTCTGTCCGTCTGTCTGTTTATGTGTGTGTGTGTGTGTGTGTGTGTGTGTGTGTGTGTGTGTGTGTGTGTCTGTGTGTGTGTGTGTATCGTTAGGTATTAGATAGCAACTGTTCATAGTTGATGTTGTAATGATAAGTACCATGATGAACCACACACACACACACACACACACACACACACACACACATATATATATATATATATATATATATATATATATATATATATATATATATATATATATATATATATATATATATATAATTTTTTTTTTTTTTTTTTCAAACTATTCGCCATTTCCCGCGTTAGCAAGGTAGCGTTAAGAACAGAGGACTGGGCCTCTGAGGGAACATCCTCACCTGGCCCCCTTCTCTGTTCCTTCTTTTGGAAAATTAAAAAAAAAACAAGAGGGGAGGATTTCCAGCCCCCGGTCCCTCCCCTTTTAGTCGCCTTCTACGACACGCAGGGGCATACGTGGGAAGTATTCTTTCTCCCCTATCCCCAAGGATATATATATATATATATATATATATATATATATATATATATATATATATATATATATATATATATATATATATATATTTTTTTTTTTTTTTTTCTTTTTTTTTTTCTTTGTCGCTGTCTCCCGCGTTTGCGAGGTAGCGCAAGGAAACAGACGAAAGAAATGGCCCAACGCACCCCCATACACATGTATATACATACGTCCACACACGCAAATATACATACCTACACAGCTTTCCATGGTTTACCACAGACGCTTCACATGCCCTGATTCAATCCACTGACAGCACGTCAACCCCGGTATACCACATCGATCCAATTCACTCTATTCCTTGCCCTCCTTTCACCCTCCTGCATGTTCAGGCCCCGATCACACAAAATCTTTTTCACTCCATCTTTCCACCTCCAATTTGGTCTCCCACTTCTCCTCGTTCCCTCCACCTCCGACACATATATCCTCTTGGTCAATCTTTCCTCACTCATTCTCTCCTTGTGCCCAAACCATTTCAAAACACCCTCTTCTGCTCTCTCAACCACGCTCTTTTTATTTCCACACATCTCTCTTACCCTTACGTTACTTACTCGATCAAACCACCTCACACCACACATTGTCCTCAAACATCTTATTTCCAGCACATCCATCCTCCTGCGCACAACTCTATCCATAGCCCACGCCTCGCAACCATACAACATTGTTGGAACCACTATTCCTTCAAACATACCCATTTTTGCTTTCCGAGATAATGTTCTCGACTTCCACACATTCTTCAAGGCTCCCAGAATTTTCGCCCCCTCCCCCACCCTATGATCCACTTCCGCTTCCATGGTTCCATGGTTTTTTTTTTTTTTTCAAACTATTCACCATTTCCCGCGTTAGCAAGGTAGCGTTAAGAACAGAGGACTGGGCCTCTGAGGGAACATCCTCACCTGGCCCCCTTCTCTGTTCCTTCTTTTGGAAAATTAAAAAAAAAAAACAAGAGGGGAGGATTTCCAGCCCCCGGTCCCTCCCCTTTTAATCGCCTTCTACGACACGCAGGGAATACGTGGGAAGTATTCTTTCTCCCCTATCCCCAGGGAGATATATATATATATATATATATATATATATATATATATATATATATATATATATATATTATCCCTGTGGATAGGGGATTAAGAATACTTCCCACGTATTCCCTGCGTGTCGTAGAAGGCGACTAAAAGGGGAGGGAGCGGGTGGCTGGAAATCCTACCCTCTCTTTTTTTTTTTCTTTTCTTCTTTTTTTTTTAATTTTCCAAAAGAAGGAACAGAGGGGGCCAGGTGAGGATATTCCAAAAAAGGCCCAGTCCTCTGTTCTTAACGATACCTCGCTAACGCGGGAAATGGCGAATAGTTTAAAAGAATATATATATATATATATATATATATATATATATATATATATATATATATATATATATATATATATATATATATGAACAACACGAGTGTGATCAGGTCGGAAATTCTGGGATCCATTAATGCTGCGTTAGTAGCTGTCACACACGTGGGATTATGTGGGATAGACGAGTCCCAACACCCGGGAGCTAACTCTCTCTCTCTCTCTCTCTCTCTCTCTCTCTCTCTCTCTGACGGCATACAGCCCTTGTTAACAAGCTCCAGTAGACTCGCCAGGGGCTAGGGAGGGTTACCTGACAGCCACTGAAATACGTGCGGGATCCCCTTGGCGCGTTGGACATTCTCTCTCTCTCTCTCTCTCTCTCTCTCTCTCTCTCTCTCTCTCTCTCTCTCTCTCTCTCTCTCTCTCTCTCTCTCTCCCTCTCTCTGACGACATACAGCCCTTGTTAACAAGCTCCAGTAGACTCGCCTGGGGCTAGGGAGGGTTACCTGACAGCCACTGAAATACGTGCGGGATCCCCTTGGCGCGTTGGACATTCTCTCTCTCTCTCTCTCTCTCTCTCTCTCTCTCTCTCTCTCTCTCTCTCTCTCTCTCTCTCTCTCTCTCTCTCTCTCTCTCCCTCTCTCTGACGGCATACAGCCCTTGTTAACAAGCTCCAGTAGACTCGCCTGGGGCTAGGGAGGGTTACCTGACAGCCACTGAAATACGTGCGGGATCCCCTTGGCGCGTTGGACACTCTCTCTCTCTCTCTCTCTCTCTCTCTCTCTCTCTCTCTCTCTCTCTCTCTCTCTCTCTCTCTCTCTCTCTCTGACGATTCTGTCCCACTTATCATTTCTCCGTGGTCCCATTGTTCACACCTGCCTCCATGCGCGGCCCCAATATTCCCCCGAATATCCACACGGGTCGGGGCCGGCCCCACGTGCCCCAGGGGGGGGGGGGCTAGATCACCACGCCTCCTCACAGGCCGAGTGGCTTGGTGAAGCCAGTGGTAAGTGCCGTATGTCGAGATCACCAAGACACGGGCCATACACGGGTCACCACGCTAACATTAGGTGACCTGGTCAACACGGGGCATATACGGGTCACCACGGGGCATATACGGGTCACCACGCTAACACTAGGTGACCTGGTCAACACGGGGCATACACGGGTCACCACGCTAACACTAGGTGAGCTGGCCAACACGGGGCATACATGGGTCACCACGCTACCACTAGGTGACCCTGGTCAACACGGGGCATACATATCCGTGTCACCACGGGGCATATACGGGTCACCACGCTATCACTAGGTGACCTGGTCAACACGGGCCATACACGGGTCACCACGCTAACATTAGATGACCTGGTCAACACGGGCCATACACAGGTCACCACGCTAACACTAGGTGACCTGGCCAGCACTGGCCATACACAGGTCACCACGCTAACCCTAGGTGACCTGGCCAGCACTGGCCATACACAGGTCACCACGCTAACACTAGTTACTATGGTGTTAGCGTGGTGACCTGTATATGACCCCGTGCTGGCCAGGTCACCTCGTGTCATTTCCAGGTGACCTGGCCAACACACTGGGAGGTCATCAGCCGATCACCTGGTTAATTCTATCATGTGGTCACGTGCAGGTTACCTGGTCAACGTCAGCAGGTCGTCAGCTAGTCACCTGGCTCACTCCTCCACGTGGTCATGAAGAGGTAGGTCACTTGGCCAACATTGACGAGGTCATGGGAAGGTCATGTAAGGGACACTGTTAGGTCATGAGCAGGCCACATTGTTGACATTGTGAGGTCAGGAGGGAGCCACCTGGCTGACATTGTGAGGTCGGGAGGGGGCCACCTGGCTGACATTGTGATGTCATGAGGTGGCCACATTGTTGACATTGTGAGGTCAGGAGGGGGCCACCTGGCTGACATAGGGGTCAGGAGGGGGCCACCTAGCTGATATTGTGAGGTCAGGAGGGGGGCCACCTGGCTAACAGTGTGAGGTCAGGAGGGGGCCACCTGGCTGACATTATGAGGTCAGGAGGTGTCCACCTGGCTGACATTGTGAGGTCAGGACGAGGCCTCCTGGCTGACATTACAAGGTCAGGAGGGGGCCACCTGGCTGACATATCCACCCCCCCTCCATCCAACCTGACCTGATAGCACTACCTGGTTCCTTGTGACTTGGGAGACAAATTACCCTACCTGGCTGACACTCTGAGGTCATATGCAGGTCACCT
This sequence comes from Panulirus ornatus, assembly GCF_036320965.1. Taxonomy (NCBI): domain Eukaryota; kingdom Metazoa; phylum Arthropoda; class Malacostraca; order Decapoda; family Palinuridae; genus Panulirus; species Panulirus ornatus. The sequence continues at coordinate 12,271,875 of NC_092264.1, forward strand.
GGTTATGGGCAGGTGACCTTCCTGACATCATTAAGCTAGTGGCAGGCCACTTGGCTGACGCTGTCAGGTGATGCGGGAGCTATTTGGCTGTCATTACTGGGTCATGGGTCGGCCACCCTAATGACATCGCTAGCTCATGAACAGGCCATTTGGCGTATTACCAGCTCATTGAGCGAGTACTCTGGCACCAGATCATGAGCAGGTCAAGTGACTGACGTAATTAGGTCATTGGCTAACTAGGTCAAGTCACCTGGCTTGCTTTGTAAGGTCATTAGAAGACGAAGGAGCTAGTTCTATCCAGTCATGGGTAAATCACCTAGTTAGATCGTGGCCAGGTCACATGGCCATTATCATCAGGTCATGGGTCCAGGTTGCACTGTTAACAGTGTCAAGGTCATGAGCAGGTCACCTGCTAATTGTGGTAACGCTAATTACCGATGACCTTGTTAGAGGCAGATTACCATGAGAACATAGGAAGGGAGGAGTGTGAGGGGGGTTAGTCATCGTAATGACTTGTACACCTACGTCATGAGTACTCCCACATAACAACAACCTTACTACCAAATTACCATGGGACAAGTTTGCAATGCAAGTTAACAAGTTAATAAGTTAAAATGGCCAAGTTATAGGAGCGTTGTCGTATATTATAAGTTGATCTAACACTTACAAGTTTATAGGATGATTACCAACTTGGCATGATAAAAGTTACAATCAGATAATCAAGTTAATCTAATCATGTTAAATAGGTTACCAAAGTGGCGTGTTAAAGATACAATCGGATCACCAAGTTAACCTGATTACGTTAAACAAATTATCATCAAAGGAACGTGTTAATTGTATATTTTGATCACCGAGTTAACCTCATGTTAAAAGCTGATTTTCAAGCCAGCATGTTAAAGTTACAATTATGTTCAATACTGATCACCCAGTTAACATAGCCACAGTGTAACGTACTCATCTAACACACATGTTCGTCTTATAGCCTTACTAACAAAGTTAACATGGCCTAGCCATTGGCTTGAACAGGAAATTAACAAAGGCGAGCCATATTGTGATAACCGTGTTAACATTAACAAGTTATCACTTAATTACCAAGTTTGTATGAGCACGTCACGGGTCGTTTACCAAGTTGAAATAACTGAATTACCCAATTGATCACCAAGTTAGAATAGTGAAGTCAATTACTCGTCCACGTGACCCTGTTGATCATGCAAAGGCTGGATCATATCATCCACCCAATCATATATGATTGATCATTAGGGTCATATGGCCATATTATATGCTGAGTACCAAGATAATGCTTTTCGCTATATGCTGATATGCTAACTTAATCCGTAGGTCAAGATTTGAATATTCTTAATTCTTGTATGGGGAAATACGTGTCAGAGATTAAGATAAGGAAAAGCATGGCTTATCAGCGAGGCTTATCAGTAAGATGATATGGACATATTTGATTGGGTGGTCACCAGGTGAACATGATCAAGTCTTTGGTTGGTCACCAAGATGACGTAGTTGGGTAATTGATTGATCACCAAGATGACGTGGTCGAGTAATTGATTGATCACCAAGATGACGTGGCTGGGTAATTGATTGATCACCAAGATGACGTGGTTGAGTAATTGATTGATCACCAAGATGACGTGGTCGAGTAATTGATTGATCACCAAGATGACGTGGCTGGGTAATTGATTGATCACCAAGATGACGTGGTTGAGTAATTGATTGATCACCAAGATGACGTGGTTGAGTAACTGATTAATCACCAAGATGACGTGATTGAGTAATTGATTGATCACGAAGATGACGTGGTTGAGTAATTGATTGGTCACCAAGATCACCTTCCCGTCACAGGCTCATCATAAAGAGAACATGGCAAAGTCATGGGTCAGTAGTGAAGATAAAATGGCCAAGTCGGAGGCCAAGTCACGGGTCAGTAGTGAAGATAACACGGCCAGGTCAGAGGCCAAGTCATGGGTCAGTAGTGACGATAACATGGCCAGGTCAGAGGCCAAGTCATGGGTCAGTAGTGAAGATAAAATGGCCAAGTCGGAGGCCAAGTCACGGGTCAGTAGTGAAGATAATATGGCCAGGTCAGAGGCCAAGTCATGGGTCAGTAGTGAAGATCACATGGCCAGGTCAGAGGCCAAGTCATCCGTAGTGAAGATAACATGGCCAGGTCAGAGGCCAAGTCATCCGTAGTGAAGATAACATGGCCAGGTCAGAGGCCAAGTCATCCGTAGTGAAGATAACATAGCCAGGTCGGAGGGCCAAGTCACCAAGAGCTAACACGCTCGTGTCATAGGGTGATCCACCAGGCACAAGATGAGCAAAGACATAAGGACGCCACACTGCTGGCCACTGGCTTCCTCACATCTTGAGCTCGCGATGGGTCGGGGCAACAAGTTTGAGCTTAGCCTCCGTCACTCCTCACTGAGCTTAAACGGGACATTCAGCTGGTCCGAAAAAAAAAAGAAAAGAGAAAAAGATGTGCTGTCAAGACCTCTCTCTCTCTCTCTCTCTCTCTCTCTCTCTCTCTCTCTCTCTCTCTCTCTCTCTCTCTCACTTACACATTTGCCCCTTCAACCCCCCCCCCTCCCACAAGGCGCAACATGACATGCCATACACAAACAACATCAACTCTATGTCTTTTTGTATTCTGTTTTGCTTGCATGTTCTTGTGTGTGTGTGTGTGTGTGTGTGTGTGTGTGTGTGTGTGTGTGTGTGTGTGAGAGAGAGAGAGAGAGAGAGAGAGAGAGAGAGAGAGAGAGAGAGAGAGAGAGAGACACACACAGAGACGGGATATACAGAATATCGCCTTCCAAAGATTCTCCAATGACGTGGTATACTGAAGACCGCTGTCCAAAGATTCTTTGATGACGTGGTACACTGAAGATCACTGTCCAAAGATTCTCCAGTGACGTGGTACACTGAAGATCACTGTCCAAAGATTCTCCAGTGACGTGGTACACTGAAGACCGCTGTCCAAAGATTCTCCAATGACGTGGTATACTGAAGACCGCTGTCCAAAGATTCTCCAGTGACGTGGTACACTGAAGACCGCTGTCCAAAGATTCTCTAGTGACGTGGTACACTGAAGACCGCTGTCCAAAGATTCTCTAGTGACGTGGTACACTGAAGATCACTGTCCAAAGATTCTCCAGTGACGTGGTACACTGAAGATCACTGTCCAAAGATTCTCTAGTGACGTGGTACAATGAAGATCGCTGTCCAAAGATTCTCTAGTGACGTGGTACACTGAAGACCGCTGTCCAAAGATTCTCTAGTGACGTGGTATACTGAAGATCACTGTCCAAAGATTCTTTGATGACGTGGTACGCTGAAGACCGCTGTCCAAAGATTCCCTAGTGACGTGGTATACTGAAGATCACTGTCCAAAGATTCTCTAGTGACGTGGTACACTGAAGACCGCTGTCCAAAGATTCTCTAGTGACGTGGTATACTGAAGACCGCTGTCCAAAGATTGTCCAGTGACGTGGTACACTGAAGATCACTGTCCAAAGATTCTCTAGTGACGTGGTATACTGAAGACCGCTGTCCAAAGATTCTCTAGTGACGTGGTATACTGAAGACCGCTGTCCAAAGATTGTCCAGCGACGGGGTACAACCACGCGTTCACGAAGTCTTGATTTCTTTGCGAGCGAAGGCGATTTCCAAGGTATATACGACAAGGTGGGTGAGATATGAGAGAAACTGTGGTTATGTATAGATGAGACCTGGAGACCCATTGTGCGGAGGCCAGGCCAAACAAGAGACAATCTTAGGCAAGAGATTTTGTTTCACGAAGAACAAATTCTGTCAAGAAAAATCAGGGAAGACCCAGCAGAAGGAGCGAAACGAACCGTAAAGAGAGGAAGACAAGGGGTAACTGAAATAGATTCATACGAAAAAACAAGAAAAGAATTGCCAATGAACAACTGTAGTAAGGCTGGTTATAAGTGACGCTACGGTGTTAAGTGCTTTTTAACTTTAAGTGAAGAGGATCAGTCATAGTGTTATCTTACTTTATAACAGCAGAGGAGTGAGGGAGATCACATAGTATGTGGAATACTTGGGTCACCTCTGAGGCCACATTATCAACTCGCTTGCTCAACAAGTGGTGTGTGTGTGTGTGTGTGTGCGTGTGTCTGTGTGGGTGAGTGGCTTCCTCAGCCTCACTGTCACACACACACACACACACACACACACACACACACACACACACACACACCCTCAACAGGGGTGCGACACTTGCTAATGAGCCACTTACCTGATCAGCGTTCTTCTTCTGATTGTCCTTAAAGAAAACACACTTATATTGACATGTATTCTCATACAATATACATCAGGCAGCGAGTGTCTTTCATATTTATCTATTTCTGATTTTCAGTTCACTTTCTTCGACAGGAAGACTCATTGAAAGGTCTTATATATTTGGTGATGATAGATGTGTACTATGGTAAGGGGCGTGCCCAAGGCGTGGGTGTGTGTGTGTGTGTGAACGTGGGTTAAGGTGAGGGATCGGGTGTCACATGTCAACACGGGAGGTGGACAAGTGGGAGGTCGGGGAGCGCCTCGCCCAGCATCCTGCCGCCACCACTGCTTCAGCGCTACTGAGCGATCTCCCCACAACCACCACCACCATCACCTCCTCCGTCGCCACCATGACGAACACCACCACTACCACCACCACCACCACCACCACCGCCATAGCACTGCTGGCCATCACTGCCCCCCAGTGCCACACCGTAGCCACTGTTGAAGCACTGCTGGTCATCACTGCCCCCCCCAGTGCCACACCGTAGCCACTGTTGAAGCACTGCTGGTCATCACTGCCCCCCCACTACCACACCGTAGCCACCGTTGAAGCACTGCTGGCCGTCACTGCACCCGCACTACCACATCGTAGCCACCGTTGAAGCACTTCTAGCCATCACTGCCCCCCAGTGCCACACCGTAGCCACCGTTGAAGCAATGCTGGCCATCACTGCCCCCCACTGCCACACCGTAGCCACTGTTGAAGCACTGCTGGCCATCACTGCCCCCCAGTGCCACACCGTAGCCACTGTTGAAGCACTGTTGGCCATCACTGCACCACACTACCACACCGTAGCCACCGCTGAAGCACTGCTAGCCATCACTGCACCCCACTGCCACACCGTAGCCACTGTTGAAGCACTGCTGGCCATCACTACCCCCCAGTGCCACACCGTGGCCACCGTTGAAGCACTGCTAGCCATCACTGCCCCCCAGTGCCACACCGTAGCCACCAGCCACTGTTGAAGCACTGTTGGCCATCACTGCACCCCCACTACCACACCGTAGCCACTGTTGAAGCACTGCTAGCCATCACTGCCCCCCCCACTACCACACCATAGCCACTGTTGAAGCACTGCTGGCCATCACTGCACCCTCACTACCACACCGTAGCCACTGTTGAAGCACTGCTGGCCATCACTGCCCCCCAGTGCCGCACCGTAGCCACCAGCCACTGTTGAAGCACTGTTGGCCATCACTGCACCCCCACTACCACACCGTAGCCATTGTTGAAGCACTGCTGGTCATCACTGCACCCCCATGCCACACCGTAGCCACTGTTGAAGCACTGCTGGTCATCACTGCACTCCCATGCCACACCGTAGCCACTGTTGAAGCACTGCTGGCCATCAATGCCCCCCACTACCACACCGTAGCCACTGTTGAAGCACTGCTGGCCATCATTGCACCCCCGCTACCACACCGTAGCCACTGTTGAAGCACTGCTGGCCATCGCTGCACCCCCATACCACACCGTAGCCACTGTTGAAGCACTGTTAGCCATCACTGCACCACACTACCACACCGTAGCCACCGCTGAAGCACTGCTAGCCATCACTGCACCCCCGCTACCACATCGTAGCCACTGTTGAAGCACTGCTGGCCATCACTGCACCCCCATACCACACCGTAGCCACTGTTGAAGCACTGTTGGCCATCACTGCACCCCCACTACCACACCGTAGCCACTGTTAAAGCACTGCTAGCCATCACCGCCACCCACTACCACACCGTAGCCACTGTTGAAGCACTGTTGGCCATCACTGCACCCCCACTACCACACCGTAGCCACTGTTGAAGCACTGCTGGCCATCACTGCCCCCCAGTGCCACACCGTAGCCACCAGCCACTGTTGAAGCACTGTTGGCCATCACTGCCCCCCAGTGCCACACCGTAGCCACCGTTGAAGCACTGCTGGCCATCATTGCACCCCCGCTACCACACCGTAGCCACTGTTGAAGCACTGCTGGTCATCACTGCACCCCCGCTACCACATCGTAGCCACTGTTGAAGCACTGCTGGCCATCACTGCCCCCCCACTACCACACCGTAGCCACTGTTGAAGCACTGCTAGCCATCACCGCCACCCACTACCACACCGTAGCCACTGTTGAAGCACTGCTGGCCATCACTGCACCCCCACTACCACACCGTAGCCACTGTTGAAGCACTGCTGGCCATCACTGCACCCCCACAAACACAGCTACGCTTGCCACAACACCTCGTGCTGTGGCTACTCCCACAGCTGTTTCTGTGGCTATATCCGCTGTGGTAACTTCACTGTAATGGCCTCTGCTGCTGTGCTTATTGCTTCTGCTGCTCATGTTGCTGCTACGACACCTGCTGCTGTAGAGGTTGGTGCTATGACTACTGCTATGACTGCTGCTATGACTGCTACTATGACTACTGCTGAGGCTGCTGCTATGACTGCTGCTATGACTATTGCTAAGGCTGCTGCTATGACTGCTGCAATGACTACTGCTGAGGCTGCTGTAGAGGTTGGTGCTATGACTACTGCTAAGGCTGCTGCTATGACTGCTGCTATGACTACTGCTGAGGCTGCTGCTATGGTTGCTGCTATGACTATTGCTGAGGCTGCTGCTATGACTGCTGCTATGACTGCTGCTATGACTATTGCTAAGGCTGGTGCTATGACTGCTGCTGTGACTACTGCTGAGACTGCTGCTATGACTATTGCTAAGGCTGGTGCTATGACTGCTACTATGACTACTGCTGAGACTGCTGCTATGACTACTGCTAAGGCTGGTGCTATGACTGCTACTATGACTACTGCTGAGACTGCTGCTATGACTATTGCTAAGGCTGGTGCTATGGCACCCGCTCCTGCTGCCGCTGTGATTTCTGCTCCCATAGTCGTTGCTGTGGTTCCCATTGTCAATTCCCATCATTACCTACCATGACCAGGTGCCGTCATTACCTACAATGACCAGGTGCGTTACCATTGTCAATTCCCACGACCAGGTGCCGTCATTACCTACCATGACCAGGTGCTGTCGTTATCTACCATGATCAGGTGCCGTCGTTATCTACCATGACCAGGTGCCGTGGTTATCTACCATGACCATGTGCTGTCGTTATCTACCATGACCAGGTGCCGTCGTTATCTACCATGACCAGGTGCCGTCATTACCTACCATCAGGTGCTGTCATTACCTACCATGACCAGGTGCCGTCGTTATCTACCATGACCAGGTGCAGTCGTTATCTACCATGACCAGGTGCCGTCATTACCTACCATGACCAGGTGCCGTCATTACCTACCATCAGGTGCTGTCATTACCTACCATGACCAGGTGCCGCCGTTACCTACCATGACCAAGTGCCGTCGTTATCTACCATGATCAAGTGCCGTCGTTATCTACCATGATCAGGTGCCGTCATTACCTACCATCAGGTGCTGTCATTACCTACCATCAGGTGCTGTCATTACCTACCATGACCAGGTGCCATCGATATCTACCATGACCAGGTGCCGTCATTACCTACCATCAGGTGCTGTCATTACCTACCGTGACCAGATGCCTTCATTACATACCATGACCAGGTGCCGCCGTTACCTACCATGACCAGGTGCCGTCGTTATCTACCATGACCAGGTGCCGTCATTACCTACCACGACCAGGTGCCGTCGTTATCTACCATGACCAGGTGCCGTCGTTATATACCATGACCAGGTGCTGTCATTACCTACCACGACCAGGTGCCGTCGTTATCTACCATGACCAGGTGCCGTCATTACCTACCACGACCAGGTGCCGTCGTTATCTACCATGACCAGGTGCCGTGATTACCTACCATCACCAGGTGCTGTCATTACCTACCATGACCAGGTGCCATCGTTATCTACCATGACCAGGTGCCGTCATTACCTACCATCACCAGGTGCTGTCATTACCTACCATGGTGCCGTCATTACCTACCATGACCAGGTGCCGTCATTACCTACCATGACCAGGTGCCGTCGTTACCTACCATGACCAGGTGCCGTCATTACCTACCATGACCAGGTGCCGTCGTTACCTACCATGACCAGGTGCCTTCATTACCTACCATGACCAGGTGCCGCCGTTACCTACCATGACCAGATGCCGTCATTACCTACCATGACCAGGTGCCGTCGTTATCTACCATGACCAGATGCCGTCATTACCTACCATGACCAGGTGCCGTCGTTATCTACCATGACCAGGTGCCGTCGTTACCTACCATGACCAGGTGCCGTCGTTATCTACCATGACCAGGTGCCGTCGTTATCTACATGACCAGGTGCCGTCATTATCTACCATGATCAGGTGCCGTGATTACCTACCATGACCAGGTGCCGTCATTATCTACCATGATCAGGTGCCGTCATTACCTACCGTGACCAGGTGCCGTCATTACCTACCATGACCAGGTGCCGCCGTTACCTACCATGACCAGGTGCCGTCGTTACCTACCATGACCAGGTGCCGTCATTACCTACCATGACCAGGTGTCGTCGTTATCTGACATGACCAGGTGCCGTCGTTACCTACCATGACCAGGTGCCGTCATTACATACCGTGACCAGGTGCCGTCGTTACCTACCATGACCAGGTGCCGTCGTTACCTACCATGACCAGGTGACGTCGTTACCTACCATGACCAGGTGCCACTATCATTATCATCTACCACTCCTGCTGGACAGCACGCTCCTACATTACTTATACTACTAGTTCTAATTAGCACGTACCACTAACTCTTATCAACACTAGCGCTAGTTTCTACTGGCACTAGCATTAGTTGCTACTAGCACTAGCACCTACCACCACTAACGTTAGCACTAGCTTCCACTAGCATCGGCCCTGGTTACCACTAGCACCTGCATTAGCCACCATTAACAGGAACACTCTCTGCCACTAACATCAGCGCTAGTTACTATGGGAAACAGCGCTAGTTACCTCTAGCACTAGCCCTAGTTACCACTGGCAGTGGCACTAGCAATTACTAGCACCGGTGTTAGCTACCGATGGTAACACCTTTAGATATCAATAGCACCAGTATTACCTACGACTAGCACTAGCACTAATTACCACTAGCATCATCACTAGCTAGCACTACTAGCACTAGCTCCCATCAACTCCAGCGCCAGTTAACACTAGCACTGACTAACACTGTGACCAAAACTAGCTCTCTCTGGTACCAGCAGTAGCTAACACTAGCACCAGCACTAGCTAACACTATTACCAGCACTAGGTAACACAAACACTAGCACTAGCTAACAATAGCACCAGCGTTAGCTAAAACTAGCACCAGCGCTAGCTAACACTAGCACCAGCGCTAGCTAACACTACCACCTGTACTAGCTCTCAATGGTACCAGCACTAGCTAACACTAGCACCAGCCCTAGCTCTAGCTAACACAAGATCTAGCACTAGCTAACACTGGCACCAGCTCTAGCTAACACTAGCACCAGCACTAGCCAACACTAGCACTAGCACTAGCTAACACTAGCACCACCATTAGCTAACACTAGCACCAGCACTAGCCAACACTAGCACCAGCACTAGCCAACACTAGCACCAGCACTAGCCAACACTAGCACCAGCACTAGCTAACACTAGCTCCAGCACTAGCTAACACTAGCACCAGCACTAGCTAACACTAGCACCAGCACTAGCTAACACTAGCACCAGCACTAGCTAACACTAGCACCAGCACTAGCTAACACTAGCACCAGCGCTAGCTAACACTAGCACCAGCACTAGCTAACACTAGCACCAGCACTAGGCAATACTAGCACCAGTACTAGCTAAAACTAGCACCAGCACGAGCTTGCAAACGTTACCAACCAAATCCATTTTTTTCACGTCAAAAACAGTGTCCATTTCCAGGAGAAAACATTGATATCATCCTCTATATTTTTTTAATGATGGCAGTTTCATCATACTCGTTATACAGATATAAACTTATATGTACCAAACAATTTCAAGTTCCTACAGTAGGGTATGAAATCAGTATATATATATATATATATATATATATATATATATATATATATATATATATATATATATATATATATATATATTTTTTTTTTTTTTTTTTTTTTTTTTTCTTTGTCGCTGGGAATACCTGGTTTAAAAAGATATACATAAGTATACGTATGTATGTAGGAGAGATGGCCAGAGAGCGTTATTGGATTACGTGTTAATTGAAAGGCGCGTGAAAGAGAGACTTTTGGATGTTAATTTGCTGAGAGGGGCAACTGGAGGGATGTCTGATCATTATCTAGTGGGCGCAAAGGTGAAAATTTGTAGAGGTTTTCAGAAAAGAAGAAAGAATGTTGTGGTGAAGAGAGTGGTGAGAGTAAGTGAGCTTGGGAAGGAGACTTGTGTGAGGAAGTACCAGGAGAGACTGGGTACAGAATGGAAAAAGGTGAGTAAGAAGGACCTAAGGGGAGTGAGGGAGGAATGGGATGTATTTAGGGAAGCAGTGATGACCTGCACAAAAGATGCTTGTGGCATGAGAAGCGTGGGAGATGGGCAGATCAGAAAGTGTAGTGAGTGGTGGGATGAAGAAGTAAGATTATTAGTGAAAGAGAAGAGAGAGGCATTTGGACGATTTTTGCAGGGAAATAATGCAAATGAGTGGGAGATGTATAAGAGAAAGAGGGAGGAGGTCAAGAGAAAGGTGCAAGAGGTGAAAAAGAGGGCAAATGAGAGTAGGGGTGAGAGAGTATCATTAAATTTTAGGGAGAATAAAAAGATGTTTTGCAGGGAGGTAAATAAAGTGCGTAAGACAAGGGAACAAATGGGAACTTCAGTGAAGGGGTGCTAATAGGGAGGTGATAACAAGTAGTGGTGATGTCAGAAGGAGATGGAGTGAGTACTTTGAAGATATGTTGAATGTGTTTGATGATAGAGTGGCAGATACAGGGTGTTTTGGTAGAGGTGATGTGCAGAGTGAGAGGGTTAGGGAGAATGATTTGGTAAACAGAGAAGAGGTAGTAAACGCTTTGCGGAAGATGAAAGCCGGCAAGGCAGCGGGTTTGGATGGTATTGTAGTGGAATTTATTAAAAAAGGGGGTGACTGTATTGTTGACTGGTTGGTAAGGTTATTTAATGTATGTATGACTCATGGTGAGGTGCCTGAAGATTGGCTGAATGCTTGCATAGTGCCAATGTACAAAGGCAAAGGGGATAAGAGTGAGTGCTCAAATTACAGAGGTATAAGTTTGTTGAGTATTCCTGGTAAATTATGTGGGAGGGTATTGATTGAGAGGGTGAAGGCATGTACAGAGCATCAGATTGGGGAAGAGCAGTGTGGTTTCAGAAGTGGTAGAGGATGTGTGGATCAGGTGTTTGCTTTGAAGAATGTATGTGAGAAATACTTAGATAAGCAAATGGATTTGTATGTACCATTTATGGATCTGGAGAAGGCATATGATAGAGTTGATAGAGATGCTCTGTGGAAGGTATTAAGAATATATGGTGTGGGAGGCAAGTTGTTGGAAGCAGTGAAAAGTTTTAATCGAGGATGTAAGGCATGTGTACGTGTAGGAAGAGAGGAAAGTGATTGATTCTCAGTGGATGTAGGTTTGCGGCATGGGTGTGTGATGTCTCCATGGCTGTTTAATTTGTTTATGGATGGGGTTGTTAGGGAGGTGAATGCAAGAGTTTTGGGAAGAGGGGCAAGTATGCAGTCTGTTGTGGATGAGAGACCTTGGGAAGTGAGTCATTTGTTGTTCGCTGATGATACAGCTCTGGTGGCTGATTCGTGTGGGAAACTGCTGAAGTTGGTGACTGACTTTGGTAAAGTGTGTGAAAGAAGAAAGCTGAGAGTAAATGTGAATAAGAGCAAGGTTATTAGGTACAGTAGGGTTGAGGGACAAGTCAATTGGGAGGTAAGTTTGAATGGAGCAAAACTAGAGGAAGTGAAGTGTTTTAGATATCTGGGAGTGGATTTGGCAGCTGATGGAACAGTGGGAGCGAGAGTGAATCATATGGTGGGGGAGGGGACGAAAGTCCTGGGAGCTTTGAAGAATGTGTGGAAATCGAGACGGGAAGGGCAAGGCCTTTGGGAATGGTAAGGGCGCCGGGAAGGCCAAGGCTGCTGCCGAAGCCATTGCTACCGCCGAAGTCAGGTTTGCCGCCGTAGCCAGAGCTGCCGCCGAAGCCAACGCTGCCGTCGAAGCCAAGGCTGCAGCTGAACCCAAAGCTGCCTTCGAAGCCAAAGTGGCCGTCGAAGGCAAGGCTGCTGCTGAAGCCGAGGCTGCTGCTGAAGCCAAGGACGCCGCCGAAGCCTAGTTTGCCGCTGAAGGGAGGTTTGCCGCCGTAGCCATTGCTGCCGCCGAAGCCAGGTTTGCCGCCGTAACCAGAGCTGCCGCCGAAGCCAACGCTGCCGTCGAAACCAAGGCTGCAGCTGAAGCCAAGGCTGCAGCTGAAGCCAAGGCTATCGCCGAAGACATGGTTGCTGCTGAAGCCAAGGCTACTGCTGAAGCCAAGGCTGCTGCTGAAGCCAAGGACGCCGCCGAAGCCTAGTTTGCCGCTGAAGGGAGGTTTGCCGCCGTAGCCATTGCTGCCGCCGAAGCCAGGTTTGCCGCCGTAGCCAGGGCTGCCGCCGTAGCCAGGGCTGCCTCAAAAGCCAACGCTGCCTTCGAAGGCAAGGCTGCCGCTGAAGCGAGGGCTGCCACGGAAGCCAAGGCTGCTGGTTAAGCCAAGGCCGCCGGTGAAGCCAGAGCTGCCGCCGAAACCAAGGCTGTTGCTGAAGCCAAGGCTGCCGCGGAAGCCAAGGCCGCTGCCGAAGGCAGGTTTGCCGCCTTAGCCATTGCTGCCGCTGAAGTCAGGTTTGCCGCCGTAGCCAGAGCTGCCGCCGAAGCCAACACTGCCGTCGAAGCCAAGGCTGCAGCTGAAGCCAAGTCTGCCGCCGAAGCCAAGGTGGCCGTCGAAGCCAAGGCTGCAGCTTAAGCCTAGACCGTGGGCAAGGCCCGGGCCCACAGGCTACGTTACAGCGAGGCTTCTTCAGGTGGCACCAACCTTGTCCATGAGAGACCGTCCCAGAGACGTTAGGCAGGTCTGTGGGATAGTAAGGCAGCAGCAAGAGAAAGGATTCGCTCTGTCACTGTTACCAATATACCCAAGCGATTCATTGCATATCTCATTGGACCGCAGGGACAAAACGCCATGTTTCTACAGAACGAGTACAATGTTAGAGTGTCTTTTCCTCGAAAAGAGGACCAATCCTCAGTTATTATCGTGAGTGGTACTGAGCTAAATGTGCAGAGGGCTATTAACGCCATGCACGCTAATGTAAGTATGAACTCAAGCAGCAGACGGCGAGTATTAGAGGATCCAGAAATTTGCCAATATCTTCTTTGGTGCCAGAAGGGAAACTTCTTCAGCAAGTACATAAAAGACGAATATTGGAAAGCGCCCAAGTATGTAACTAGTACTCTGGAGTGAAAGTATGGGCCAGTATATAATGGAGATGACCATTTCTGAAACCATCTCCAAACAAACAATCTGACGTCATCGTGTGTTGGTGAAGTGCCGGTCACTCGACGCCAGCCACACCCCATCTGTGTATACAGTGAAGATCCAGAAATTATCATTTGAGTTATCGTTATTGATATTTTTCTTCATATATTGCTACATTAAGGTCTTATGTTGTGGTGGTTTTAATATTTTTGCTAAAATTTACTATTTTGCCAGTTAGCGATTTTAGAATTTAATGCTTTGTCATTTAGCGTAGTGCCTTACTACTTGGTGGAAGTATACACTAATATAATCATTTTTAAATTATTATACCGATACAGTCATCAAACTATTCAATCATAACCCAACCTTTTGGTGCCATGTTATATATATGGGATAGGGGAGGAAGAATACTTCCCACGCATTCTTCACGTGTGGTAGAAGGCGACTAAAGGGGACGGGAGTGGGGGGGCTAGAAACCCTTCCCTCCTTTTATTATAACTCGGGAAGTGCTTCATCGAGACTATGGGCGGAAGACGGTCCAAATAGGAGAACATAAGGTAGGGTTAATACGTTGACGTACCCGGATGACGTCATCTGAAAGGTGGGCTTGGAAATTAACGACCAATCATTGATCAGATAATTTGTGTGTTCAGAGCTCCGCTCATCTCATGACGTCACCCGGGAGCTCAGAGTAGCAACCCAACCTTATGATGTCCTATTTGGTTTCTCTTCCCCTCAGGTCGCCTTTCTTGGCCTCGCTGGCTCATTCTTGTGAATGTTGACTCTTTAATAAGCTCGGTCAACTGCTGAAATGCGATTCTGGGCGGAAGACGGTCCAAATAGGAGAACATAAGGTAGAGAGTTACTGCTTTAAAGTAGCCGGATGACGTCGTCTGATGGATCGGGCTTGGACATGACCAATCGATTATTGGTCAGATGGTTTTATAGGTCCAAAATGCCGCCCTTCTCATGAAGTCACTCGGGCAACTGAGAGCAGCAACCCTACCTTATGATGTCCTATTTGGTTTCTCTTCCCCTCACGTCGCCTTTCTTTGCCTAGCTAGCTCATTCATGTAAATGTTGACTCTTTAATAAGCTCGGTCAACTGCTGAAATGCGACTATGGTCGGAAGACGGTCCAAATAGGAGAACATAAAGTAGGGTTACTGCTTTGAAGTAGTCGGCTGACGTCAGCTGATACGTGGGGTTTGGGATTAACAAACCAATCATGGATGAGATAATTTGTGGGTTCAGAGCTCCGCTCTTCTGGAAACATCTCCCGTGAGCTCAGAGAAGCAACCCTACCTGATGATGTGCTGTTTGGTTTCTCTTCTGCTCACGGTGGCCTTTCTTGGCCTCTTTGGCTCATTCATGTGAATGTCGACTCTTTAATAAGCTCGGTCAACTGTTGCAATGCGACTATGGGCGGAAGACGGTCCAAAAAGGAGAACATAAGGTAGATTTGGTGTGTTGATGTACCAGGATGACGTCATTTGATAGATGGGGCTTGGAACTTACTGACCAATCATTGATCAGATAATTTGTGTGTTCAGAGCCCCGCTCTTCTCATGACGTCACCCGAGAGCTCAGAGTAGCAACGCAACCTTATGATGTCCTGTTTGGTTTCTCTTCCCCTCAGGTCGCCTTTCTTGGCCTCGCTGGCTCAATCATGTGAATGTTGTTGACTCTTTATTAAGCTCAGTCATCTGGTGAAATGCGACTCTGGGCGGAAGACGGTCCAAATAGGAGAACATAAGGTAGAGTTCCTCCGTTAAAGTAACCGGATGACGTCGTCTGATGGGTTGGGCTTGGCATGACCAATCATTGGTCAGATAGATGGTTTATAGGTACAAAATCCCGTCCTTCTCATGACGTCACTCGGGCAACTGTGAGTAGTAACCCTACCTTATGATGTCCTATTTGGTTTCTCTTCCCCTCACGTCGCCTTTCTTTGCCTCGCTAGCTCATTCATGTGTGAATGTAGAAGACTCTTTGATAAGCTCGGTCAACTGCTGAAATGCGACTATGGTCGGAAGAGGGTCCAAATAGGAGAACATAATGCAGGTTTGCTGCTTTGAAGTAGTCGGCTGACGTCATCTGATACGTGGGTTTGGGATAAACCGACCAATCAATCATTGATGTGATAATTTGTGGGTTCAGAGCCCCGCCCTTCTCATGACATCACCCGGTAGCTCAGAGAAGGAACCCTACCTTATGATATGCTTTTTGGTTTCTCTTCTGCTCACGGTGGCCTTTCTTGGCCTCGCTGGCTCATTCATGTGAATGTCGACTCTTTAATAAGCTCGGTCAACTGTTGCAATGCGACTATGGGCGGAAGACGGTCCAAAAAGGAGAACATAAGGTAGATTTGGTGTGTTGATGTACCCGGATGACGTCATTTGATAGATGGGGCTTGGAACTTACTGATCATTCATTGATCAGATAATTTGTGTGTTCAGAGCCCCGCTCTTCTCATGACGTCACCCGAGAGCTCAGAGTAGCAACGCAACCTTATGATGTCCTGTTTGGTTTCTCTTCCCCTCAGGTCGCCTTTCTTGGCCTCGCTGGCTCATTCATGTGAATGTTGTTGACTCTTTAATAAGCTCAGTCATCTGGTAAAATGCGACTCTGGGCGGAAGACGGTCCAAATAGGAGAACATAAGGTAGAGTTCCTCCGTTAAAGTAATCGGATGACGTCGACTGATGGGTTGGGCTTGGACATGACCAATCATTGGTCAGATAGATGGTTTATAGGTACAACATCCCGTCCTTCTCATGACGTCACTCGGGCAACTGTGAGTAGCAACCCTGCCTTATGATGTCCTATTTGGTTTCTCTTCCCCTCACGTCGCCTTTCTTTGCCTCGCTAGCTCATTCATGTGTGAATGTAGAAGACTCTTCGATAATCTCGGTCAACTGCTGAAATGCGACTATGGTCGGAAGACGGTCCAAATAGGAGAACATAATGTAGGTTTGCTGCTTTGAAGTAGTCGGCTGACGTCATCTGATACGTGGGGTTTGGGATTAACCGACCAATCAATCATTGATGTGATAATATGTGGGTTCAGAGCCCCGCCCTTCTCATGACATCACCCGGTAGCTCAGAGAAGGAACCCTACCTTATGATATGCTTTTTGGTTTCTCTTCTGCTCACGGTGGCCTTTCTTGGCCTCGCTGGCTCATTCATGTGAATGTCGACTCTTTAATAAGCTCTGTGAACTGCTGCAATGCGACTATGGGCGGAAGACGGTCCAAAAAGAACATGAGGTAGATTTGGTGTGTTGATATACCCGGATGACGTCATTTGATAGGTAGGGCTTGTAACTTACCGACCAATCATTGATCAGATAATTTGTGGGTTCAGAGCCCCGCTCTTCTCATGACGTCACCCAGGAGCTCGGGCAACTGCTGAAATTGCTGAAATGCAACTCCTGGCAGAAGGCGGTTCAAATAGTAGGACATAATGTATGGTTGCTGCGTTGAAGTACACGGCTGACGTCATCTGACAGGTGGAGTTTGGCATTGACCGACCAATCATTCATTCATCAGATAACTTGTGGGTTCAGAGCCCCGCTCTTTTCAAAACATCACCCGAGAGCTCAGAGAAGCAACCTTACCTTATGATGTCCTGTTTGGTTCTTCTTCCGTTCACGGTGGCCTTTCTTGGCCTTGTTGGCTTATTCATGTGAATGTCGACTCTAAGCTCGGACAACAGCTGAAATGCTACTCTGGGTGCAAGACGGTCCAAAAAGGAGAACATAAGGTAGATTTGGTGTGTTGATGTACCCGGATGACGTCATTTGATAGATGAGGCTTGGAACTTACCGACCAATCACTGATCAGACAATTTGTGTGTTCAGAGCCCCGCTCTTCTCCTGACTGCACCCGGGAGCTCAGAGTAGCAACCTTACCTTATGATGTACTGTTTGGTTCCTCTTCCCCTCACGACGCCTTTGTTGTTGGCCCCGGTAGCTCATTCATGTGAATGTTGACTCTTTAATAAGCTCGATCAACTGTTGAAATGCGACTCTGGGTGGAAGACGGTCCAAATAGGAGAACATAAAGGTAGAGTTCCTGCGTTAAAGTAGCCGGATGACGTCGTCTGATGGGTTGGGCTTGGACATGACCAATCATTGGTCAGATGGTTTATAGGAAAAAAATCCCGCCCTTCTCATGACGTCACTCGGGCAACTGAGAGTAGCAACCCTACCTTATGTGTTCCTATTTTGTTTGTCTTCCCCTCACGTCGCCTTTATTTGCCTCGCTTGCTTATTCATGTGAATGTTGACTCTTTAATGAGTCAGAAGGTAGGGTTACTGCTTTGAAGTAGTCGGAAGACGTCATCTGATACGTGGGGTTTGGGAATAACCGACCAATCATTGATGAGAAAATTTGTGGGTTCAGAGCTCCGCCCTTCTCATGACATCACCCGGGAGCTCAGAGAAGCAACCCTACCTTATGATGTGCTGTTTGGTTTCTCTTCTGGTCACGGTGGCCTTTATTGGCCTCTTTGGCTCATTCATGTGAATGTCGACTCTTTAATAAGCTCGGTCAACTGTTGCAATGCGACTATGGGCGGAAGACGGTCCAAAAAGGAGAACGTAAGGTAGATTTGGTGTGTTGATGTACCCGGATGACGTTATTTGATAGATGGGGCTTGGAACTTACCTACCAATCATTGATCAGACAATTTGTGTGTTCAGAGCCCCGCTCTTCTCCTGACTGCACCCGGGAGCTCATAGTAGCAACCCTATCTTATGATGTCCTGTTTGGTTCCTCTTCCCCACACGTCGCCTTTCTTCGCCTCTGTAGCTCATTCATGTGAATGTTGACTCTTTAATAAGCTCGATCAACTGTTGAAATGCTACTCTGGACTTAAGCTTGTCCAAATAGGAGAACATAAGGTAGAGTTCCTGCGTTAAAGTAGCCGGATGACGTCGTCTGATGGTTTGGGCTTGGACATGACCAATCACTGGTCAGATAGATAGATGGTTTATAGGAAAAAAATCCCGCCCTTCTCATGACGTCACTCGGGCAACTGAGAGTAGCAACCCTACCTTATGTTTTCCTATTTGGTTTGGCTTCCCCTCACGTCGCCTTTATTTGCCTCGCTTGCTTATTCATGTGAATGTTGACTCTTTGATATAAAGAGCGAGGTCAACTGCTGAAATGCGACTATGGTCGGAAGACGGTCCAAATAGGAGAACATAAGGTAGGGTTACTGCTTTGAAGTAGTCGGAAGACGTCATGTAATACGTGGGGTTTGGGAATAACCGACAAATCATTGATGAGAAAATTTGTGGGTTCAGAGCCCCGCCCTTCTCATGACATCACCCGGGAGCTCAGAGAAGCAACCCTACCTAATGATGTGCTGTTTGGTTTCTCTTCTGCTCACGGTGGCCTTTATTGGCCTCTTTGGCTCATTCATGTGAATGTCGACTCTTTAATAAGCTCGGTCAACTGTTCCAGTGCGACTATGGGCGGAAGACGGTTCAAAAAGGAGAACATGAGGTAGATTTGGTGTGTTGATGTACCCGGATGACGTCATTTGATAGGTAGGGCTTGTAACTTACCGACCAATCATTGATCAGACAATTTGTGGGTTCAGAGCCCCGCTCTTCTCATGACGTCACCCGGGAGCTCGGGCAACTGCTGAAATTGCTGAAATGCAACTCCTGGCAGAAGGCGGTTCAAATAGGAGGACATAATGTATGTTTGCTGCGTTGAAGTACACGGCTGACGTCATCTGATAGGTGGGGTTTGGCATTGACCGACCAATCATTCATTCATCAGATAACTTGTGGGTTCAGAGCCCCGCTCTTTTCAAAACATCACCCGGGAGCTCAGAGAAGCAACCTTACCTTATGATGTCCTGTTTGGTTCTTCTTCCGTTCACGGTGGCCTTTCTTGGCCTTGGCTTATTCATATGAATGTCGACTCTTTAATAAGCTCGGACAACAGGTGAAATGAAACTCTGGACGGAAGACGGTGCAAACAGGAGAAAATAAGGTAGATTTGGTGTGTTGATGTACCCGGATGACGTCATTTGATAGGTGAGGCTTGGAACTTACCGACCAATCATTGATCAGACAATTTGTGTGTTCAGAGCCTCGCTCTTCTCCTGACTGCACCCGGGAGCTCAGAGTAGCAACACTACCTTATGATGTCCTGTTTGGTTCCTCTTCCCCTCACGTCGCCTTTCTTGGCCTCGGTAGCTCATTCATGTGAATGTTGACTCTTTAATAAGCTCGATCAACTGTTGAAATGCGACTCTGGGTGGAAGACGGTCCAAATAGAACATAAGGTAGAGTTCCTGAGTTAAAGTAGCCGGATGACGTCGTCTGATGGGTTGGGCTTGGACATGACCAATCATTGGTCAGATGATTTATAGGAAAAAAATCCCGCCCTTCTCATGACGTCACTCGGGCAACTGAGAGTAGCAACCCTACCTTATGTGTTCCTATTTTGTTTATCTTCCCCTCACGTCGCCTTTATTTGCCTCGCTTGCTTATTCATGTGAATGTTGACTCTTTAATATAAAAAGCTCGGTCAACTGCTGAAATGCGACTATGGTCGGAAGACGGTCCAAATAGGAGAACATAAGGTAGGGTTACTGCTTTGAAGTAGTCGGAAGACGTCATGTGATACGTGGGGTTTGGGAATAACCGACCAATCAATGATGAGAAAATTTGTGGGTTCAGAGCCCCACCCTTCTCATGACATCACCCGGGAGCTAAGAGAAGCAACCCTACCTTATGATGTGTTTTTGGTTTCTCTTCTGTCACGGTGGCCTTTTGCCTCTTTGCTCATTCATGTGAATGTCGACTCTTTAATAAGCTCGGTCAACTGTTGCAATGCGACTATGGGCGGAAGACGGTCCAAAAAGGAGAACATAAGGTAGATTTGTGTGTTGATGTACCGGATGACGTCATTGATAGATGGGGCTTGGAATTACACCAATCATTGATCAGATAATTGTGTTTCAGAGCCGCTTCTCTGCGCACCGGATAGAGTACAACCACCTTATGATGTCCTGTTGGTCTCTTCCTCAGTCCCTTTTTGCCTCGTGGCTAATCATGTGATGTGACTCTTTAATAACTCGTCACTGTGAAATGCGACTTGGAAGCGTCCAAATAGGAGAACATAAGGTAGAGTCTCGTTAAAGTAACGGATGACGTCGTCTGATGGTGGGCTTGGACTGACCAATCATTGGTCAGATAATGGTTTAGGAAATCCCGCTTTCATGACGTCACTCGGAACTGGAGTAGCAACCTACCTATGTGTCCTATTTGGTTTCTTCCTCACGTCGCCTTTTTGCCTCGCTGCTATTCATGTGAATGTGACTCTTTATAAGCTCGGTCAACGCTGAAATGCGACTATGGTCGGAAGACGGTCCAATGGAGAACATAAGAGGTTTGCTGCTTTGAAGTAGTCGGTGACGTCTGATTGGGGTTGATACGACCAATCATTAGAATTTGTGGGTTCAGGCCGCCCTTTCAGACTCACCCGAGCTAGAGAAGAACTACCTTATGATCTTGTTTTCTTCTTCCGTGGCCTTTCTTGCCTCTGTCATTCATGGAATGTCGACTCTTTAATAAGCTCGGTAATGTGCATGCGACTATGGCGAGACGGTCCAAAAAGAGAACATAGGTAGATTTGGTGTGTGATGTACCCGATGACGTCATTGATAGTGGGCTTGAACTTACCGACAATCATTGATCATAATTTGGTCAGAGCCGCTCTTCTCATGACCCGGCTCGGGCACTGTGAATTGTGAATGCAATCTGGCAGAAGGCGGTCAAATAGGACATATATGTTGCTGCGTGAAGACCGGTGACGTATGATGGTGGGTTGGCTTACCGACCAATCTTTTCTCAATTTGTGTTCAGAGCCCCGCTCTTTCAAAACTCCGAGCTCAGAGAAGCAACTACCTTAGATCTGTTGTTTTCTTCCGTTCCGTGCCTTTTTGGCCTTGTTGGCTTATTCATGTGAATGTCGACTCTTTAATAAGCTCGCAACAGCTGAAATGCGACTTGGGTGGAAGACGGTCCAAAAAGGAGAACATAAGGTAGTTTGGTGTGTTGATTACCCGGATGACGTCATTTGATAGTGAGGCTTGGAATTACCGACCAATCATGATCAGACAATTTGGGTTCAGACCCGCTCTTCTCTGACTGCACCCGGAGCTCAGAGTAGCAACCTACCTTATGATGTCCTGTTTGGTTCCTTCTCCTCACGTCGCCTTTCTTGGCCTCGAGCTCATTCATGTGAATGTTGACTCTTTAATAGCTCGATCAACTGTTGAAATGCGACTCTGGGTGGAAGACGGTCCAAATAGGAGAACATAAGGTAGAGTTCCTGCGTTAAAGTAGCCGGATGACGTCGTCTGATGGGTTGGGCTTGGACATGACCAATCATTGTCAGATGGTTTATAGGAAAAAAATCCGCCCTTCTCATGACGTCACTCGGGCAACTGAGAGTAGCAACCCTACCTTATGTGTTCCTATTTTGTTTGTCTTCCCCTCACGTCGCCTTTATTTGCCTCGCTTGCTTATTCATGTGAATGTTGACTCTTTAATATAAAAAGCTCGGTCAACTGCTGAAATGCGACTCTGGTCGGAAGACGGTCCAAATAGGAGAACATAAGTAGGGTTGCTGCTTGAAGTACGGCATGACGTCATCTGATAGGTGGGGTTGGATACCGACCAATCATTATATGATAATTGTGGTTCAGAGCCCCGCCCTTCTAAATGACATCACCCGGAGCTCAGAGAAGCAACCTACCTTATGATGTCTGTTTGTTTCTCTTCTGCTCACGGTGCCTTTCTTGGCCTCTTGGCTTATTCATGTGAATGTCGACTCTTTAATAAGCTCGGTCAACTGCTGAAATGCGACTATGGTGGAAGACGGTCCAAAAAGGAGAACATAAGGTAGATTTGGTGGTTGATTACCGGATGACGTCATTTGATAGTGGGCTTGGAACTTACCGACCAATCATTGATCAGATAATTTGTGGGTTCAGAGCCCCGCTCTTCTCATGACTCACCCGGGAGCTCAGAGAGCAACCCTCCTTTGAGTTCTGTTTGGTTCTCTTCCTGCACGTGGCTTTTGCCTGGAGGCATCATGAATGTAGCTCTTTATAGCTCGTCACTGTTGAATGCGATCTGGCTGAAGCGTCAATAGGAGAAATAGGATGGGTTTGCATTGACCGACCGAATATTGCATTCATCAATCACTTGTGATGGTTAGACCCCGCTCTTTCATACGTCACCCGGGACTAGAGTAAGCAACCTTACCTTATGATGTCCTATTTTGTTTCTTCCGTTCACGGTGTTCTTGGCCTTGCTTGCTTATTCATGTGAATGTCGACTCTTTAATAAGCTCGGCAACGCTGAAATGCGATACTCTGGCGGAAGACGGTCAAATAGGAGAACATAAGTATGGGTTGCTGCGTTGAAGTACACGGCTGACGTCATCTGATAGGTGGGGTTTGGCATTGACCGACCAATCATTCATTCATCAATAACTTGTGGGTTCAGAGCCCCGCTCTTTTCAAAACATCACCCGGGAGCTCAGAGAAGCAACCTTACCTTATGATGTCCTGTTTGGTTTCTCTTCCGTTCACGGTGGCCTTTACTTGGCCTTGTTGGCTTATTCATGTGAATGTCGACTCTTTAATAAGCTCGGACAACAGCTGAAATGCGACTTGGGTGGAAGACGGTCCAAAAAGGAGAACATAAGGTAGATTTGGTGTGTTTGATGTACCCGGATGACGTCATTTGATAGTGGGCTTGGAACTTACCGACCAATCATTGATCAGACAATTTGTGTGTTCAGAGCCCCGCTCTTCTCCTGACTGCACCCGGGAGCTCAGAGTAGCAACCCTACTTATGATGTCCTGTTTGGTTCCTCTTCCCCTCACGTCGCCTTTCTTGCCTCGGTAGCTCATTCATGTGAATGTTGACTCTTTAATAAGCTCGATCAACTGTTGAAATGCGACTCTGGTGGAAGACGTCCAAATAGGAGAACATAAGGTAGAGTTCCTGCGTTAAAGTAGCCGGATGACGTCGTCTGATGGGTTGGGCTTGGACATGACCAATCATTGGTCAGATGGTTTATAGGAAAAAAATCCCGCCCTTCTCATGACGTCACTCGGGCAACTGAGAGTAGCAACCCTACCTTATGTGTTCCTATTTTGTTTGTCTTCCCCTCACGTCGCCTTTATTTGCCTCGCTTGCTTATTCATGTGAATGTTGACTCTTTAATATAAAAGCTCGGTCACTGCTGAAATGCGACTATGGTCGGAAGACGGTCCAAATAGGAGAACATAAGGTAGGGTTGCTGCTTTGAAGTAGTCGGAAGACGTCATTGATACGTGGGGTTTAGGGAATAACCGACCAATCATTGATGAGAAAATTTGTGGTTCAGAGCCCCGCCCTTCTCATGACATCACCCGGAGCTCAGAGAAGCAACCCTACCTTATGATGTGCTGTTTGGTTTCTCTTCTGTCACGGTGGCCTTTCTTGGCCTCTTGGCTCATTCATGTGAATGTCGACTCTTTAATAAGCTCGGTCAACTGTTGCAATGCGACTATGGGCGGAAGACGGTCCAAAAAGGAGAACATAGGTAGATTTGGTGGTTGATGTACCCGGATGACGTCATTTGATAGAGGGCTTGAACTTACGACCAATCATTGATCAGATAATTTGTGGTTCAGAGCCCCGCTCTTCTCATGACGTCACCCGGAGCTCGGGCAACACCTGTGAATTGCCTGAATTGCACTCCGTGGCAATGCTGCGGTTCAATCAGGAATGGACTCTAATAGTGGTACTGCTGCAATGCGATAGGACAGTAGACGTCCATACTGAAGTGGTAGGTTTGGCATTGACGACCATCATTCATTCATAGATAACTTGTGGGTTAGAGCCGCTTTATTCAAAACATCACTCGATCAGAAGCAACTCTTACCTATGATGTCCTGTTTGTTCTTCTTCCGTTCACGGTGCCTTTCTTGGCCTTGTTGGCTCATTCATGTGAATGTCGACTCTTAATAACTCGGACACTGCTGAAATGCGACTCTGGGGAAGACGGTCCAAAAGGAGAACATAAGTAGTTGGTTGTGCTTGATGTACCGGCTGACGTCATTGATAGGTGGGGTTGGATTACCGACCAATCATTCATGTATCAGATAATTGTGGTTCAGAGCCCCGCTCTTTCCAAGACATCACCCGGGAGCTCAGAGAAGCAACCTACCTTATGATGTCCTGTTTGGTTCTCTTCTCCTCACGGTGCCTTTCTTGGCCTCGTTGCTCATTCATGTGAATGTCGACTCTTTAATAAGCTCGACAACATGCTGAAATGCGACTCTGGGTGGAAGACGGTCCAAAAAGGAGAACATAAGGTAGATTCTGCGTTTAAGTACCGGATGACGTCATTTGATAGGTGAGGCTTGGAACTACCGACCAATCATTGATCAGAAATTGTGTTTCAGAGCCCCGCTCTTCTCCTGACTGCACCCGGGAGCTCAGAGTAGCAACCTACCTTATGATGTCCTGTTTGGTTCCTCTTCCCTCACGTCGCCTTTTCTTGGCCTCGTAGCTCATTCATGTGAATGTTGACTCTTTAATAAGCTCGATCAACTGTTGAAATGCGACTCTGGTGGAAGACGGTCCAAATAGGAGAACATAAGGTAGAGTTCCTGCGTTAAAGTAGCCGGATGACGTCGTCTGATGGGTTGGGCTTGGACATGACCAATCATTGTCAGAATGTTTATAGGAAAAAAATCCCGCCCTTCTCATGACGTCACTCGGGCATCGAGAGTAGCAACCCTACCTTATGTGTTCCTATTTGGTTTGTCTTCCCCTCACGTCGCCTTTATTTGCCTCGCTTGCTTATTCATGTGAATGTTGACTCTTTAAATAAAGCTCAGTCAACTGTGAAATGCGACTCTGGTCGGAAGACGGTCCAAATAGGAGAACATAAGGTAGAGTTCCTGCGTTTGAAGTAGCTCGGATGACGTCATCTGATGGTTGGGTTGGATAGACCAATCATTGATCATGGAAATGTGATAGCCCGCCTTTCATGACTCACTCGGCTCAGAGTAGCAACCCTACCTTATGATGTCATTTTGTTATCTTCTTCACGTGCCTTTTTGCCTCTTGCTATTCATGTGAATGTCGACTCTTTAATAAGCTCGGTCAATGTGAATGCGACTATGGTCGGAAGACGGTCCAAAAGGAGAAATTAAGGTAGATGTCGCTTTGAAGTACCGGAGACGTATCTTAGATGGGGTTTGGAATTACTGACCAATCATTGATCGAGACAATTTGTGGTTCAGAGCCCGCCTTCTCATGACTGCACCCGGGAGCTCAGAGAAGCAACCACCTTATGATGTCTGTTTGGTTTCTCTTCCTCCGGTGCCTTTTTGGCCTCTGGCTCATTCATGTGAATGTCGACTCTTTAATAAGCTCGTCACTGTTGCAATGCGACTCTGGGTCGGAAGCTGGTCCAAATAGGAGAACATAAGGTAGATTTGCTGGTTAAGTACCAGGATGACGTCTGTGATGGGGCTTGGACTTACTGACCAATCATTGGTCAGATAATATTGTTATATCAAGAACCCGCCTTCTCATGACGTCACTCCGGAGCTCAGAGATAGCAACCTACCTTATGATGTCCTGTTTGGTTTCTCTTCCCCTCACGGTCGCCTTTTGGCCTCGCTGGCTCATTCATGTGAAGTGTGACTCTTAATAAGCTCGGTCAACTGTGAAATGCGACTATGGCGGAAGACGGTCCAAATAGGAGAACTAAGGTAGAGTTGCTGCGTTTGAAGTACCGATGACGTCATCTTGATCGTAGGGTTTGGGATTAACGACCAATCATTGTCAATAATGGTAGGACAAAATCCGTTCTCTCGTCACGGGCCTCTGTGATAGACTATTATGATGTCCGTTTCTCTCTCACGTGCCTTTAGCCCGCAGCTCTTCATGTCGATGATTGAACTCTATATCGTCAACTGTGATGCGTAGCTCAGACGTCAAGGAGACTAACATTTGTGTTTGGTATCCTACGTCTTGATGTGGTTTGATTAACGACATCATCATATGATAATTTGGTGTTCGGCCGCTTCTATGACATAGTAGAGCTAAGAGACCTACAGATGCTTTGGTTTGCTTCCCACTGGCTTTTTGCGTACTCATTCATGTGAATGTCGACTCTTTAATAAGCTCGGTAACTGCTGCAATCGACTATGGGCGGAAGACGGTCCAAAAGGAGAACATGAGGTAGATTTGTGTGTTGATTACCCGGATGACGTCATTTGATAGGTAGGGCTTGTAACTTACCGACCAATCATTGATCAGATAATTTGTGGGTTCAGAGCCCCGCTCTTCTCATGACGTCACCCGGGAGCTCGGGCAACTGCTGAAATTGCTGAAATGCAACTCCTGGCAGAAGGCGGTTCAAATAGGAGGACATAATGTATGGTTTGCTGCGTATGAAGTACACGGCTGACGTCATCTGATAGGTGGGGTTTGGCATTGACCGACCAATCATTCATTCATCAGATAACTTGTGGGTTCAGAGCCCCGCTCTTTTCAAAACATCACCCGGGAGCTCAGAGAAGCAACCTTACCTATGATGTCCTGTTTGGTTCTTCTTCCGTTCACGGTGGCCTTTCTTGGCCTTGTTGGCTTATTCATGTGAATGTCGACTCTTTAATAAGCTCGGACAACAGCTGAAATGAGACTCTGGCCGGAAGACGGTGCAAACAGGAGAACATAAGTTTGGGTTGCTGCGTTGAAGTACACGCTGACGTCATCTGATAGGTGGGGTTTGGCATTGACGACCAATATTCATTCATCAGATAACTTGTGGGTTCAGAGCCCCGCTCTTTTCAAAACATCACCCGGGAGCTCAGAGAAGCAACCTTACCTTATGATGTCCTGTTTGGTTCTTCTTCCGTTCACGGTGGCCTTTCTTGGCCTTGTTGGCTTATTCATGTGAATGTCGACTCTTTAATAAGCTCGGACAACAGCTGAAATGCGACTCTGGGTGAAGACGGTCCAAAAAGGAGACATAAGGTAGATTTGGTGTGTTGATGTACCCGGATGACGTCATTTGATAGTGAGGCTTGGAACTTACCGACCAATCACTGATCAGACAATTTGTGTGTTCAGAGCCCCGCTCTTCTCCTGACTGCACCCGGGAGCTCAGAGTACCAACCCTACCTTATGATGTCCTGTTTGGTTCCTCTTCCCCTCACGTCGCTTTTCTTGGCCTAGGTAGCTCATTCATGTGAATGTTGACTCTTTAATAAGCTCGATTTAATAAGCTCGGTCAACTGTTGCAATGCGACTATGGGCGGAAGACGGTCCAAAAAGGAGAACGTAAGGTAGATTTGGTGTGTTGATGTACCAGGATGACGTCATTTGATAGATGGGGCTTGGAACTTACTGACCAATCATTGATCAGATAATTTGTGTGTTCAGAGCCCCGCTCTTCTCATGACGTCACCCGAGAGCTCAGAGTAGCAACGCAACCTTATGATGTCCTGTTTGGTTTCTCTTCCCCTCAGGTCGCCTTTCTTGGCCTCGCTGTCTCAATCATGTGAATGTGTTGACTCTTTAATAGCTCAGTCATCTGTGAAATGCGACTCTGGGCGGAAGACGGTCCAAATAGGAGAACATAAGGTAGAGTTCCTCCGTTAAAGTAACCGGATGACGTCGTCTGATGGGTTGGGCTTGGACATGACCAATCATTGGTCAGATAGATGGTTTATAGGTACAAAATCCCGTCCTTCTCATGACGTCACTCTGGGCAACTGTGAGTAGCAACCCTACCTTATGATGTCCTATTTGGTTTCTCTTCCCCTCACGTCGCCTTTCTTTGCCTCGCTAGCTCATTCATGTGTGAATGTAGAAGACTCTTTGATAAGCTCGGTCAACTGCTGAAATGCGACTATGGTCGGAAGACGGTCCAAATAGGAGAACATAATGCAGGTTTGCTGCTTTGAAGTAGTCGGCTGACGTCATTGATACGTGGGGTTTGGGATTAACCGACCAATCAATCATTGATGTGATAATTTGTGGGTTCAGAGCCCCGCCCTTCTCTTGACATCACCCGGTAGCTCAGAGAAGGAACCCTACCTTATGATATGCTTTTGGTTTCTCTTCTGCTCACG
The DNA here is from genome assembly GCF_036320965.1 of Panulirus ornatus. Lineage (NCBI taxonomy): Eukaryota > Metazoa > Arthropoda > Malacostraca > Decapoda > Palinuridae > Panulirus > Panulirus ornatus. The sequence continues at coordinate 12,300,830 of NC_092264.1, forward strand.
GTGGCCTTTCTTGGCCTCGCTGGCTCATTCATGTGAATGTCGACTCTTTAATAAGCTCGGTGAACTACTGCAATGCGACTATGGGCGGAAGACGGTCCAAAAAGGAGAACATGAGGTAGATTTGGTCGGTTGACATACCCGGATGACGTCATTTGATAGGTAGGCTTGTAACTTACCGACCAATCATTGATCAGATAATTTGTGGTTCAGAGCCCCGCTCTTCTCATGACGTCACCCGGGAGCTCGGGCAACTGCTGAAATTGCTGAAATGCAACTCCTGGCAGAAGGCGGTTCAAATAGGAGGAATAATGTATGTTTGCTGCGTTGAAGTACACGGCTGACGTCATCTGATAGGTGGGGTTTGGCATTGACCGACCAATCATTCATTCATCAGATAACTTGTGGGTTCAGAGCCCCGCTCTTTTCAAAACATCACCCTTGAGCTCAGAGAAGCAACCTTACCTTATGATGTCCTGTATGCTTCTTCTTCCGTTCACGGTGGCCTTTCTTGGCCTTGTTGGCTTATTCATGTGAATGTCGACTCTTTAATAAGCTCGGACAACAGCTGAAATGCGACTCTGGGGAAGACGGTCCAAAAGGAGAACATAATAGATTTGGTTGTGTTGATGTACCCGGATGACGTCATTGATAGGTGAGGCTTGGACTTACCGACCAATCATTGATCAGACAATTTGTGTGTTCAGAGCCCCGCTCTTCTCCTGACTGCACCCGGGAGCTCAGAGTAGCAACCCTACCTTATGATGTCCTGTTTGGGTTTTCCTCTTCCCCTCACGTCGCCTTTCTTGGCCTCGGTAGCTCATTCATGTGAATGTTGACTCTTTAATAGCTCGATCAACTGTTGAAATGCGACTCTGGGTGGAAGACGGTCCAAATAGGAGAACATAAGGTAGAGTTCCTGCGTTAAAGTAGCCGGATGACGTCAGTCTGATGGTTGGGCTTGGAACATGACCAATCATTGATCAGATGGTTATAGGAAAAAAATCCCGCCTTCTCATGACGTCACCTCGGGCAACTGAGAGTAGCAACCCTACCTTATGTGTTCCTATTTTGTTTGTCTTCCCCTCATCGTCGCCTTTATTTGCTCGCTTGCTTATTCAATGTGAATGCTGACTCTTTAATATAAAAGCTCGTCAACTGCTGAAATGCGACTAATGGTCCGGAAGACGGTCCAAATAGGAGAACATAAGGTAGGTTGCTGCTTGAAGTACCGGCAGACGTCATCTGATAGGTGGGGTTTGGCATTGACCGACCAATCATTCATTCACAATAACTTGTGGGTTCAGAGCCCCGCCTCTTTCAAAACATCACCCGGGAGCTCAGAGAAGCAACCTTACCTTATGATGTCTGTTTGGTTCTTCTTCGTTCACGGTGGCCTTTCTTGGCCTTCGTTGGCTATTCATGTGAATGTCGACTCTTTAATAAGCTCGGACAACAGCTTGAAATGCGACTTGGGGAAGACGGTCCAAAAAGGAGAACATAAGGTAGATTTGGTGTGTTGATGTACCCGGATGACGTCATTTGATAGATGAGGCTTGGAACTTACCGACCAATCATTGATCAGACAATTTGTGTGTTCAGAGCCCCGCTCTTCTCCTGACTGCACCCGGAGCTCAGAGTAGCAACCCTACCTTATGATGTCCTGTTTGGTTTCCTCTTCCCCTCACGTCGCCTTTCTTGGCCTCGGTAGCTCATTCATGTGAATGTTGACTCTTTAATAAGCTCGATCAACTGTTGAAATGCGACTCTGGGGGAAGACGGTCCAAATAGGAGAACATAAGGTAGAGTTCCTGCGTTAAAGTACCGGATGACGTCGTCTGATGGGTTGGGCTTGGACATGACCAATCATTGGTCAGATGGTTTATAGGAAAAAAATCCCGCCCTTCTCATGACTCACTCGGGCAACTGAGAGTAGAACCCTACCTTATGTGTTCCTATTTGTTTGCTTCCCCTCACGTCGCCTTTATTTGCCTCGCTTGCTTATTCATGTGAATGTTGACTCTTTAATATAAAGCTCGGTCAACTGCTGAAATGCGACTATGGTCGGAAGACGGTCCAAATAGGAGAACATAAGGTAGGGTTCTGCGTTGAAGTAGTCGGAAGACGTCGTCTGATACGTGGGCTTGGGAATAACCGACCAATCATTGATGAGAAAATTTGTGGGTTCAGACCCGCCTTCTCATGACATCACCCGGGACGCAGAGAAGCAACCCTACCTTATGATGTGCTGTTTGGTTTCTCTTCTGCTCACGGTGCCTTTCTTGGCCTCCTTTGCTCATTCATGTGAATGTCGACTCTTTAATAAGCTCGGTCAACTGTTGCAATGCGACTATGGGCGGAAGACGGTTCAAAAAGGAGAACATGAGGTAGATTTGGTGGTTGATTAACCCGGATGACGTCATTTGATGGGTAGGGCTTGTAACTTACCGACCAATCATTGATCAGATAATTTGTGTATTGAGAGCCCCGCTCTTCTCATGACGTCACCCGAGAGCTCAGAGTAGCAACGCAACCTCTATGATGTCCTGTTTGGGTTTCTCTTCCCCTCAAAGTCGCCTTTCTTGGCCTCGCTGGCTCAAATCATGTGAATGTGTGTTGATCTTCTTTAAGCTCAGTCATCTGGTGAAATGCGACTCTGGGCGGAAGACGGTCCAAAATAGGAGAACATAAGGTAGAGTTCCTTGCGTTAAAGTAACCGGATGACGTCGTCTGATGGGTTGGGCTTGGACATGACCAATCATTGGTCAGATAGATTTTATAGGTACAAAATCCCGCGTCACTGTCTGCAATGACGACTATGGCGGAAGAGGTACAAAAAGAGAACTATGGTCTATTTGGTGTTGATTCCCGTGATGACGCATTTGATAGGAGGGCCTGACTTCCGACCAATCATGTCAGTAATTTGTTTCAGAAGCCCCCTCTTCTCATGACTCACCGGAGCTCGGCAACTGCTGAAATGCTGAGAACTAACTCCTGGGTCGAAGACGGTCCAAATAGGAGGAACATAATGTATGTTTGCTGCTTGAAGTAGACGGTAGACGTCATCTGATACGGTGGGGTTTGGCATTAACCGACCAATCATTACTCAGATAAACTTGTGGGTTCAGAGCCCCGCCTTCTCAAGAACATCACCCGGGAGCTCAGAGAAGCAACCCTACCTTATGATGTCCTGTTTGGTTTCTCTTCGTTCACGGTGGCCTTTCTTGCCTCTTGGCTTATTCATGTGAATGTCGACTCTTTAATAAGCTCGGTCAACAGCTGAATGCGACTATGGCGGAAGACGGTCCAAAAGGAGAACATAGGTAGATTTGTGTGTTGATGTACCGGATGACGTCATTTGATAGATGGGGTCTTGGAACTTACCGACCAATCATTGATCAGAAATTTGTGGTGTTCAGAGCCCGCTCTTCTCATGACTGCACCCGGGAGCTCAGAGTAGCAACCTACTTAGATGTCCTGTTTGGTTCTCTTCCCCTCACGTCGCCTTTCTTGCCTCGTAGCTCATTCATGTGAATGTTGACTCTTTAATAAGCTCGATCAACTGTGAAATGCGACTCTGGCGGAAGACGGTCCAAATAGGAGAACATAAGGTAGAGTTCCTGCGTTAAGTACCGGATGACGTCGTCTGATGGTTGGGCTTGACATGACACCAATCATTGATCAGATAATGGTTTATAGGTTACAAAGATCCCGCCTTCTCATGACGTCACTCGGGCAACTGTGAGGTAGCAACCCTACCTTATGTGTCCTATTTGTTTGTCTTCCCCTCACGTCGCCTTTCTTTGCCTCGCTAGCTCATTCATGTGTGAATGTAGAAGACTCTTTGATAAGCTCGGTCAACTGCTGAAATGCGACTATGGTCGGAAGACGGTCCAAATAGGAGAACATAATGCAGGTTTGCTGCTTTGAAGTAGTCGGCTGACGTCATCTGATACGTGGGGTTTGGGATTAACCGACCAATCAATCATTGATGTGATAATTTGTGGGTTCAGAGCCCCGCCTTCTCATGACATCACCCGGTAGCTCAGAGAAGGAACCCTACCTTATGATATGCTTTCTCTTCTGGTCACGGTGGCCTTTATTGGCCTCTTTGGCTTCATTCATGTGAATGTCGACTCTTTAATAAGCTCGGTCAACTGTTGCAATGCGACTATGGGTTGGAAGGGACGGTTCCAAAAAGGAGAACGTAAGGTAGATTTGGTTTTTTTGTGTTGATGTACCCGGAGAGGCGTTATTTGATAGATGGGGCTTGGACTTACCTACCAATCATTGATTCAGACAAATTTTTGTGTTCAGAGCCCCGCTCTTCTCCTGACATGCACCCGGGAGCTCAGAGTAGCAACCCTATCTTATGATGTCCTGTTTGGTTCCTCTTCCCCTCACGTCGCCTTTCTTCGCTTCTGTAGCTCATTCATGTGAATGTTGACTCTTTAATAAGCTCGATCAACTGTTGAAATGCTCTCTGGACTTAAGCTTGTCCAAATAGGAGAACATAAGGTAGAGTTCCTGCTTTTAAAGTAGCCGGATGACGTTCGTCTGATGGTTTGGGCTTGGACTTGACCAATCATGGTCAGATAGTTAGATGGTTTATAGAAAAATCCCGCCCTTCTCATGACTCACTCGGGCAACTGAGAGTAGCAACCCTACCTTATGTTTTCCTATTTGGTTTGGCTTCCCTCACGTCGCCTTTATTGCCTCGCTTGCTTATTCATGTGAATGTTGACTCTTTAATATAATAAGCTCGGTCAGCTGCTGAAATGCGACTATCGTCGGAAGACGGTCCAAATAGGAGAACATAAGGTAGGGTTGCTGCTTTGAAGTAGTCGGAAGACGTCATCTGATACGTGGGGTTTGGGAATAACCGATATCATTGATGAGAAAATTTGTGGGATTCAGAGCCCCGCCCTTCTCATGACAGCACCCGGGAGCTCAGAGAAGCAACCCTACCTTATGATGTGTGCTGTTTGGTTTCTCTTCTGGTCACGGTGGCCTTTATTGCCTCGCTGGCTCATTCATGTGAATGTCGACTCTTTAATAAGCTCGGTCAACTGTTGCAATGCGACTATTGGCGGAAGACGGTCCAAAAAGGAGAACATAAGGTAGATTTGCTGTGTTGATGTACCCGGATGACGTCATTTGATAGATGGGGCTTGGAACTTACTGACCAATCATTGATCAGGTGATTTGTGTGTTCAGAGCCCCACTCTTCTCATGACGTCACCCGAGAGCTCAGAGTAGCAACGCAACCCTATGATGTCCTGTTTGGTTTCTCTTCCCCTCAGGTCGCCTTTCTTGGCCTCGCTGGCTCATTCATGTGAATGTGGACTCTTTAATAAGCTCGGTGAACTGCTGCAATGCGACTATGGGCGGAAGACGGTCCAAACAGGAGAACATGAGGTAGATTTGGTCGGTTGATCTACCCGGATGACGTCATTTGATAGGTAGGACTTGTAACTTACCGACCAATCATTGATCAGATAATTTGTGGGTTCAGAGCCCCGCCCTTCTCATGACGTCACCCGAGAGCTCAGAGTAGCAACCCAACCTTATGATGTCCTGTTTGGTTTCTCTTCCCCTCAGGTCGCCTTTCTTGGCCTCGCAGGCTCAATCATGTGAATGTTGTTGACTCTTTAATAAGCTCAGTAATCTGGTGAAATGCGATTCTGGGCGGAAGACGGTCCAAATAGGAGAACATAAGGTAGCGTTCCTCCGTTAAAGTAACCGGATGACGTCGTCTGATGGGTTGGGCTTGGACATGACCAATCATTGGTCAGATAGATGGTTTATAGGTACAAAATCCCGTCCTTCTCATGACGTCACTCGGGCAACTGTGAGTAACAACCCTACCTTATGATGTCCTATTTGGTTTATCTTCCCCTCACGTCGCCTTTCTTTGCCTCGCTAGCTCATTTCATGTGTGAATGTAGAAGACTCTTTGATAAGCTCGGTCAACTGCTGAAATGCGACTATGGTCGGAAGACGGTCCAAATAGGAGAGTAGGGTTTGCTCTTAAGTAGCCGGTGACGTCATCTGATACGTGGGGTTTGGAATAACGACCAATCATTGTGAGATAAATATGTGGATTCAGAGCTCCGCCCTTCTCATGACGTCACCCGGGAGCTCAGAGAGCAACCCTACCTTATGATGTGCTGTTTTGGTTTCTCTTCTGCTCACGGTGGCCTTTCTTGGCCTCTTGTCATTCATGTGAATGTGACTTTTTAAATAAGCTCGGTCAACTGTTGAATGCGACTATGGGCGGAGACGGTCTCAATAAAAGAACATGAGTAGATTTGGTTGGGATGTACCGGATGTAGTCATTTGTGGTAGGGCCTGTCATAGACCAATCTTGATCAGATACTTTGTGGTCAGGCCCGCTCTTCTCATGACGTCACCCGGGAGCTCGGGCAACTGCTGAATTGCTGAAATGCAATCCTGGCAGAAGACGGTCAAAAGGAGACATAAGTATGGTTGCTGCGTTGAAGTACACGGTGACGTCATCTGATAGTGGGGTTTGGGGATTACCGACCAATCATTCATTCATCAGATAACTTGTGGGTTCAGAGCCCGCTCTTTTCAAAACATCACCCGGGAGCTCAGAGAGCAACCTTACCTTATGTGTCCTGTTTGGTTCTTCTTCCGTTCACGGTGGCCTTTCTTGGCCTTGTTGGCTTATTCATGTGAATGTGACTCTTTATGCTCGAAACAGTGAAATGCGACTTGGTGACGGTCCAAAAAGGGAACATAAGTAGTTTGGGTTTGATGTCCCGGATGACTTTATAGTGGGCTTGGACTTACCCAATCATTGATCAGACATTTTGGTTCAGACCCGCCTTCTCCTACGCACCGGATCAGAGTAGCAACCTACCTTATGTGTCCTTTTGGTTTCTTCCCTCACGTCGCCTTTTTGCTCGTTGCTTATCATGTGAATGTTGACTCTTTTAATAAGCTCGGTCAACTGCTGAAATGCGACTTGGTGGAAGCGGTCCAAATAGGAGAATAAGAGTTCTGCTTGAAGTAGCGGAAGACGTCATGATGTGGGGTTGGGAATAACGACCAATCATTGATAAAAATTTGTGGTTCAGAGCCCGCCTTCTCTGACTCACCCGGGAGCTAGAGAAGCAACCTACCTTATGATGTCTTTTGGTTTCTTTCTCTCACGTGGCCTTTCTTGGCCTCTTGGCTCATTCATGTGAATGTGACTTTTAATAAGCTCGGTCAACTGTTGAATGCGACTTGGGCGGAAGACGGTCCAAAAAGGAGAACATGAGGTAGATTTGGTGTTTGATTACCGGATGACGTCATTTGATGGTAGGGCTTGTACTTCCGACAATCATTGATCAGATAATTTGTGTTCAGAGCCCCCCTGAAATGCAACTCCTGGCAGAAGGCGGTCAAATAGGAGACATAATGTATGGTTGCTGCGTTGAAGTACCGGATGACGTCATCTGATAGGTGGGGTTGGAGACATGACCAATCATTCTGCATCAGATAGTTGTGGTCAAGAGCCCGCTCTTTTCAACTCACCCGAGTAGAGAAGCAACCTTACTTATGTGTCTGTTTGGTTCTTCTTCCGTTCACGGTGGCCTTTTGGCCTGTTGCTTATTCATGTGAATGTGACTCTTAAATAAAGCTCGGACAACATGCTGAAATGCGACTCTGTGCAGAAGACGGTCAAACAGGAGAACATAAGGTTAGGGTTGCTGCGTTGAAGTACCGGATGACGTCATTGATAGGTGGGTTTGGCATTACCGACCAATCATTGATCAGAAATTGTGGTGTTCAGAGCCCCGCTCTTCTCTGACTCACCGGGAGCTCAGAGAAGCAACCTACCTTATGATGTCCTGTTTGGTTCCTCTTCGCTCACGGTGGCCTTTCTTGGCCTTTGGCTATTCATGTGAAGTCGACTCTTTAATAAGCTCGGACACTGCTGAAATGCGACTCTGGGTGGAAGACGGTCAAAAGGAGAACATAAGGTAGATGTTGCTGGTTGAATGTACCGGATGGACGTCATTCTGATAGATGGGCTTGGAACTTACCGACCAATCATTCGATCAGACAATTTGTGTGTTCAGAGCCCCGCTCTTCTCCTGACTGTACCCGGGAGCTCAGAGTAGCAACCCTACCTTATGATGTCCTGTTTGGTTCCTCTTCCCCTCACGTCGCCTTTCTTGGCCTCGGTAGCTCATTCATGTGAATGTTGACTCTTTAATAAAAGCTCGATCAACTGTTGAAATGCGACTCTGGGTGGAAGACGGTCCAAATAGGAGAACATAAGGTAGAGTTCCTGCGTTAAAGTAGCCGGATGACGTCGTCTGATGGGTTGGGCTTGGACATGACCAATCATTGATCAGATGGTTTATAGGAAAAAAATCCCGCCCTTCTCATGACGTCACTCGGGCAACTGAGAGTAGCAACCCTACCTTATGTGTTCCTATTTTGTTTGTCTTCCCCTCACGTCGCCTTTATTTGCCTCGCTTGCTTATTCATGTGAATGTTGACTCTTTAATATAATAAGCTCGGTCAACTGCTGAAATGCGACTATGGTCGGAAGACGGTCCAAATAGGAGAACATAAGGTAGGGTTACTGCTTTGAAGTAGTCGGAATACGTCATCTGATACGTGGGGTTTGGGAATAACCGACCAATCATTCATGAGAAAATTTGTGGGTTCAGAGCTCCGCCCTTCTCATGACATCACCCGGGAGCTCAGAGAAGCAACCCTACCTTATGATGTGCTTTTTGGTTTCTCTTCTGCTCACGGTGGCCTTTCTTGGCCTCTTTGGCTCATTCATGTGAATGTCGACTCTTTAATAAGCTCGGTCAACTGTTGCAATGCGACTATGGGCGGAAGACGGTTCAAAAAGAACATGAGGTAGATTTGGTGGGTTGATGTACCCGGATGACGTCATTTGATAGGTAGGGCCTGTAACTTACCGACCAATCATTGATCAGATAATTTGTGGGTTCAGAGCCCCGCTCTTCTCATGACGTCACCCGGGAGCTCGGGCAACTGCTGAAATTGCTGAAATGCAACTCCTGGCAGAAGACGGTGCAAATAGGAGGACATAATGTATGGTTGCTGCGTTGAAGTACACGGCTGACGTCATCTGATAGGTGGGGTTTGGCATTGACCGACCAATCATTCATTCATCAGATAACTTGTGGGTTCAGAGCCCCGCTCTTTTCAAAACATCACCCGGGAGCTCAGAGAAGCAACCTTACCTTATGATGTCCTGTTTGGTTCTTCTTCCGTTCACGGTGGCCTTTCTTGGCCTTGTTGGCTTATTCATGTGAATGTCGACTCTAATAAGCTCGGACAACAGCTGAAATGCGACTCTGGGTGCAAGACGGTCCAAAAAGGAGAACATAAGTTAGATTTGGTGTGTTGATGTACCCGGATGACGTCATTTGATAGATGAGTCTTGGAACTTACCGACCAATCACTGATCAGACAATTTGTGTGTTCAGAGCCCCGTTCTTCTCCTGACTGCACCCGGGAGCTCAGAGTAGCAACCTACCTTATGATGTCCTGTTTGGTTCCTCTTCCCCTCACGTCGCCTTTCTTGGCCTCGGTAGCTCATTCATGTGAATGTTGACTCTTTAATAAGCTCTATCAACTGTTGAAATGCGACTCTGGGTGGAAGACGGTCCAAATAGAAGAACATAAGGTAGAGTTCCTGCGTTAAAGTAGCCGGATGACGTCGTCTGATGGGTTGGGCTTGGACATGACCAATCATTGATCAGATGGTTTATAGGAAAAAAATCCCGCCCTTCTCATGACGTCACTCGGGCAACTGAGAGTAGCAACCCTACCTTATGTGTTCCTGTTTGGTTTGTCTTCCCCTCACGTCGCCTTTATTTGCCTCGCCTGCTTATTCATGTGAATGTTGACTCTTTAATATAAAAAGCTCGGTCAGCTCATTCATGTGTGAATGTAGAAGACTCTTTAATAAGCTCGGTCAACTGCTGAAATGCGACTATAGTCGGAAGACGGTCCAAATAGGAGAACATAATGCAGGTTTGCTGCTTTGAAGTAGTCGGCTGGCGTCATCTGATACGTGGGGTTTGGGATTAACCGACCAATCAATCATTGATGTGATAATTTGTGGGTTCAGAGCCCCGCCCTTCTCATGACATCACCCGGTAGCTCAGAGAAGGAACCCTACCTTATGATATGCTTTTTGGTTTCTCTTCTGCTCACGGTGACCTTTCTTGGCCTCGCTGGCTCATTCATGTGAATGTCGACTCTTTAATAAGCTCGGTGAACTGCTGCAATGCGACTATGGGCGGAAGACGGTCCAAAAAGAACATGAGGTAGATTTGGTGTGTTGATGTACCCGGATGACGTCATTTGATAGTTAGGGCTTATAACTTACCGACCAATCATTGATCGATAATTCGTGGGTTCAGAGCCCCGCTCTTCTCATGACATCACCCAGGGGCTCGGGCAACTGCTGAAATTGCTGAAATGCAACTCCTGGCAGAAGGCGGTTCAAATAGGAGGATATAATGTATGGTTGCTGCGTTGAAGTACACGGCTGACGTCATCTGATAGGTGGGGTTTGGCATTGACCGAACAATCATTCATTCATCAGATAACTTGTGGGTACAGAGCCCCGCTCTTTTCAAAACATCACCCTGGAGCTCAGAGAAGCAACCTTACCTTATGATGTCCTGTTTGGTTCTTCTTCCGTTCACGGTGGCCTTTCTTGGCCTTGTTGGCTTATTCATGTGAATGTCGACTCTTTAATAAGCTCGGACAACAGCTGAAATGAGACTCTGGCCGGAAGACGGTGCAAACAGGAGAACATAAGTTTGGGTTGCTGCGTTGAAGTACACGGCTGACGTCATCTGATAGGTGGGGTTTGGCATTGACCGACCAATCATTCATTCATCAGATAACTTGTGGGTTCAGAGCCCCGCTCTTTTCAAAACATCACCCGGGAGCTCAGAGAAGCAACCTTACCTTATGATGTCCTGTTTGCTTCTTCTTCCGTTCACGGTGGCCTTTCTTGGCTTTGTTGGCTTATTCATGTGAATGTCGACTCTTTAATAAGCTCGGACAACAGCTGAAATGCGACTCTGGGTAGAAGACGGTCCAAAAAGGAGAATATAAGGTAGATTTGGTGTGTTGATGTACCCGGATGACGTCATTTGATAGATGAGGCTTGGAACTTACCGACCAATCATTGATCAGACAATTTGTGTGTTCAGAGCCCCGCTCTTCTCCTGACTGCACCCGGGAGCTCAGAGTAGCAACCCTACCTTATGATGTCCTGTATGCTTCTTCTTCCGTTCACGGTGGCCTTTCTTGGCCTCGGTAGCTCATTCATGTGAATGTTGACTCTTTAATAAGCTCGATCAACTGTTGAAATGCGACTCTGGGTGGAAGCTTGTCCAAATAGGAGAACATAAGATAGAGTTCCTGCGTTAAAGTAGCCGGATGACGTCGTCTGATGGGTTGGGCTTGGACATGACCAATCATTGGTCAGATGGTTTATAGGAAAAAAATCCCGCCCTTCTCATGACGTCACTCGGGCAACTGAGAGTAGCAACCCTACCTTATGTGTTCCTATTTTGTTTGTCATCCCCTCACGTCGACTTTATTTGCCTTGCTTGCTTATTCATGTGAATGTTGACTCTTTAATATAAAAAGCTCGGTCAACTGCTGAAATGCGACTATGGTCGGAAGACGGTCCAAATAGGAGAACATAAGGTAGGGTTACTGCTTTGAAGTAGTCGGAAGGCGTCATCTGATACGTGGGGTTTGGGAATAACCGACCAATCATTGATGAGAAAATTTGTGGGTTCAGAGCCCCGCCCTTCTCATGACATCACCCGGGAGCTCAGAGAAGCAACCCTACCTTATGATGTGCTGTTTGGTTTCTCTTCTGGTCACGGTGGCCTTTGTTAGCCTCTTTGGCTCATTCATGTGAATGTCGACTCTTTAATAAGCTCGGTCAACTGTTGCAATGCGACTATGGGCGGAAGACGGTCCAAAAAGGAGAACGTAAGGTAGATTTGGTGTGTTGATGTACCCGGATGACGTTATTTGATAGATGGGGCTTGGAACTTACCTACCAATCATTGAACAGACAATTTCTGTGTTCAGAGCCCCGCTCTTCTCCTGACTGCACCCGGGAGCTCAGAGTAGCAACCCTATCTTATGATGTCCTGTTTGGTTCCTCTTCCCCTCACGTCGCCTTTCTTCGCCTCGGTAGCTCATTCATGTGAATGTTGACTCTTTAATAAGCTCGATCAACTGTTGAAATGCGTCTCTGGGCGGAAGCTTGTCCAAATAGGAGAACATAAGGTAGAGTTCTTGCGTTAAAGTAGCCGGATGACGTCGTCTGATGGGTTGGGCTTGGACATGACCAATCATTGGTCAGATAGATACATGGTTTATAGGAAAAAAATCCCGCCCTTCCTCTGACGTCACTCGGGCAACTGAGAGTAGCAACCCTACCTTATGTGTTCCTATTTGGTTTGGCTTCCCCTCACGTCGCCTTTATTTGCCTCGCTTGCTTATTCATGTGAATGTTGACTCTTTCATATAATAAGCTCGGTCAGCTGCTGAAATGCGACTATGGTCGGAAGACGGTCCAAATAGGAGAACATAAGGTAGGGTTGCTGCTTTGAAGTAGTCGGAAGACGTCATCTGATACGTGGGGTTTGGGAATAACCGACCAATCATTGATGAGAAAATTTGTTGGTTCAGAGCCCTGCCGTTCTCATGACATCACCCGGGAGCTCAGAGAAGCAACCCTACCTTATGATGTGCTGTTTGGTTTCTCTTCTGGTCACGGTGGCCTTTATTGGCCTCTTTGGCTCATTCATGTGAATGTCGACTCTTTAATAAGCTCGGTCAACTGTTGCAATGCGACTATGGGCGGAAGACGGTCCAAAAAGGAGAACATAAGGTAGATTTGGTGTGTTGATGTACCAGGATGACGTCATTTGATAGATGGGGCTTGGAACTTACTGACCAATCATTCATCAGATAATTTGTGTGTTCAGAGCCCCGCTCTTCTCCTGACTGCACCCGATAGCTCAGAGTAGCAACGCAACCTTATGATGTCCTGTTTGGTTTCTCTTCCCCTCAGGTCGCCTTTCTTGGCCTCACTGGCTCAATCATGTGAATGTTGTTGACTCTTTAATAAGCTCAGTCATCTGGTGAAATGCGACTCTGGGCGGAAGACGGTCCAAATAGGAGAACATAAGGTAGAGTTCCTCCGTTAAGGTCACCGGATGACGTCGTCTGATGGGTTGGGCTTGGACCTGACCAATAATTGGTCAGATAGATGGTTTATAGGTACATAATCCCGTCCTTCTCATGACGTCACTCGGGCAACTCTGAGTAGCAACCCTACCTTATGATGTCCTATTTGGTTTCTCTTCCCCTCACGTCGCCTTTCTTTGCCTCGCTAGCTCATTCATGTGTGAATGTAGAAGACTCTTTTTTGATAAGCTCGGTCAACCGCTGAAATGCGACTATGGTCGGAAGACGGTCCAAATAGGAGAACATAATGCAGGTTTGCTGCTTTGAAGTAGTCGGCTGACGTCATCTGATACGTGGGGTTTGGGATTAACCGACCAAATCAATCATTGATGTGATAATTTGTGGGTTCAGAGCCCCGCCCTTCTCATGACATCACCCGGTAGCTCAGAGAAGGAATCCTACCTTATGATATGCTTTTTGGTTTCTCTTCTGCTCACGGTGGCCTTTCTTGGCCTCGCTGGTTCATTCATGTGAATGTCGACTCTTTAATAAGCTCGGTGAACTGCTGCAATGCGACTATGGGCGGAAGACGGTCCAAAAAGTAGAACATTAGGTAGATTTGGTGTGTTGATGTACCCGGATGACGTCATTTGATAGGTAGGGCTTGTAACTTACCGACCAATCATTGATCAGATAATTTGTGGGTTCAGAGCCCCGCTCTTCTCATGACGTCACCCAGGAGCTCGGGCAACTGCTGAAATTGCTGAAATGCAACTCCTGGCAGAAGGCGGTTGAAATAGGACATAATATATGTTTGCTGCGTTGAAGTACACGGCTGACGTCATCTGATAGGTGGGGTTTGGCATTGACAGAACAATCATATTCATTCATCAGATAACTTGTGGGTTCAGAGCCCCGCTCTTTTCAAAACATCACCCTGGAGTTCAGAGAAGCAACCTTACCTTATAATGTCCTGTTTGGTTCTTCTTCCGTTCACGGTGGCCTTTCTTGGCTTTGTTGGCTTATTCATGTGAATGTCGACTCTTTAATAAGCTCGGACAACTGCTGAAATGCGACTCTGGGTGGAAGACGGTCCAAAAAGGAGAACATAAGGTAGATTTGGTGTGTTGATGTACCCGGATGACGTCATTTGATAGATGAGGCTTGGAACTTACCGACCAATCACTGATCAGACAATTTGTGTCTTCAGATCCCCGCTCTTCTCCTGACTGCACCCGGGAGCTCAGAGTAGCAACACTACCTTATGATGTCCTGTTTGGTTTCTCTTCCCCTCACGTCGCCTTTCTTGGCCTCGGTAGCTCATTCATGTGAATGTTGACTCTTTAATATGCTCGATCAACTGTTGAAATGCGACTCTGGGTGGAAGACGGTCCAAATAGGAGAACATAAGGTAGAGTTCCTGCGTTAAAGTAGCCGGATGACGTCGTCTGATGGGTTGGGCTTGGACAGGACCAATCATTGATCAGATGGTTTATAGGAAAAAAATCCCGCCCTTCTCATGACGTCACTCGGGCAGCTGAGAGTAGCAACCCTACCTTATGTGTTCCTATTTTGTTTGTCTTCCCCTCACGTCGCCTTTATTTGCCTCGCTTGCTTATTCATGTGAATGTTGACTCTTTAATATAAAGAGCTCGGTCAACTGCTGAAATGCGACTATGGTCGGAAGACGGTCCAAATAGGAGAACATAAGGTAGGGTTACTGCTTTGAAGTAGTCGGAAGACGTCATGTGATACGTGGGGTTTGGGAATAACCGACCAATCATTGATGAGAAAATTTGTGGGTTCAAAGCCCCGCCCTTCTCATGACATCACCCGGGAGCTAAGAGAAGCAACCCTATCTTATGATGTGCTGTTTGGTTTCTCTTCTGCTCACGGTGGCCTTTCTTGGCCTCTTTGGCTCATTCATGTGAATGTCGAATCTTTAATAAGCTCGGTCAACTGTTGCAATGCGACTATGGGCGGAAGACGGTTCAAAAAGTAGAACATGAGGTAGATTTGGTGGGTTGATATACCCGGATGACGTTATTTGATAGGTAGGGCTTGTAACTTACCGACCAATCATTGATCAGATAATTTGTGGGTTCAGAGCCCCGCTCTTCTCATGACGTCACCCGGGAGCTCGGGCAAATGCTGAAATTGCTGAAATGCAACTCCTGGCAGAAGGCGGTTCAAATAGAAGGACATAATGTATGTTTGCTGCGTTGAAGTACACGGCTGACCTCATCTGATAGTTGGGGTTTGGCATTGACCGACCAATCATTCATTCATCAGATAACTTGTGGGTTCAGAGCCCCGCTCTTTTCAAAACATCACCCGGGAGATCAGAGAAGCAACCTTACCTTATGATGTCCTGTTTGGTTCTTCTTCCGTTCACGGTGGCCTTTCTTGGCCTTGTTGGCTTATTCATGTGAATGTCGACTCTTTAATAAGCTCGGACAACAGCTGAAATGCGACTCTGGGTGCAAGACGGTCCAAAAAGGAGAACATAAGGTAGATTTGGTGTGTTGATGTACCCGGATGACGTCATTTGATAGGTGAGGCTTGGAACTTACCGACCAATCATTGATTAGACAATTTGTGTGTTCAGAGCCCCGCTCTTCTCCTGACTGCACCCGGGAGCTCAGAGTAGCAACCCTACCTTATGATGTCCTGTTTGGTTCCTCTTCTCCTCACGTCGCCTTTCTTGGCCTCGGTAGCTCATTCATGTGAATGTTTACTCTTTAATAAGCTCGATCAACTGTTGAAATGCGACTCTGGGTGGAAGACTGTCCAAATAGGAGAACATAAGGTAGAGTTCCTGCGTTAAAGTAGCCGGATGACGTCGTCTGATGGGTTGGGCTTGGACATGACCAATCATTGGTCAGATGGTTTATAGGAAAAAAATCCCGCCCTTCTCATGACGTCACTCGGGCAACTGAGAGTAGCAACCCTATCTTATGTGTTCCTATTTTGTTTGTCTTCCCCTCACGTCGCCTTTATTTGCCTCGCTTGCTTATTCATGTGAATGTTGACTCTTTAATATAAAAAGCTCGGTCAACTGCTGAAATGCGACTATGGTCGGAAGACAGTCCAAATAGGAGAACATAAGGTAGGGTTACTGCTTTGAAGTAGTCGGAAGACGTCATGTGATACGTGGGGTTTGGAAATAACCGACCAATCATTGATGAGAAAATTTGTGGGTTCAGAGCCCCGCCCTTCTCATGACATCACCCGGGAGCTCAGAGAAGCAACCCTACCTTATGATGTGCTGTTTGGTTTCTCTTCTGCTCACGGTGGCCTTTCTTGGCCTCTTTGGCTCATTCATGTGAATGTCGACTCTTTAATAAGCTCGGTCAACTGTTGCAATGCGACTATGGGCGGAAGACAGTTCAAAAACAACATGAGGTAGATTTGGTGGGTTGATATACCCGGATGACGTTATTTGATAGGTAGGGCTTGTAACTTACCGACCAATCATTGATCAGATAATTTGTGGGTTCAGAGCCCCGCTCTTCTCATGACGTCACCCGGGAGCTCGGGCAATTGCTGAAATTGCTGAAATGCAACTCCTGGCAGAAGGCGGTTCAAATAGGAGGACATAATGTATGGTTGCTGCGTTGAAGTACACGGCTTACGTCATCTGATAGGTGGGGTTTGTCATTGACCGACCAATCATTCATTCATCAGATAACTTGTGGGTTCAGAGCCCCGCTCTTTTCAAAACATGACCCTGGAGCTCAGAGAAGCAACCTTACCTTATGATGTCCTGTTTGGTTCTTCTTCCGTTCACGGTGGCCTTTCTTGGCCTTGTTGGCTTATTCATGTGAATGTCGACTCTTTAATAAGCTCGGACAACAGCTGAAATGCGACTCTGGGTGCAAGACGGTCCAAAAAGGAGAACATAAGGTAGATTTGGTGTGTTGATGTTCCCGGATGACGTCATTTGATAGATGAGGCTTGGAACTTACCGACCAATCACTGATCAGACAATTTGTGTGTTCAGAGCCCCGCTCTTCTCCTGACTGCACCCGGGAGCTCAGAGTAGCAACCCTACCTTATGATGTCCTGTTTGGTTCCTCTTCCCCTCACGTCGCCTTTCTTGGCCTCGGTAGCTCATTCATGTGAATGTTGACTCTTTAATAAGCTCGATCAACTGTTGAAATACGACTCTGGGTGGAAGACGGTCCAAATAGGAGAACATAAGGTAGAGTTTCTGCGTTAAAGTAGCCGGATGACGTCGTCTGATGGGTTGGGCTTGGACATGACCAATCATTGGTCAGATGGTTTATAGGAAAAAAATCCCGCACTTCTCATGACGTCACTCGGGCAACTGAGAGTAGCAACCCTACCTTATGTGTTCCTCTTTTGCTTGTCTTCCCCTCACGTCGCCTTTATTTGCCTCGCTTGCTTATTCATGTGAATGTTGACTCTTTAATATAAAAAGCTCGGTCAACTGCTGAAATGCGACTATGGTCGGAAGACGGTCCAAATAGGAGAACATAAGGTAGGGTTGCTGCTTTGAAGTAGTCGGAAGACGTCATCTGATACGTGGGGTTTGGGAAATATACCGACCAATCATTGATGAGAAAATTTGTGGGTTCAGAGCCCCGCCCTTCTCATAACATCACCCGGGAGCGCAGAGAAGCAACCCTACCTTATGATGTGCTTTTTGGTTTCTCTTCTGCTCACGGTGGCCTTTCTTGGCCTCTTTGGCTCATTCATGTGAATGTCGACTCTTTAATAAGCTCGGTCAACTGTTGCAATGCGACTATGGGCGGAAGACGGTCCAAAAAGGAGAACCTAAGGTAGATTTGGTGTGTTGATGTACCAGGATGACGTCATTTGATAGATGGGGCTTGGAACTTACTGACCAATCATTGATCAGATAATTTGTGTGTTCAGAGCCCCGCTCTTCTCATGACGTCACCCAAGAGCTCAGAGTAGCAACGCAACCTTATGATGTCCTGTTTGGTTTCTCTTCCCCTCAGTTCGCCTTTCTTGGCCTCGCTGGCTCAATCATGTGAATGTTGTTGACTCTTTAATAAGCTCAGTCATCTGGTGAAATGCGACTCTGGGCGGAAGACGGTCCAAATAGGAGAACATAAGGTAGAGTTCCTCCGTTAAAGTAACCGGATGACGTCGTCTGATGGGTTGGGCTTGGACCTGACCAATAATTGGTCAGATAGATGGTTTATAGGTACAAAATCCCGTCCTTCTCATGACGTCACTCGGGCAACTGTGAGTAGCAACCCTACCTTATGATGTCCTATTTGGTTTCTCTTCCCCTCACGTCGCCTTTCTTTGCCTCGCTAGCTCATTCATGTGTGAATGTAGAAGACTCTTTTTTGATAAGCTCGGTCAACCGCTGAAATGCGACTATGGTCGGAAGACGGTCCAAATAGGAGAACATAATGCAGGTTTGCTGCTTTGAAGTAGTCGGCTGACGTCATCTGATACGTGGGGTTTGGGATTAACCGACCAATCAATCATTGATGTGATAATTTGTGGGTTCAGAGCCCCGCCCTTCTCATGACATCACCCGGTAGCTCAGAGAAGGAACCCTAACTTATGATATGCTTTTTGGTTTCTCTTCTGTTCACGGTGGCCTTTCTTGGCCTCGCTGGCTCATTCATGTGAATGTCGACTCTTTAATAAGCTCGGTGAACTGCTGCAATGCGACTATGGGCGGAAGACGGTCCAAAAAGGAGAACATGAGGTAGATTTGGTGTGTTGATATACCCGGATGACGTCATTTGATAGGTAGGGCTTGTAACTTACCGACCAATCATTGATCAGATAATTTGTGGGTTCAGAGCCCCGCTTTTCTCATGACGTCACCCAGGAGCTCGGGCAACTGCTGAAATTGCTAAAATGCAACTCCTGGCAGAAGGCGGTTCAAATAGGAGGATATAATGTATGGTTGCTGCGTTGAAGTACACAGCTGACGTCATCTGATAGGTGGGGTTTGGCATTGACCGAACAATAATTCATTCATCAGATAACTTGTGGGTACAGAGCCCAGCTCTTTTCAAAACATCACCCTGGAGCTCAGAGAAGCAACCTTATCTTATGATGTCCTGTTTGGTTCTTCTTCCGTTCACGGTGGCCTTTCTTGGCCTTGTTGGCTTATTCATGTGAATGTCGCCTCTTTAATAAGCTCGGACAACAGCTGAAATGAGACTCTGGCCGGAAGACGGTGCAAACAGGAGAACATAAGTTTGGGTTGCTGCGTTGAAGTACACGGCTGACGTCATCTGATAGGTGGGGTTTGGCATTGACCGACCAATCATTCATTCATCAGTTAACTTGTGGGTTCAGAGCCCCGCTCTTTTCAAAACCTCAAACGGGAGCTCAGAGAAGCAACCTTACCTTATGATGTCCTGTTTGGTTCTTCTTCCGTTCACGGTGGCGTTTCTTGGCCTTGTTGGCTTAGTCATGTGAATGTCGACTCTATAAGCTCGGACAACAGCTGAAATGCGACTCTGGGTGGAAGACGGTCCAAAAAGGAGAACATAAGGTAGATTTGGTGTGTTGATGTACCCGGATGACGTCATTTGATAGGTGAGGCTTGGAACTTACCGACCAATCACTGATCAGACAATTTGTGTGTTCAGAGCCCCGCTCTTCTCCTGACTGCACCCGGGAGCTCAGAGTAGCAACCCTACCTTATGATGTCCTGTTTGGTTCCTCTTCCCCTCACGTCGCCTTTCTTGGCCTCGGTAGCTCATTCATGTGAATGTTGACTCTTTAATAAGCTCGATCAACTGTTGAAATGCGACTCTGGGTGGAAGACGGTCCAAATAGGAGAACATAAGGTAGAGTTCCTGCGTTAAAGTAGCCGGATGACGTCGTCTGATGGGTTGGGCTTGGACATGACCAATCATTGGTCAGACGGTTTATAGGAAAAAAATCCCGCCTTTCTCATGACGTCACTCGGGCAACTGAGAGTAGCAACCCTACCTTATGTGTTCCTATTTTGTTTGTCTTCCCTCACGTCGCCTTTATTTGCCTCGCTTGCTTATTCATGTGAATGTTGACTCTTTAATAAGCTCGGTCAACTGTTGCAATGCGACTATGGGCGGAAGACGGTCCAAAAAGGAGAACATGAGGTAGATTTGGTGTGTTGATGTACCCGGATGACGTCATTTTATAGGTAGGGCTTGTAACTTACCGATCAACCATTGATCAGATAATTTGTGGGTATAGAGCCCCGCTCTTCTCATGACGTCACCCGGGAGCTCGGGCAACTGCTGAAATTGCTGAAATGCAACTCCTGGCAGAAGGCGGTTCAAATAGGAGGACATAATGTATGTTTGCTGCGTTGAAGTACACGGCTGACGTCATCTGATAAGTGGGGTTTGGCATTGACCGACCAGTCATTCATTCATTAGATAACTTGTGGGTTCAGAGCCCCGCTCTTTTCAAAACATCACCCGGGAGCTCAGAGAAGCAACCTTACCTTATGATGTCCTGTTTGGTTCTTCTTCCGTTCACGGTGGCCTTTCTTGGCCTTGTTGGCTTACTCATGTGAATGTCGACTCTTTAATAAGCTCGGACAACAGCTGAAATGCGAGTATGGGCGGAAGACGGTCCAAAAAGGAGAACGTAAGGTAGATTTGGTGTGTTGATGTACCCGGATGACGTTATTTGATAGATGGGGCTTGGAACTTACCGACCAATCATTGATCAGACAATTTGTGTGTTCAGAGCCCCGCTCTTCTGACTGCACCCGGGAGCTCAGAGTAGCAACCCTATCTTATGATGTCCTGTTTGGTTCCTCTTCCCCTCACGTCGCCTTTCTTCGCCTCGGTAGCTCATTCATGTGAATGTTGACTCTTTAATAAGCTCGATCAACTGTTGAAATGCGACTCTGGACTTAAGCTTGTCCAAATAGGAGAACATAAGGTAGAGTTCCTGCGTTAAAATAGCCGGATGACGTCGTCTGATGGGTTGGGCTTGGACATGACCAATCATTGGTCAGATAGATAGATGGTTTATAGGAAAAAATTCCCGCCCTTCTCATGACGTCACTCGGGCAACTGAGAGTAGCAACCCTACCTTATGTGTTCCTATTTTGTTTGTCTTCCCCTCACGTCGCCTTTATTTGCCTCGCTTGCTTATTCATGTGAATGTTGACTCTTTAATATAATAAGCTCGGTCAGCTGCTGAAATGCGACTATGGTCGGAAGACGGTCCAAATAGGAGAACATAAGGTAGGGTTACTGCTTTGAAGTAGTCGGAAGACGTCATCTGATACGTGGGGTTTGGGAATAACCGACCAATCATTGATGAGAAAATTTGTGGGTTCAGAGCCCCGCCCTTCTCATGACATCACCCGGGAGCTAAGAGAAGCAACCCTACCTTATGATGTGCTGTTTGGTTTCTCTTCTGGTCACGGTGGCCTTTCTTGGCCTCTTTGGCTCATTCATGTGAATGTCGACTCTTTAATAAGCTCGGTCAACTGTTGCAATGCGACTATGGGCGGAAGACGGTCCAAAAAGGAGAACATGAGGTAGATTTGGTGTGTTGATGAACCCGGATGACGTCATTTGATAGGTTGGGCTTGTAACTTATCGACCAATCATTGATCAGATAATTTGTGGGTTCAGAGCCCCGCTCTTCTCATGACGTCACCCGGGAGCTCGGGCAACTGCTGAAATTGCTGAAATGCAACTCCTGGCAGAAGGCGGTTCACATAGGAGGACATAATGTATGGTTGCTGCGTTGAAGTACACGGCTGACGTTATCTGATAGGTGGGGTTTGGCATTGACCGACCAATCATTCATTCATCAGATAACTTGTTGGTTCAGAGCCCCGCTCTTTTCAAAACATCACCAGGGAGCTCAGAGAAGCAACCTTACCTTATGATGTCCTGTTTGGTTCTTCCGTTCACGGTGGCGTTTCTTGGCCTTGTTGGCTTAGTCATGTGAATGTCGACTCTATAAGCTCGGACAACAGCTGAAATGCGACTCTGGGTGGAAGACGGTCCAAAAAGGAGAACATAAGGTAGATTTGGTGTGTTGATGTACCCGGATGACGTCATTTGATAGATGAGGCTTGGAACTTACCGACCAATCACTGATCAGACAATTTGTGTGTTCAGAGCCCCGTTCTTCTCCTGACTGCACCCGGGAGCTCAGAGTAGCAACACTACCTTATGATGTCCTGTTTGGTTCCTCTTCCCCTCACGTCGCCTTTCTTGGCCTCGGTAGCTCATTCATGTGAATGTTGACTCTTTAATATGCTCGATCAACTGTTGAAATGCGACTCTGGGTGGAAGACGGTCCAAATAGGAGAACATAAGGTAGAGTTCCTGCGTTAAAGTAGCCGGATGACGTCGTCTGATGGTTTGGGCTTGGACATGACCAATCATTGGTCAGATAGATACATGGTTTATAGGAAAAAAATCCCGCCCTTCTCATGACGTCACTCGGGCAACTGAGAGTAGCAACCCTACCTTATGTGTTCCTATTTTGTTTGTCTTCCCCTCACGTCGCCTTTATTTGCCTCGCTTGCTTATTCATGTGAATGTTAACTCTTTAATATAAAGAGCTCGGTCAACTGCTGAAATGCGACTATGGTCGGAAGACGGTCCAAATAGGAGAACATAAGGTAGGGTTACTGCTTTGAAGTAGTCGGAAGACGTCATCTGATACGTGGGGTTTGGGATTAACCGACCAATCATTGATGAGAAAATTTGTGGGTTCAGAGCCCCGCCCTTCTCATGACATCACCCGGGAGCTAAGAGAAGCAACCCTACCTTATGGTGTGCTGTTTGGTTTCTCTTCTGCTCACGGTGGCCTTTCTTGGCCTCTTTGGCTCATTCATGTGAATGTCAGCTCTGTAATAAGCTCGGTCAACTGTTGCAATGCGACTATGGGCGGAAGACGGTTCAAAAAGGAGAACATGAGGTAGATTTGGTGGGTTGATATACCCGGATGACGTCTTTTGATAGGTAGGGCTTGTAACTTACCGACCATTCATTGATCAGATAATTTGTGGGTTCAGAGCCCCGCTCTTCTCATGAAGTCACCCGGGAGCTCAGAGAAGCAACCTTACCTTATGATGTCCTGTTTGGTTCTTCTTCCGTTCACGGTGGCCTTTCTTGGCCTCGTAGGCTCATTCATGTGAATGTCGACTCTTTAATAAGCTCGGACAACAGCTGAAATGCGACTCTGGGTGGAAGACGGTCCAAAAATGAGAACATAAGGTAGATTTGGTGTGTTGATGTACCCGGATGACGTCATTTGATAGGTGAGGCTTGGAACTTACCGACCAAATCAATGATTAGACAATTTGTGTGTTCAGAGCCCCGCTCTTCTCCTGACTGCACCCGGGAGCTCAGAGTAGCAACCCTACCTTATGATGTCCTGTTTGGTTCCTCTTCTCCTCACGTCGCTTTTCTTGGCCTCGGTAGCTCATTCATGTGAATGTTGACTCTTTAATAAGCTCGATCAACTGTTGAAATGCGACTCTGGGTGGAAGACGGTCCAAATAGGAGAACATAAGGTAGAGTTCCTGCGTTAAAGTAGCCGGATGACGTCGTCTGATGGGTTGGGCTTGGACATGACCAATCATTGGTCAGATGGTTTATAGGAAAAAAATCCCGCCCTTCTCATGACGTCACTCGGGCAACTGAGAGTAGCAACCCTACCTTATGTGTTCCTATTTTGTTTGTCTTCCCCTCACGTCGCCTTTATTTGCCTCGCTTGCTTATTCATGTGAATGTTGACTCTTTGATATAAAAAGCTCGGTCAACTGCTGAAATGCGACTATGGTCGGAAGACGGTCCAAATAGGAGAACATAAGGTAGGGTTACTGCTTTGAAGTAGTCGGAAGACGTCATCTGATACGTGGGGTTTGGGAATAACCGACCAATCATTGATTAGAAAATTTGTGGGTTCAGAGCCCCGCCCTTCTCATGACATCACCCGGGAGCTCAGAGAAGCAACCCTACCTTATGATGTGCTGTTTGGTTTCTCTTCTGGTCACGGTGGCCTTTATTGGCCTCGCTGGCTCATTCATGTGAATGTCGACTCTTTAATAAGCTCGGTCAACTGTTGCAATGCGACTATGGGCGGAAGACTGTCCAAAAAGCAGAACATAAGGTAGATTTGGTGTGTTGATGTACCAGGATGACGTCATTTGATAGATGGGGCTTGGAACTTACTCACCAATCATTGATCAGGTAATTTGTGTGTTCAGAGCCCCGCTCTTCTCATGACGTCACCCGAGAGCTCAGAGTAGCAACGCAACCTTATGATGTCCTGTTTGGTTTCTCTTCCCCTCAGGTCGCCTTTCTTGGCCTCGCTGGCTCATTCATGTGAATGTCGACTCTTTAATAAGCTCGGTGAACTGCTGCAATGCGACTATGGGCGGAACACGGTCCAAAAAGGAGAACATGAGGTAGATTTGGTGTGTTGATGTACCCGGATGACGTCATTTGATAGGTAGGGCTTGTAACTTACCGACCAATCATTGATCAGATAATTTGTGGGTTCAGAGCCCCGCTCTTCTCATGACGTCACCCGGGAGCTCGGGCAACTGCTGAAATTGCTGAAATGCAACTCCTGGCAGAAGGCGGTTCAAATAGGAGGACATAATGTATGGTTGCTGCGATGAAGTACACGGCTGACGTCATCTGATAGGTGGGGTTTGGCATTGACCGACCAATCATTCATTCATCAGATAACTTGTGGGTTCAGAGCCCCGCTCTTTTCAAAACATCACCCTGGAGCTCAGAGAAGCAACCTTACCTTATGATGTCCTGTTTGGTTCTTCTTCCGTTCACGGTGGCCTTTCTTGGCCTTGTTGGCTTATTCATGTGAATGTCGACTCTTTAGTAAGCTCGGACAACAGCTGAAATGAGACTCTGGCCGGAAGACGGTGCAAACAGGAGAACATAAGTTTGGGTTGCTGCGTTGAAGTACACGGCTGACGTCATCTGATAGGTGGTGTTTGGCATTGACCGACCAATCATTCATTCATCAGATAACTTGTGGGTTCAGAGCCCCGCTCTTTTCAAAACATCATCCGGGAGCTCTGAGAAGCAACCTTACCTTATGATGTCCTGTTTGGTTCTTCTTCCGTTCACGGTGGCCTTTCTTGGCCTTGTTGGTTTATTCATGTGAATGTCGACTCTTTAATAAGCTCGGACAACAGCTGAAATGCGTCTCTGGGTAGAAGACGGTCCAAAAAGGAGAACATAAGGTAGATTTGGTGTGTTGATGTACCCGGATGACGTCATTTGATAGATGAGGCTTGGAACTTACCGACCAATCATTGATCAACTGTTGAAATGCGACTCTGGGTGGAAGACGGTCCAAATAGGAGAACATAAGGTAGAGTTCCTGCGTTAAAGTAGCCGGATGACGTCGTCTGATGGGTTGGGCTTGGACATGACCAATCATTGGTCAGATGGTTTATAGGATAAAAATCCCGCCCTTCTCATGACGTCACTCGGGCAACTGAGAGTAGCAACCCTACCTTATGTGTTCCTATTTTGTTTGTCTTCCCCTCACGTCGCCTTTATTTGCCTCGCTTGCGTATTCATGTGAATGTTGACTCTCTAATATAAAAAGCTCGGTCAACTGCTGAAATGCGACTATGGTCGGAAGACGGTCCAAATAGGAGAACATAGGTAGGGTTGCTGCTTTGAAATAGTCGGAAGACGTCATCTGATACGTGGGGTTTGGGAATAACCGACCAATCATTGATGAGAAAATTTGTGGGTTCAGAGCCCCGCCCTTCTCATGACATCACCCGGGAGCTCAGAGAAGCAACCCTACCTTATGATGTACTGTTTGGTTTCTCTTCTGCTCACGGTGGCCTTTCTTGGCCTCTTTGGCTCATTCATGTGAATGTCGACTCTAATAAGCTCGGTCAACTGTTGCAATGCAACTATGGGCGGAAGACTGTCCAAAAAGAACATAAAGTAGATTTGGTGTGTTGATGTACCCGGATGACCTCATTTGATAGATGGGGCTTGGAACTTACTGACCAATCATTGATCAGATAATTTGTGTGTTCAGAGCCCCGCTCTTCTCATGACGTCACCCGAGAGCTCAGAGTAGCAACGCAACCTTATGATGTCCTGTTTGGTTTCTCTTCCCCTCAGGTCGCCTTTCTTGGCCTCGCTGGCTCAATCATGTGAATGTTGTTGACTCTTTAATAAGCTCAGTCATCTGGTGAAATGCGACTCTGGGCGGAAGACGGTCCAAATAGGAGAACATAAGGTAGAGTTCCTCCGTTAAAGTAACCGGATGACGTCGTCTGATGGGTTGGGCTTGGACATGACCAATCATTGGTCAGATAGATGGTTTATAGGTACAAAATCCCGTCCTTCTCATGACGTTACTTGGGCAAATGTGAGTAGCAACCCTACCTTATGATGTCCTATTTGGTTTCTCTTCCTCTCAGGTCGCCTTTCTTTGCCTCGCTAGCTCATTCATGTGTGAATGTAGAAGACTCTTTGATAAGCTCGGTCAACTGCTGAAATGAGACTATGGTCGGAACACGGTCCAAATAGAACATATTGTAGGTTTGCTGCTTTGAAGTAGTCGGCTGACGTCATCTGATACGTGGGGTTTGGGATTAACCGACGAATCAATCATTGATGTGATAATTTGTGGGTTCAGAGCCCCGCCCTTCTCATGATATCACCCGGTAGCTCAGAGAAGGAACCCTAACTTATGATATGCTTTTTGGTTTCTCTTCTGCTCACGGTGGCCTTTCTTGGCCTCGCTGGCTCATTCATGTGAATGTCGACTCTTTAATAAGCTCGGTCAACTGCTGCAATGCGACTATGGGCGGAAGACGGTCCAAAAAGGAGAACATGAGGTAGATTTGGTGTGTTGATGTACCCGGATGACGTCATTTGATATTTAGGGCTTGTAACTTACCGACCAATCATTGATCAGATAATTTGTGTGTTCAGAGCCCCGCTCTTCTCATGACGTCACCCGGGAGCTCGAGCAACTGCTGAAATTGCTGAAATGCAACTCCTGGCAGAAGGCGGTCCAAATAGGAGGACATAATGTATGGTTGCTGCGTTGAAGTAGCCGGATGACGTCATCTGATAGCTGGGCCTTGGACATGACCAATCATTGGTCAGGTGGTTTATGCGTACAAAATCCCGCCCATCTCATAACTTCACTCAGGCAACTCAGAGTAGCAATCCGACCTTATGTTGTACTGTTTGATTCCTCTTCCGCTCACGGAGGCCTTATTTGGCCTCGCTGGCTAGAAGACTCCTAATGGTAATAATAGTAATAATAATAATAAAAAAGACTCGGGCAAATGCTACAAATGTTACAAACAAAACATAGGTAGGGTTGCTGCGTTGAAGTACCCGGATGGCGTCATACGATAGGTGGCGCTTTGGCATAACCGACCAATCATTGATCAGATTGTTTCTATATACAAAACCTCTCCCTTCTCATGACGTCATCCGGATAACTCAGAGAAGCAACCCTACCTTATGTTGTGCTGTTTGATTCCTCTTCCGCTCACGAAGGACTTTCTTGGCCTCGCTGGCTAGAAGACTCCTTATGGTAATAATGCTAAAAAAAAGTAGCTCGGGCAACTACTGAAAGGCGACCTTGACCAAATTACGGTCCAAAGACAACATAAGATATTGATGGTTTATTAAAGTACCCGGATGAGGTCATTTGATAGGTGGGGCTTTGGACTTACCGACCAATCATTGATCAGATAATTTGTGGGTTCAGAGCCCCGCCCTTCTCATGACGTCACCCGGTTAGCTCAGAGTAGCAACCCTACCTTATGTTGTGCTGTTTGGTTCCTCTTCCGCTCACGGTAGTTTTGTTTGGGCTCGCTGGGTTATATGAAATGACAGCGGCTGTATACTCCTGAAATGCGACTCTGAGCGGAAGACGGACCAAACAAGAGAACATAAGATAAGGTCTCTGCGTTAAAGTGCCCGGCTGACGTCATCTGATAGGCGGGGCGTTGGTATAACCAATCATTGGACAGATACTATGAGGATTACAGAGCTCCGCCCTCATGACGTCACCCGGCAACTCAGAGTAGCAAGCCTACCTTATGATGTCCTGTTTGGTTTCTCTTCCGCTCACGGTGGCCTTTCTTGGCCTCACTGGCTTTTTCATGTGTATGTTGACTCTTTAATAAGCTCGGTCAACTGCTGAAATGAGACTCTGGCCGTAAGACGGTGCAAACAGAACATAAGTTTGGGTTGCTGCGTTGAAGTACACGGCTGACGTCATCTGATAGTTTGGGTTTGGGATTGACCGACCAATCATTCATTCATCAGATAATTTGTGGGTTCAGAGCCCCGCTCTTTTCACAACATCACCCGGGAGCTCAGAGAAGTAACCTTACTTTATGATGTCCTGTTTGGGTCTTCTTCCGTTCACGGTGGCCTTTCTTGGCCTTGTTGGCTCATTCATGTGAATGTCGACTCTTTAATAAGCTCGGACAACAGCTGAAATGCGACTCTGGGTGGAAGACGGTCCAAAAAGGAGAACGTAAGGTAGATTTGGTGTGTTGATGTACCCGGATGACGTTATTTGATAGATGGGTCTTGGAACTTACCGACCAATCATTGATCAGACAATTTGTGTGTTCAGAGCCCCGCTCTTCTCCTGACTGCACCCGGGAGCTCAGAGTAGCAACCCTATCTTATGATGTCCTGTTTGGTTCGTCTTCCCCTCACGTCGCCTTTCTTCGCCTCGGTAGCTCATTCATGTGAATGTTGACTCTTTAATAAGCTCGATCAACTGTTGAAATGCGACTCTGGGCGGAAGATTGTCCAAATAGGAGAACATAAGGTAGAGTTCCTGCGTTAAAGTAGCCGGATGACGTCGTCTGATAGGTTGGGCTTGGACATGACCAATCATTGGTCAGATAGATGGTTTATAGGTACAAAATTCCGTCCTTCTCATGACGTCACTCGGGCAACTGTGAATAGCAACCCTACCTTATGATGTCCTATTTGGTTTCTCTTCCCCTCACGTCGCCTTTCTTTGCCTCGCTAGCTCATTCATGTGTGAATGTAGAAGACTCTTTGATAAGCTCGGTCAACTGCTGAAATGCGACTATGGTCGGAAGACGGTCCAAATAGGAGAATATAATGCAGGTTTGCTGCTTTGAAGTAGTCGGCTGACGTCATCTGATACGTGGAGTTTGGGATTAACCGACCAATCAATCATTGATGTGATAATTTGTGTGTTCAGAGCCCCGCCCTTCTCATGACATCACCCGGTAGCTCAGAGAAGGAACCCTACCTTATGATATGCTTTTTGGTTTCTCTTCTGCTCACGGTGGCCTTTCTTGGCCTCGCTGGCTCATTCATGTGAATGTCGACTCTTTAATAAGCTCGGTGAACTGCTGCAATGCGACTATGGGCGGAAGACGGTCCAAAAAGAACATGAGGTAGATTTGGTGTGTTGATGTACCCGGATGACGTCATTTGATAGGTAGGGCTTGTAACTTACCGACCAATCATTGATCGATAATTCGTGGGTTCAGAGCCCCGCTCTTCTCATGACGTCACCCAGGAGCTCGGGCAACTGCTGAAATTGCTGAAATGCAACTCCTGGCAGAAGGCGGATCAAATAGGAGGATATAATGTATGGTTGCTGCGTTGAAGTACACGGCTGACGTCATCTGATAGGTGGGGTTTGGCATTGACCGAACAATCATTCATTCATCAGATAACTTGTGGGTACAGAGCCCCGCTCTTTTCAAAACATCACCCTGGAGCTCAGAGAAGCAACCTTACCTTATGATGTCCTGTTTGGTTCTTCTTCCGTTCACGGTGGCCTTTCTTGGCCTTGTTGGCTTATTCATGTGAATGTCGACTCTTTAATAAGCTCGGACAACAGCTGAAATGCGACTCTGGGTGGAAGACGGTGCAAACAGGAGAACATAAGTTTGGGTTGCTGCGTTGAAGTACACGGCTGACGTCATCTGATAGGTGGGGTTTGGCATTGACCGACCAATCATTCATTCATCAGATAACTTGTGGGTTCAGAGCCCCGCTCTTTTCAAAACATCACCCGGGAGCTCAGAGAAGCAACCTAACCTTATGATGTCCTGTTTGGTTCTTCTTCCGTTCACGGTGGACTTTCTTGGCTTTGTTGGCTTATTCATGTGAATGTCGACTTTGATAAGCTCCGACAACAGCTGAAATGCGACTCTGGGTGGAAGACGGTCCAAAAAGGAGAACATAAGGTAGATTTGGTGTGTTGATGTACCCGGATGACGTCATTTGATAGGTGAGGCTTGGAACTTACCGACCAATCATTGATCAGACAATTTGTGTGTTCAGAGCCCCGCTCTTCTCCTGACTGCACCCGGGAGCTCAGAGTAGCAACCCTACCTTATGATGTCCTGTTTGGTTCCTCTTCCCCTCACGTCGCCTTTCTTGGCCTCTTTGGCTCATTCATGTGAATGTTGTTGACTCTTTAATAAGCTCGATCAACTGTTGAAATGCGACTCTGGGTGGAAGCTTCTCCAAATAGGACAACATAAGGTAGAGTTCCTGCATTAAAGTAGCCGGATGACGTCTTCTGATGGGTTGGGCTTGGACATGACCAATCATTGGTCAGATGGTTTATAGGAAAAAAATCCCGCCCTTCTCATGACGTCACTCGGGCAACTGAGAGTAGCAACCCTACCTTATGTGTTCCTATTTGGTTTGGCTTCCCCTCACGTCGCCTTTATTTGCCTCGCTTGCTTATTCATGTGAATGTTGACTCTTTCATATAAGAAGCTCGGTCAGCTGCTGAAATGTGACTATGGTCGGAAGACGGTCCAAATAGGAGAACATAAGGTAGAGTTGCTGCTTTGAAGTAGTCGAAAGACGTCATCTGATACGTGGGGTTTGGGAATAACCGACCAATCATTGATGAGAAAATTTGTTGGTTCAGAGCCCCGCCCTTCTCATGACATCACCCGGTAGCTCATAGAAGGAACCCTACCTTATGATATGCTTTTTGATTTCTCTTCTGCTCACGGTGGCCTTTCTTGGCCTCGCTGGCTCATTCATGTGAATGTCGACTCTTTAATAAGCTCGGTGAACTGCTGCAATGCGACTATGGGCGGAAGACGGTCCAAAAAGGAGAACATGAGGTAGATTTGGTCGGTTGATATACCCGGATGACGTCATTTGATATTTAGGGCTTGTAACTTACCGACCAATCATTGATCAGATTATTTGTGGGTTCAGAGCCCCGCTCTTCTCATGACGTCACCCGGGAGCTCGGGCAACTGCTGAAATTGCTGAAATGCAACTCCTGGCAGAAGGCGGTTCAAATAGGAGGACATAATGTATGTTTGCTGCGTTGAAGTACACGGCTGACGTCATCTGATAGGTGGGGTTTGGCATTGACCGACCAATCATTCATTCATCAGATAACTTGTGGGTTCAGAGCCCCGCTCTTTTCAAAACATCACCCGGGAGCTCAGAGAAGCAACCTTACCTTATGATGTCCTGTTTGGTTCTTCTTCCGTTCACGGTGGCCTTTCTTGGCCTTGTTGGCTTATTCATGTGAATGTCGACTCTTTAATAAGCTCGGACAACAGCTGAAATGAGACTCTGGCCGGAAGACGGTGCAAACAGGAGAACATAAGTTTGGGTTGCTGCGTTGAAGTACACGGCTGACGTCATCTGATAGGTGGGGTTTGGCATTGACCGACCAATCATTCATTCATCAGATAACTTGTGGGTTCAGAGCCCCGCTCTTTTCAAAACATCACCCGGGAGCTCAGAGAAGCAACCTTACCTTATGATGTCCTGTTTGGTTCTTCTTCCGTTCACGGTGGCCTTTCTTGGCCTTGTTGGCTTATTCATGTGAATGTCGACTCTTTAATAAGCTCGGACAACAGCTGAAATGCGACTCTGGGTGCAAGACGGTCCAAAAAGGAGAACATAAGGTAGATTTGGTGTGTTGATGTACCCGGATGACGTCATTTGATAGATGAGGCTTGGAACTTACCGACCAATCACTGATCAGACAATTTGTGTGTTCAGAGCCCCGCTCTTCTCCTGACTGCACCCGGGAGCTCAGAGTAGCAACCCTACCTTATGATGTCCTGTTTGGTTCCTTTTCCCCTCACGTCGCCTTTCTTGGCCTCGGTAGCTCATTCATGTGAATATTGACTCTTTTAATAAGCTCGATCAACTGTTGAAATGCGACTCTGGGTGGAAGACGGTCCAAATAGGAGAACATAAGGTAGGGTTACTGCTTTGAAGTAGTCGGAAGACGTCATGTGATACGTGGGGTTTGGGAATAACCGACCAATCATTGATGAGAAAATTTGTGGGTTCAGAGCCCCGCCCTTCTCATGACATCACCCGGGAGCTAAGAGAAGCAACCCTACCTTATGATGTGCTGTTTGGTTTCTCTTCTGCTCACGGTGGCCTTTCTTGGCCTCTTTGGCTCATTCATGTGAATGTCGACTCTTTAATAAGCTCGGTCAACTGTTGCAATGCGACTATGGGCGGAAGACGGTCCAAAAAGGAGAACATGAGGTAGATTTGGTGTGTTGATGTACCCGGATGACGTCATTTGATAGGTAGGGCTTGTAACTTACCGACCAATCATTGATCAGATAATTTGTGGGTTCAGAGCCCCGCTCTTCTCATGACGTCACCCGGGAGCTCGGGCAACTGCTGAAACTGCTGAAATGCAACTCCTGGCAGAAGGCGGTTCAAATAGGAGGACATAATGTATGGTTGCTGCGTTGAAGTACACGGCTGACGTCATCTGATAGGTGGGGTTTGGCATTGACCGACCAATCATTCATTCATCAGATAACTTGTGGGTTCAGAGCCCCGCTCTTTTCAAAACATCACCCGGGAGCTCAGAGAAGCAACCTTACCTTATGATGTCCTGTTTGGTTCTTCTTCCGTTCACGGTGGCCTTTCTTGGCCTTGTTGGCTTATTCATGTGAATGTCGACTCTATAAGCTCGGACAACAGCTGAAATGCGACTCTGGGTGCAAGACGGTCCAAAAAGAACATAAGGTGTGGTTGGTGTGTTTAAGTAGCCGGATGACGTCATCTGATAGGTGGGGCTTGGAAATTTACGACCAATCATTGATCAGATAATTTGTGTGTTCAGAGCCCCGCTCTTCTCGTGACGCCACTCGGGAGCTCAGAGTAGCAACCCAACCTTATGATATCCAGTTTGGTTTCTCTTCCCCTCATGTCACCTTTCTTGACCTCGCTGGCTCATTCATGTGAATGTTGACTCTTTGATAAGCTCGACCAAATGCTGAAATGCGAGTTCGGGCGGAAGACGGTCCAAACAGGAGAACTTAAGGTTGAGTTGCTGCGTTGAAGTAGTCGCCTGACGTCATGTGATAGGTGGGGTTTGGGATTGACCGACCAATCATTGATCAGATAATTAGTGGCTTCAGAGCCCCTCCCTTCTCATGACATCACCCGGGAGCTCAGAGAAGCAACCCCACCTTATGATGTGCTGTTTGGTTTTTCTTCTGCTCACGGTTGCCTTTCTTGGCTTTGCTGGCTAGAAGACTCCTTATAATGTTAATAATAATAATAATAATAATAATAATAATAATAATAATAATAATAATAATATATTTGAATAAATAATAATAATAAATAAATAATGAATAAGTAAAATAATTTAAATAAATAATAAAATAGATAATAAATAATTTAAATAATAGATAATTTAGATGATAAATAATTTAGATAATGATTTGAATAAATAATTCAAATAAATGAAAATAATAATAATAATAATAATAATGATAATAACAATAATAATAATAATAATGATAAAAAGCTTGGGCAAATGCTGAAATGCAACTCTTAGCAGAAGACGTTCCAAACACAACATAAGGTAGGGTTGCTGCGTTGAATTACTCGGATGGCGTCATATGATATGTGGCGCTTGGGCATGACCGACCAATCATTGATCAGATTGTTTGTATATACAAAACCCCTCCCTTTTCATGACGTCATCCGGATAACTCAGAGAAACAACCCTACCTTATGTTGTGCTGTTTGATTCCTCTTCCGCTCACGGAGGACTTTCTTGGCCTCGCTGGCTAGAATGATAAAAAGAATAGCTCGGGCCACTCTTGAAAGGCGACCTTGAGCAGAAGACGGTCCAAAGACAACATAAGGTATTGATGGTTTATTGAAGTACCCGGATGAGGTCATTTGATAGGTGGGGCTTGGGACTTACCGACCAATCATTGATCAGATAATTTGTGGGTTCAGAGCCCCGCTCTTTTCATAACATCACCCGGGAACTCAGAGAAGCAACCCTACCGTATGATGTCCTGTTTGGTTTCTATTCCGTTCACGGTGGCCTTTCTTGGCCTTGTTGGCTTATTCATGTGAATGCCGACTCTTTAATAAGCTCGGGCAACTGCCGCAATGAGACTATGGGCGGAAGACGGTCCAAAAAGGAGAACATAAGGTAGGATTAATATGTTGACGTACAAGGATGATCCCATCTGACAGGTAGGGCTTGGAAATTAATGACCAATCATTGATCAGATAATTTGTGTGTTCAGAGCTCCGCTCATCTCATGACGTCACCCGGGAGCTCAGAGTAGCAACCCAACCTTATGATGTCCTATTTAGTTTTCTTCCCATCACGTCGCCTTTCTTGGCCTCGCTGACTCATTCTTGTGACCCTTTAATAAGCTCGTTCAACTGCTGAAATGCGATTCTGGGCGGAAGACAGTCCAAATAGGATAACATAAGGTAGAGAAATACTGCGTTAAAATAGCCGGATGACGTCGTCTGATGGATCGGGCTTGGACATAACCAATCGATTATTGGTCAGATGGTTTTATAGGTCCAAAATCCCGCCATTCTCATGAAGTCATTTGGGCAACTGAGAGTAGCAACCCTACCTTATGATGTCCTATTTGGTTTCTCTTCCCCTCACGTCGCCTTTCTTTGCCTCGCTAGCTCATTCATGTAAATGTTGACTCTTTAAGAAGCTCGGTCAACTGTTGAAATGCGACGATGGTTGGAAGACGGTCCAAATAGGAGAACATAAGGTAAGGTTTCTGCTTTGAAGTAGTGGGCTGACGTCGTCTGATACGTGGGGTTTGGGATTAACCGACCAATCATTGATGAGATAATTTGTGGGTTCAGAGCCCCGTCCTTCTCATAACATCACCCGGGAGCTCAGAGAAGCAACCCTACCTTATGACGTGCTGTTTGGTTTCTCTTCTGCTCACGGTGGCCTTTCTTGGCCTCGTTGGCTCATTCATGTGAATGTCGACTCTTTAGTAAGCTCGGTCAACTGCTGCAATGCAACTATGGACGGAAGACGGCCCAAAAAGGAGAATATGAGGTAGATTTGGTGTGTTGATGTACCCGGATGACGTCATTTGATAGGTGGGGCTTGGATCTTACCGACCAATCATTGATCAGATAATTTGTGTGTTCAGAGCCCCTCTTTTCTCATGAAGTCACCCGAGAGCTCGGAGTAGCAACCCAACCTTATGATGTCCTGTTTGGTTTCTCTTCCCCTCACGTCGCCTTTCTTGGCCTCCCTGGCTCATTCATTTGAATGTTGTTGACTTTAATAATCTCGGTCAACTGCTGAAATGCGACTCTGGGCGGAAGACGGTCCAAATAGGAGAACATAAGGCAGGGTTGCTGCGTTAAAGTAGGCGGATGACGTCGTCTGATGGGTTGGGCTTGGACATGACCAATCATTGGTCAGATAGATAGATGGTTTATAGGTACAAAATCCCGTACTTCTCATGATGTCACTCAGGCAACTGAGAGTAGCAACCCAACCTTATGATGTCCTATTTGGTTTCTCTTCCCCTCACGTCGCCTTTCTTTGCCTCGCTAGCTCATTCATGTGTGAATGTAGTAGACTCTTTGATAAGCTCGGTCAACTGCTGAAATGCGACTATGGTCGGAAGACGGTCCAAATAGAACATAATGTAGGGTTGCTGCTTTGAAGTTGTCGGCTGATGTCATCTGATACGTGGGGTTTGGGATTAACCGACCAATCAATCATTGATGATATAATTTGTGGGTTCAGAGCCCCGCCCATCTCATGACATCACCCGGGAGCTCAGAGAAACAACCCAACCTTATGATGTCTTTTGGTTTCTCCCTTTCCCCCCACGGGCCTTTCTTGGCCTCGCTGGGTATCATTAAATGTGAATTGTTAATAAGCTTGGTCCACTGCTGAAATGCGACTACTTCGAAGACGGTCCAAAAAGGAGAACATAAGGTAGGGTTTTTTGAAGTACGTGACGTCATTTGATAAGGGGGGGTTGGATTAACCGACCAATCATTGATAGATAATTTTTGGGGTTTAAGCCCCGCCTTCTCATAACAATCACCCGGGACTCAGAGAAGCAAACCCTACCTTTTGATGTGCTGTTTGGTTTTCTTCCGTTTACGGGGAAAAAAAAATGGCCTTTCTTGGCCTCGTTGGCTTATTATGTGAATGTCGACTCTTTAATAAGCTCGGTAACTGCTGCAAAAGCACTATGGCGGAAGACGTTTCCAAAAAGGAGAAAATAAAGGAGGGTTTTGGTTTTAGTTTCCCGGATGAGGTCATTTGATAGTAGGGCTTGGAACTTACGACCAATCATTGATCAGATAATTTGTGGATTACAGAGCTCCGCCTTCTCATGACGTCACCCGGGAGCTCAGAGTAAGCACCCAACTTATGATGTCCTGTTTGGTTCTCTTCCCTCACGGTCGCCTTTCTTGGGCCTCGCTGGCTCATTCATGTAATGTTGACTCTTTAATAAGCTCAGTCAACTGCTGAAATGCGACTTGGGCAGAAGACGGTCCAAATAGGAGAACATAAGGTAGGGGTTTGTTAAAGTACCCGGATGACGTCGTCTGATGGGTGGGCTTGGACATAACCAATCATTGGTCAGATAATTTTTAGGTCAAGATCCCGTCCTTCTCATGACGTCACTCTGGGAACTCAGAGTAGCAACCCTACCTTATGATGTCCTATTTGGTTTCTCTTCCCCTCACGTCGCCTTTCTTTGCCTCGCTAGCTCATTCATGTAAATGTGAAGCTTTTATAAGCGGTCAACTGTTGAAATGCGACTATGGTCGGAAGACGGTCCCAAAAAGGAGAACATAAGTAGGTTTGCTGCTTTTAAGTAGTCGGCTGACGTCATCTGATAGTGGGGTTTGGGATTAAACCGACCATCAATCATTGATGAGATAATTTGTGGGTTCAGAGCCCCGCCTTCTCATACATCACCCGGAGCTCAGAGAAGCAACCCTACCTTATGATAGTGCTGTTTTGGTTTCTCTTCTGCTCACGTGGCCTTCTTGGCCTCGTTGGCTCATTCATGTGAATGTCGACTCTTTAATAAGCTCGGTCAACTGCTGCAATGCGACTATGGGCGGAAGACGGTCCAAAAAGGAGAACATAAGTAGATTTGGTGTGTTGATGTACCCGGATGACGTCATTTGATATTGGGCTTGGAACTTACCGACAATCATTGATCAGATAATTTGTGGTCAGAGCCCGCTCTTCTCATGACGTCACCCGGGAGCTCGGGCAACTGCTGAAATTGCTGAATGCAACTCCTGGCAGAAGGACGGTCCAAATAGGGACACAAATGTATGGTTGCTGCGTTGAAGTAGCCGGATGACGTCATTCTGATAGGTGGGCCTTGGACATGACCAATCATTGGTCAGGTGGTTTATGGTACAAAATCCCGCCCATCTCATAACTTCACTCAGGCACGAGTACAACCCTACCTTATGTTGTACTGTTTGATTCCTCTTCCGCTCACGGAGGCCTTATTTGGCCTCGCTTGCTAGAAGACTCCTAATGGTAATATATAATATAATAAATAAGACTCGGGCAAGCTGAATGGACTATGGCAAAACGTTCCAAACACAAAACATAGGTAGGGTTGCTGCGTTGAAGTACCCGGATGGCGTCTTATGATAGGTGGCGCTTGAGCTTAACCGACCAATCATTGATCAGATTGTTTGTATATACAAAACCCGCTCCTTCTCATGACGTCATCTGGATAACTCAGAGAAGCAACCCTACCTTATGTTTTGCTGTTTGATTCCTCCTCCGCTCACGGACGCTTTCTTGGCCTCGCCATAGAAGACACCTTATGGTAATATGAAAAAAAAGTAGCTCGGGCAACTCTGAAAGGCGACCTTGAGCAGAGAGACGGTCCAAAGACAACATAAGGTATTGATGGTGTATTGAGTACCGGATGAGGTCATATGATAGTGGGGCTTGGGACTTACTGACCAATCATTGATCAATAATTTGTGGGTTCAGAGCCCCGCCCTTCTCATGACGTCACCCGGTTAGCTCAGAGTAGCAAGCCTACCTTATGATGTGCTGTTTGTTTCTCTTCCGCTCACGGTGGCTCTTTCTTGGCCTCCTGCTCTTCATTATAGTGAGAAAGCTCGGTCAACTGCTGAAATGCGACTCTGAGGGAAGACGGTCCACAAGAGAACATAAGGTTAGGGTTGCTGCGTTGAAGTACGCTGACGATTCATCTGATAGGTGGGGCTTGGATAGACCGCCAATCATTGATCAGATAATTTGTGGTTCAGGTTCCGCCCTTTCATGACATCACCCGGGAGCTCAGAGAAGCAACCCTACCTTATGATGTCTGTTTGGTTTCTCTCTGCCTTCACGGTGCTTTTCTTGGCCTCGTTGGGCTCATTCATGTGAATGTTCGAGCCTTATAAGCTCGGTCAACTGCTTAAATGCGACTATGGCGGAAGACGGTCCAAAAGAGAACATAAGGTAGGGTTAATACGTTGATACCGGATGACGTCATCTATTTATTACGCACTTGATCGAAAATTCCTCTTCCATGACGTCACCACCGGAGCCCCCTTTTCTTTGGGTTTCCTTCCGGCTCAGGACCTTCTTGTCCTCGGCTATACTAATGTTGACTTTAAAAAGCTCGGGCAACTGCTGAATGCGACTTGAGGCGAAGACGTCCAAAAGAAACATAAGGTAGGAGTTTTTAAGTAGCCAGATGACGTCGTCTGATAGGTGGGCTTGGGACATGACCAATCAAATTTATCAAAATGTTTTTGCAAAATCCCGCCCTTCTCATGACGTCACTCGGGAAGCTCAGAGTAGCAACCCTACCTTATGATGTGCTGTTTGTTTTTCTTCCGCTCACGTGCCTTTCTTTGGCCTCGCTAGGCCATTCTGTAAATGTTGATTTTAAAAGCTCGGTCAACTGCTGAAAGCGACTCTGACGGAAGACGGTCCAAACTAGGAGAACATAAAGTAGGGTTACTGCTTGAAGTATCGCTGACGTCATCTGGATAGTGGGGTTTTTGGGGTTAACGCCCCAAACATTGATAGATAATTTGTGGGTTCAGAGCCCCGCCCCTTTTATAAATCCCCGGGAGCTCAGAGAAGCAACCCCACCTTATGTGTCCGTTTGGTTTCTTCTTCTTCCGGTGGCCTTTTTTTGGCCTCTTTGGGGTTTTTTTGTGAATGTTGACTCTTAATAAGTTGGGGTCAACTCCCTTTAAATGCGACTATTGGCGGGAAAGACGGTCCAAAAAAAAGAGAACATAAGGTAGGGTTTATTCCCCGGTTGATCCGGGTGTGGAAAACCGTTCATTATTTCTACTGTTTCGATTCCTCTTTCCAATCTTCACGGGAGGACTCCCTTCCCTCTCCTCCCCCTCCTTTGCCCTCTTCTTTTATCCTTCCCCCTCCTATCTCCGGTCTCCCCTCTTTCTTTACTCCCTCTCCTCCCCTTCTTGCCTCGCTGCTAGAAGACTTCTTATGGTAATAAATTATAAAAAAAAAAAGTTTCGGGAAACTGCTGAAATGCGACCTTGAGCGGGGAAGGGAAAGGTTTCCAACAGACATACGGTAGGGTTGGTTTTTTAAGTACCCGGATGAGGTCGTCTGTTTAGGTAGGGTTTTGGGGGGAATTACCGGACCAATCATTGATCAGATAATCTTTGGGTTCAGACCCCCGCCCTTTTCAGGGAGTCACCCGGTTGCTCAGAGTAGCATCCCTCCTTATATTGTACTGTTTGATTCCTTTTCCGTCACGGGGCCTTATTTGGCCTCGCTTGCTAAAAGGGCCCTCCTAATGGTAATAATAAAAATTTAATAATAATAATAATAAAGACCCCGGAAAAAAATGCTACAAATTTTTAAAACCCAAAAACTTTGGGTTTGGGTTTTGGGCTGCGTTGAAGTCCCCCGGGGGCCCGTCTTATGAAAAGGTGGCGCTTGGAAAAAGGGGGCCCAAATTCAGGGGAATTAGATTGTTTGTTTATAAAAAACCCCAGCCCTTCTCATGCGTTTTTGGGGAATTAACTCGGGAAAAAAACAACCTTTCCCTTTTTATTTTGTTTGTTTGTTTTCCCCTTTTCCGCTCACGGGGGGACTTTTTGGCCTCGCTGGCTAGAAGACTCCTTATGGTAATGAGTTTAAAAAAAAGAGCTCGGGCAATACTGAAAGGCGACCTTGAGAAAGAAGCGGTAAAAAGACAACAAAAGGTATTTTTTGGGTGTTTGGGGTCCGGGGGATGGGTCATATGATAGGTGGGGTTTGGGGACTTACTGCCCCATCATTGATCAGATTTTTATGGGGTTTTCAGACCCCCCGCCCTTTTCAGGGCCCGTCCCCCGGTTTTACCCTCAGGTAGAAAGCCTACCTTATGATGTCCCTTTTTTGTTTCTTTTTCCCGCTAAACGGTGGTTTTTTTCTTGGGCCCCTCGCTGGCCCCCTTTCTTTTGTGAATTTTTTTTGGGTTTTTAAATTTAAGCTCGGTCAACCGCTAAAAATGCGATTTGGGAGCGGAAGAGGCCCAAAATAGAACAAAAGGTGGGGGTTTTTGCTTTTTAAAAGTAGTCGGCGGGAATTATCGGGTTTAAGGGGGGTTTTCCCAATTGACCGATCAATCATTGTCAGATTAATTTGGGGGAGTTCAGGGTTCCCCGCCCTTCTCAGGACCCCCGGGGGAAAAGCCCCGAAAGCCCCCCCTACCTTATGTTTTTTCTTTTTTTTTTTCTTCTGTTTAAGGGTTACCTTTTCGGGCTTTTTGGGCCTCATTCATGTGAAGGGTCGGGGTATAAGCTGGGTTTCAACTGCGGCCAATGCGACTAGGGGCAAAAAAGAGGGTCCAAAAGGGTAAAACCCTTTAAGGGGTGGGGGTTTAAACGTTCCCGTCCCCCGGATGACGTAAATCTAAAAAGGGGGGCTTAAAAATTTAACGCCCCAAACATTGTTTCAATAATTTGTTTTGGTTTTAGATTTCCGCTCATCTCATCCCGGGGTCACCCGTGAGTTCCCGGGTAGCAAAAAAACCTTTTGATGCCCCCTTTTTGGTTTTTCTCTTCCCCTCATGTCCCCCTTTTTTTGGGCCTCGCTGGCTCATTTTTGTAATGTTTGGCCCTTTTTAAATAAGCCGGTCAACTGTTTAAAAATCCCGATTTGGGGGGAAAGACAGCCAAAAAGGATAAATAAGGTAAAAGGGGTTTCCCGGGTTTTTTTAAAAAAGTAGCCGGTTTGACGTCGTCTGATGGTTCGGGTTTTGGGGGGGAATGAAAATCAAATTAAATTGGCCCAGAGGGTTTTTTTATGGGTCGAAAATCCCCCCCTTCTCATAATCCCGGACCCAAACAAAAGGGGTGGGGAAAACCCCCTTTAATGATGCCCTTTTTTTTTTTCTTTTCCCCCTTTCCGTCGCCTTTCTTTGCCCCGCTGGGCTCTTTCAGAAAAAATTTTTGACTTTTTAAGAAGCTGGGAAAAAACTGCTGAAATCCCGACTATGATGGGAAAAGGGTTCAAATGGGAAAAAACAAAAAGGTTAAAAAACTGTTTGAAGAAGTGGGTGACTTTCATCGGATACGGGGGGTTTTGGGATTAACGGGCCCAAATCAATCACTGATGAGAAATTTGGGGGTTCAGAGCCCCGCCCTTTCAAAAACATTTTTCCGGGGGAAGTCAGAGAAGAAACCCCCTTTTATAAAGCCCTTTTTTGGTTTTTTCTTCTGCTCAGGGTTTGGGCCTTTCTTGGGCCTTTTTGGGCCCTCATTCATGTAAAAATGCCCGGAACTTTTTTAATAAGCTCGGTCAATTGCTGCAATGTGACTTTTGGGGGGGAAAAAAAGGGGTTTTCCAAAAAAAAAACATAAGGTAGATTTGGTGTGTTGATTTTTACCCGGATACGTCATTTTTTAGGGGGGGGTTTTTAAATTTAAACCGACCAATAAATATCAGATGATTTGGGGGTTTTTCCAAAACCCCGCTTTCTCATGACGTCACCCGAAGCTTAGGGGTACCCGGCCCTACCTTTTTTATGCCTGTTTGGTTTCTTTTCCCCTCACGCGGGGTTTCTTGGCCTCGCTGGCTCATTCAGGGAATATTTTGTTAAATTTTTAAAATAAGCGGGGGTTTCCCCCCTTCCTTTAATTTTGGTTTGTCTGTTTTCCTTTTTCCGTTCACAGGGGCCCTTTTTTTGGGGCCCGCTTACTAAAACTTTTTTATGGTAAAAAAATGTAAAAAAAAAAAAGCTCGGGCAACTGCTGAAATGCGACCTTGAGCAGAAGACGGTCCAGACAGAACATACGATAGGGTTGGTTTATTGAAGTACCCGGATGAGGTCGTCTGATAGGTAGGGCTTGAGACTTACCGACCAATCATTGATCAGATAAGCTGTGGGTTCAGAGCCCCGCCCTTCTCATGACGTTACCCGGTTAGCTCAGAGTAGCATCCCTACCTTATGTTGTGTTTTTTAGTTCCTCTTCTGCTCACGGTGGCTTTGTTTGGCCTCGCTGGATTATGTGAAATAACGGCGGCTTTATCCTGCTGAAATGGGACTCTGAGCGGAAGACGGTCCAAACAGGAAAATATAAGAGAGGGTTGGTGCGTTCAAGTACCCGTCTGATGTCATCTGATAGGCGGGGCCTGGCTGGGTATAACCAATCATTGGACAGATACTATGTGGATTATAGAGCTCCACCCCCATGACGTCACCCGGCAGCTCAGGGTAGCAAGCCTTCCTTATGATGTCCTGTT
This sequence comes from Panulirus ornatus, assembly GCF_036320965.1. Classification (NCBI taxonomy): domain Eukaryota; kingdom Metazoa; phylum Arthropoda; class Malacostraca; order Decapoda; family Palinuridae; genus Panulirus; species Panulirus ornatus. The sequence continues at coordinate 12,344,087 of NC_092264.1, forward strand.
TGGTTGCCCTTCCGCTCACGGTGGCCTTTCTTGGCCTCACTGGCTCATTTATGTGAATGTTGACTCTTTGATAAGCTCGGTCAACTGCTGAAATGCGACTCTGGGCGGAAGACGGTCCAAATAGGAGTACATAAGTTTGGGTTGCTGCGTTAAGTAGTCGGCTGACATTATCTGGTAGGTGGGGTTTGGAATTGACCGATCAATTATTGATCAGTTAATTTGTGGGTTCAGGGCTCCGCCCTTCTCATGACAATACCCGGGAGCTCAGAGAAGCAACCCTACCTTATGATATGCTGTTTGGTTTCTCTTCTGCTCACGGTGGCCTTTCTTGGTCTCGTTGGCTCATTCATGTGAATGTCGACTGATAAGTTCGGTCAACTGCAGCAATGCGACTAATGGGCGAAAGACGGTCCAAAATGTAGAACATAAGGTAGATTTGGTGTGTTAAAATACCCGGATGACGTCATCTGATAGGTGGGGCTTGGAACTTACCGACCAATCATTGATCAGATAATTTGTGTGTTCAGAGCCCCGCTCTTCTCATGACGTCAACTACTGAAATGCAACTCCTGGCGGAAGACGGTCCAAATGGGAGAACATAAGGTACGGTTGCTGCGTTGAAGTAGCCGGATGACGTCGTCTGATAGGTGGGGCTTGTACATGACCAATCATTGGTCAGATTGTGTATAGGTACAAAATCCCGCCCTTCTCATGATTTCACTCGGACAACTCAGAGTAGCAACCCTACCTTATGTTGTGCTGTTTGATTCCTCTTCCGTTCACGGAGGCCTTTCTTGGCCTTGCTGGCCAGAAGACTTCTTATGGTAATAATTATAAAAAAGAAAAAAGCTCGGGCAGCTGCTGAAATGCGACCTTGATCAGAAGACGGTCCAAACAGAACATACGATAGGTTTGGTTTATTGAAGTACCCGGATGAGGTCGTTTGATAGGTAGGGCTTGGGACTTACCGACCAATCATTGATCAGATAATCTGTGGGTTCAGAGCCCCGCCCTTCTCATGACGTCACCCGGTTAGCTCAGAGTAGCATCCCTACCTTATGTTGTGTTGTTTGGTTCCTCTTCTGCTCACTGTGGCTTTGTTTAGCCTCGCTGGATTATGTGAAATAACGGCGGCTTTATCCTTCTGAAATGCGACTCTGAGCGGAAGACGGTCCAAATAGGAAAATATAAGATAGGGTTGCTGCGTTCAAGTACCCGGCTGATGTCATCTGATAGGTGGGGCCTGGCTGGGTATAACCAATCATTGGACAGATACTATGTGGATTACAGAGCTCCGCCCCCATGACGTCAACCGGCAGCTCAGAGTAGCAAGCCTACCTTATGATGTCCTGTTTGGTTGCTCTTCCGCTCACGGTGGCCTTTCTTGGCCTCACTGGCTCATTCATGTGAATGTTGTTGACTCTTTGATAAGCTCGGTCAACTGCTGAAATGCGACTCTGGGCGGAAGACGGTGCAAACAGAACATAAGTTTGGGTTGCTGCGTTGAAGTACACGGCTGACGTCATCTGATAGGTGGGGTTTGGGATATACCGACCAATCATTCATCAGATTATTTGTTGGTTCAGAGCCCCCGCTCTTTTCATAACATCACCCGGGAGCTCAGAGAAGCAACACTACCTTATGATGTCCTGTTTGGTTTGTCTTCCGCTCACGGAGGCCTTATTTGGCCTCGCTTGCTAGAAGACTCCTAATGGTAATAATAATAATAATAATAATAATAAAGACTCGGGCAAATGCTACAAATGTTACAACCAAAACAAAAGGTAGGGTTGATGCGTTGAAGTACCCGGATGGCGTCTTATGATAGGTGGCGCTTGGGCATAACCGACCAATCATTGATTAGATTGTTTGTATATACAAAACCCCGCCCTTCTCATGACGTTATCTGGATAACTCAGAGAAACAACCCTACCTTATGTTGTGCTGTTTGATTCCTCTTCCGCTCACGGAGGACTTTCTTGGCCTCGCTGGCTAGAAGACTCCTTATGGTAATAATGCTAAAAAAAAGTAGCTCGGGCAACTACTGAAAGGCGACCTTGAGCAAATTACGGTCCAAAGACAACATAAGATATTGATGGTTTATTAAAGTACCCGGATGAGGTCATTTGATAGGTGGGGCTTGGGACTTACCGACCAATCATTGATCAGATAATTTGTGGGTTCAGAGCCCCGCCCTTCCCATGACGTCACCCGGTTAGCTCAGAGTAGCAACCCTACCTTATGTTGTGCTGTTTGGTTCCTCTTCCGCTCACGGTAGTTTTGTTTGGGCTCGCTGGGTTATATGAAATGACAGCGGCTGTATACTGCTGAAATGCGACTCTGAGCGGAAGACGGACCAAACAAGAGAACATAAGATAAGGTCTCTGCGTTAAATTGCCCGGCTGACGTCATCTGATAGGCGGGGCGTTGGTATAACCAATCATTGGACAGATACTATGTGGATTACAGAGCTCCGCCCCCATGGCGTCACCCGGCAACTCAGAGTAGCAAGCCTACCTTATTATGTCCTGTTTGGTTTCTCTTCCGCTCACGGTGGCCTTTCTTGGCCTCACTGGCTTTTTCATGTGTATGTTGACTCTTTAATAAGCTCGGTCAACTGCTGAAATGAGACTCTGGCCGGAAGACAGTGCAAACAGAACATAAGTTTGGGTTGCTGCGTTGAAGTACACGGCTAACGTCATCTGATAGTTTGGGTTTGGGATTGACCGACCAATCATTCATTCATCAGATAATTTGTGAGTTCAGAGCCCCGCTCTTTTCACATCACCCGGGAGCTCAGAGAAGCAACCTTACCTTATGATGTCCTGTTTGGGTCTTCTTCCGTTCACGGTGGCCTTTCTTGGCCTTGTTGGCTCATTCATGTGAATGTCGACTCTTTAATAAGCTCGGACAACAGCTGAAATGCGACTCTGGGTGGAAGACGGTCCAAAAAGGAGAACGTAAGGTAGATTTGGTGTGTTGATGTACCCGGATGACGTTATTTGATAGATGGGGCTTGGAACTTACCTACCAATCATTGATCAGACAATTTGTGTGTTCAGAGCCCCGCTCTTCTCCTGACTGCACCCGGGAGATCAGAGTAGCAACCCTATCTTATGATGTCCTGTTTGGTTCCTCTTCCCCTCACGTCGCCTTTCTTCGCCTCGGTAGCTCATTCATGTGAATGTTGACTCTTTAATAAGCTCGATCAACTGTTGAAATGCGACTCTGGGCGGAAGATTGTCCAAATAGGAGAACATAAGGTAGAGTTCCTGCGTTAAAGTAGCCGGATGACGTCGTCTGATGGGTTGGGCTTGGACATGACCAATCATTGGTCAGATGGTTTATAGGAAAAAAATCCCGCCCTTCTCATGACGTCACTCGGGCAACTGAGAGTAGCAACCCTACCTTATGTGTTCCTATTTGGTTTGGCTTCCCCTCACGTCGCCTTTATTTTTGCCTCGCTTGCTTATTCATGTGAATGTTGACTCTTTAATATAATAAGCTCGGTCAACTGCTGAAATGCTACTATGGTCGGAAGACGGTCCAAATAGGAGAACATAAGGTAGGGTTGCTGCTTTGAAGTAGTCGGAAGACGTCATCTGATACGTGGGGTTTGGGAATAACCGAGCAATCATTGATGAGAAAATTTGTGGGTTCAGAGCCCCGCCCTTCTCATGACATCACCCGGGAGCTCAGAGAAGCAACCCTACCTTATGATGTGCTGTTTGGTTTCTCTTCATGTCACGGTGGCCTTTATTGGCCTCTTTGGCTCATTCATGTGAATGTCGACTCTTTAATAAGCTCGGTCAACTGTTGCAATGCGACTATGGGCGGAAGACGGTCCAAAAAGGAGAACATAAGGTAGATTTGGTGTGTTGATGTACCCGGATGACGTCATTTGATAGATGGGGCTTGGAACTTACTGATCATTCATTGATCAGATAATTTGTGTGTTCAGAGCCCCGCTCTTCTCATGACGTCACCTGAGAGCTCAGAGTAGCAACGCAACCTTATGATGTACTGTTTGGTTCCTCTTCCCCTCAGGTCGCCTTTCTTGGCCTCGCTGGCTCATTCATGTGAATGTTGTTGACTCTTTAATAAGCTCAGTCATCTGGTAAAATGCGACTCTGGGCGGAAGACGGTCCAAATAGGAGAACATAAGGTAGAGTTCCTGCGTTAAAGTAATCGGATGACGTCGACTGATGGCTTGGGCTTGGACATGACCAATCATTGGTCAGATAGATGGTTTATAGGTACAAAATCCCGTCCTTCTCATGACGTCACTCGGGCAACTGTGAGTAGCAACCCTACTTTATAATGTCCTATTTGGTTTCTCTTCTCCTCACGTCGCCTTTCTTTGCCTCGCTAGCTCATTCATGTGTGAATGTAGAAGACTCATTGATAAGCTCGGTCAACTGCTGAAATGCGACTATGGTCGGAAGACGGTCCAAATAGGAGAACATAATGTAGGTTTCCTGCTTTGAAGTAGTCGGCTGACGTCATCTGATACGTGGGGTTTGGGATTAACCGACCAATCAATCATTGATGTGATAATTTGTGGGTTCAGAGCCCCGCCCTTCTCATGACATCACCCGGTAGCTCAGAGAAGGAACCCTACCTTATGATATGCTTTTTGGTTTCTCTTCTGCTCACGGTGGCCTTTCTTGGCCTCTTTGGCTCATTCATGTGAATGTCGACTCTTTAATAAGCTCGGTGAACTGCTGCAATGCGACTATGGGCGGAAGACGGTCCAAAAAGAACATAAGGTAGATTTGGTGTGTTGATGTACCCGGATGACATCATTTGATATTTAGGGCTTGTAACTTACCGACCAATCATTGATCAGATAATTTGTGGGATCAGAGCCCCGCTCTTCTCATGACGTCACCCGGGAGCTCGGGCAACTGCTGAAATTGCTGAAATGCAACTCCTGGCAGAAGGCGGTCCAAATAGGAGGACAAAATGTATGGTTGCTGCGTTGAAGTAGCCGGATGACGTCATCTGATAGGTGGGCCTTGGACATGACCAATCATTGGTCAGGTGGTTTATGCGTACAAAATCCCGCCCATCTCATAACTTCACTCAGGCAACTCAGAGTAGCAACCCTACCTTATATTGTACTGTTTGATTCCTTTTCCGCTCACGGAGGCCTTATTTGGCCTCGCTTGCTAGAAGACTCCTAATGGTAATAATAATAATAATAATAATAATAATAAAGACTCGGGCAAATGCTACAAATGTTACAACCAAAACAAAAGGTAGGGTTGATGCGTTGAAGTACCCGGATGGCGTCTTATGATAGGTGGCGCTTGGGCATAACCGACCAATCATTGATTAGATTGTTTGTATATACAAAACCCAGCCCTTCTCATGACTTTATCTGGATAACTCAGAGAAACAACCCTACCTTATGTTGTGCTGTTTGATTCCCCTTCCGCTCACGGAGGACTTTCTTGGCCTCGCTGGCTAGAAGACTCCTTATGGTAATAATGCTAAAAAAAAGTAGCTCGGGCAACTACTGAAAGGCGACCTTGAGCAAATTACCGTCCAAAGACAACATAAGATATTGATGGTTTATTAAAGTACCCGGATGAGGTCATTTGATAGGTGGGGCTTGGGACTTACCGACCAATCATTGATCAGATAATTTGTGGGTTCAGAGCCCCGCCCTTCTCATGACGTCACCCGGTTAGCTCAGAGTAGCAACCCTACGTTATGTTGTGCTATTTGGTTCCCCTTCCGCTCACGGTAGTTTTGTTTGGGCTCGCTGGGTTATATGAAATGACAGCGGCTGTATACTGCTGAAATGCGACTCTGAGCGGAAGACGGACCAAACAAGAGAACATAAGATAGGGTCTCTGCGTTAAAGTGCCCGGCTGACGTCATCTGATAGGCGGGGCCTTGGTATAACCAATCATTGGACAGATACTATGTGGATTACAGAGCTCCGCCCTCATGACGTCACCCGGCAACTCAGAGTAGCAAGCCTACCTTATGATGTCCTGTTTGGTTTCTCTTCCGCTCACGGTGGCCTTTCTTGGCCTCAATGGCCCATTCATGTGAGAAGCTCGGTGAACTACTGAAATACGACTCTGGGTGGAAGACGGTCCACACAGGAGAACATAAGTTAGGGTTACTGCGTTGAAGTACCCGGCTAACGTCATCTGATAGGTGGGGTTTGGGATAGACCGACCAATCATTGATCAGATAATTTGTGGGTTCAGAGCTCCGCTCTTTTCATAACATCACCCGGGAGCTCAGAGAAGCAACCCTACCTTATGATGTCCTGTTTAGTTTCTCTTCCGTTCACGTTGGCCTTTCTTGGCCACGTTGGATTTATTCATGTGAATGTCGACTCTTTGATAAGCTCGGTCAACTGCTGAAATGCGACTCTGGGCGGGAGACGGTCCAAAAAGGAGAACATAAGGTAGGGTTGCTGCGTTAAAGTAGTCGGCTGACATTATCTGGTAAGTGGGGTTTGGAATTGACCGATCAATCATTGATCAGGTAATTTTTGGGTTCAGGGCTCCGCTCTTCTCATGACATCACCCGGGAGCTCAGAGAAGCAACCCTACCTTATGATGTGATGTTTGGTTTATCTTCTGCTAACGGTGGCCTTTCTTGGTCTCGTTGGCTCATGCATGTGAATGTCGACTGATAAGCTCGGTCAATTGCTGCAATGCGACTATGGGCGAAAGACGGTCCAAAATGTAGAACATAAGGTAGATTTGATGGGTTAAAATACCCGGATGACGTCATCTGATAGGTGGGGCTTGGAACTTACCGAGCAATCATTGATCAGATAATTTGTGTGTTCAGAGCCCCGATCTTCTCATGACGTCAACTGCTGAAGTGCAACTCCTGGCGGAAGACGGTCCAAATAGGAGAACATAAGGTACGGTTGCTGCGTTGAAGTAGCCGGATGACGTCGTCTGATAGGTGGGGCTTGGACATGACCAAACATTGGTCAGATTGTTTATAGGTACAAAATCCCGCCCTTCTCATGATTTCACTCGGGCAACTCAGAGTAGCAACCCTACCTTATGTTGTGCTGTCTGATTCCTCTTCCGTTCACGGAGGCGTTTCTTGGCCTCGCTGGCTAGAAGACTTCTTATGGTATTAATAATGATAAAGAAATAAGAGGTCGGGCAACTGCTGAAATGCGACCTTGAGCAGAAGACTGTCCAAACAGAACATACGATAGGGTTGGTTTATTGAAGTACCCGGATGAGGTCGTCTGATAGGTTGGGCTTGGGACTTACCGACCAATCATTGATCAGATAATCTGTGGGTTCAGAGCCCCGCCGTTCTCATGACGTCACCCAGTTAGCTCAGAGTAGCATCCCTACCTTATGTTGTGTTGTTTGGTTCCTTTTCTGCTCACGGTGGCTTTGTTTAGCCTCGCTGGATTATGTGAAATATCGCCGGCTTTATCCTGCTGAAATGCGACTCTGAGCGGAAGACGGTCCAAACAGGAAAATATAAGATAGGGTTGCTGCGTTTAAGTACCCGTCTGATGTCATCTGATTTGCCTCGCTTGCTTATTCATGTGAATTTTGACTTTAATATAAAAAGCTCAGTCAACTGCTGAAATGCGACTATGGTCGGAAGACGGTCCAAATAGGAGAACATAAGGTAGGGTTGCTGCTTTGAAGTAGTCGGAAGACGTCATCTGATACGTGGGGTTTGGGAATAACCGACCAATCATTGATGAGAAAATTTGTGGGTTCAGAGCCCCGCCCTTCTCATGACATCACCCGGGAGCTCAGAGAAGCAACCCTACCTTATGATGTGCTGTTTGGTTTCTCTTCTGCTCACGGTGGCCTTTCTTGGCCTCTTTGGCTCATTCATGTGAATGTCGACTCTTTAATAAGCTCGGTCAACTGTTGCAATGCGAGTATGGGCGGAAGACGGTCCAAAAAGGAGAACATGAGGTAGATTTGGTGGGTTGATATACCCGGATGACGTCATTTGATAGGTAGGGCTTGTAACTTACCGACCAATCATTGATCAGATTATTTGTGGGTTCAGAGCCCCGCTCTTCTCATGACGTCACCCGGGAGCTCGGGCAACTGCTGAAATTGCTGAAATGCAACTCCTGACAGAAGGCGGTTCAAATAGGACATAATGTATGTTTGCTGCGTTGAAGTACACGGCTGACATCATCTGATAGGTGGGGTTTGGCATTGACCGACCAATCATTCATTCATCAGATAACTTGTAGGTTCAGAGCCCCGCTCTTTTCAAAACATCACCCTGGAGCTCAGAGAAGCAACCTTACCTTACGATGTCCTGTTTGGTTCTTCTTCCGTTCACGGTGGCCTTTCTTGGCCTTGTTGGCTTATTCATGTGAATGTCGACTCTTTAATAAGCTCGGACAACAGCTGAAATGAGACTCTGGCCGGAAGACGGTGCAAACAGGAGAACATAAGTTTGGGTTGCAGCGTTGAAGTACACGGCTGACGTCATCTGATAGGTGGGGTTTGGCATTGACCGACCAATCATTCATTCATCAGATAACTTGTGGGTTCAGAGCCCCGCTCTTTTCAAAACATCACCCGGGAGCTCAGAGAAGCAACCTTACCTTATGATGTCCTGTTTGCTTCTTCTTCCGTTCACGGTGGCCTTTCTTGGCCTTGTTCTCTTATTCATGTGAATGTCGACTCTTTAATAAGCTCGGACAACAGCTGAAATGCGACTCTGGGTGGAAGACGGTCCAAAAAGGAGAACATAAGGTAGATTTGGTGTGTTGATGTACGCGGATGACGTCATTTCATAGATGAGGCTTGGAACTTACCGACCAATCATTGATCAGACAATTTGTGTGTTCAGAGCCCCGCTCTTCTCCTGACTGCACCCGGGAGCTCAGAGTAGCAACCCTACCTTATGATGTCCTGTTTGGTTCCTCTTCCCCTCACGTCGCCTTTCTTGGCCTCGGTAGCTCATTCATGTGAATGTTGACTTTTTAATAAGCTCGATCAACTGTTGAAATGCGACTCTGGGTGGAAGACGGTCCAAATAGGAGAACATAAGGTAGAGTTCCTGCGTTAAAGTAGCCGGATGACGTCGTCTGATGGGTTGGGCTTGGACATGACCAATCATTGGTCAGATAGATAGATGGTTTATAGGAAAAAAATCCCGCCCTTCTCATGACGTCACTCGGGCAACTGAGAGTAGCAACCCTACCTTATGTGTTCCTATTTGGTTTGGCTTCCCCTCACGTCGCCTTTATTTGCCTCGCTTGCTTATTCATGTGAATGTTGACTCTTTAATATAATAAGCTCGGTCAGCTGCTGAAATGCGACTATGGTCGGAAAACGGTCCAAATAGGAGAACATAAGGTAGGGTTGCTGCTTTGAAGTAGTCGGAAGACGTCATCTGATACGTGGGGTTTGGGAATAACCGACCAATCATTGATGAGAAAATTTGTGGGTTCAGAGCCTCGTCCTTCTCATGAGATCACCCGGGATCTCAGAGAAGCAACCCTACCTTATGATGTGCTGTTTGGTTTCTCTTCTTTTCACGGAGGCCTTTATTGGCCTCTTTGGCTCATTCATGTGAATGTCGACTCTTTAATAAGCTCGGTCAACTGTTGCAATGCGACTATGGGCGGAAGACGGTCCAAAAAGGAGAACATAAGGTAGATTTGGTGTGTTGATGTACCCGGATGACGTCATTTGATAGATGGGGCTTGGAACTTACTGACCAATCATTGATCAGGTGATTTGTGCGTTCAGAGCCCGGCTCTTCTCATGACGTCACCCGAGAGCTCAGAGTAGCAACGCAACCCTATGATGTCCTGTTTGGTTTTTCTTCCCCTTAGGTCGCCTTTCTTGGCCTCGCTGGCTCATTCATGTAAATGTCGACTCTTTAATAAGCTCGGTGAACTGCTGCAATGCGACTATGGGCGGAAGACGGTCCAAAAAGGAGAACATGAGGTAGATTTGGTGTGTTGATGTACCCGGATGACGTCATTTGATAGGTAGGACTTGTAACTTACCGACCAATCATTGATCAGATAATTTGTGGGTTCAGAGCCCCGCTCTTCTCATGACGTCACCCGGGAGCTCGGGCAACTGCTGAAATTGCTGAAATGCAACTCCTGGCAGAAGGCGGTTCAAATAGGAGGACATAATGTATGGTTGCTGCGATGAAGTACACGGCTGACGTCATCTTATAGGTGGGGTTTGGCATTGACCGACCAATCATTCATTCATCACATAACTTGTGGGTTCAGAGCCCCGCTCTTTTCAAAACATCACCCGGGAGCTCAGAGAAGCAACCTTACCTTATGATGTCCTGTTTTGTTCTTCTTCCGTTCACGGTGGCCTTTCTTGGCCTTGTTGGCTTATTCATGTGAATGTCGACTCTTTAATAAGCTCGGACAACAGCTGAAATGAGACTCTGGCCGGAAGACGGTGCAAACAGGAGAACATAAGTTTGGTTGCTGCGTTGAAGTACACGGCTGACGTCATCTGATAGGTGGGGTTTGGCATTGACCGACCAATCATTCATTCATCAGATAACTTGTGGGTTCAGAGCCCCGCTCTTTTCAAAACATCACCCGGGAGCTCAGAGAAGCAACCTTACCTTATGATTTCCTGTTTGGTTCTTCTTCCGTTCACGGTGGCCTTTCTTGGCCTTGTAGGCTTATTCATGTGAATGTCGACTCTTTAATAAGCTCGGACAACAGCTGAAATGCGACTCTGGGTGGAAGACGGTCCAAAAAAGGAGAACATAAGGTAGATTTGGTGTGTTGATGTACCCGGATGACGTCATTTGATAGATGAGGCTTGGAACTTACCGACCAATCATTGATCAGACAATTTGTGTGTTCAGAGCCCCGCTCTTCTCCTGACTGCACCCGGGAGCTCAGAGTAGCAACCCTACCTTATGATGTCCTGTTTGGTTCCTCTTCCCCTCACGTCGCCTTTCTTGGCCTCGGTAGCTCATTCATTTGAATGTTGACTTTTTAATAAGTTCGATCAACTGTTGAAATGCGACTCTGGGTAGAAGACGGTCCAAATAGGAGAACATAAGGTAGAGTTCCTGCGTTAAAGTAGCCGGATGACGTCGTCTGATGGGTTGGGCTTGGACATGACCAATCATTGGTCAGATGGTTTATAGGAAAAAAATCCCGCCCTTCTCATGACGTCACCCCGGAGCTCAGAGAAGCAACCCTACCTTATGATGTGCTGTTTGGTTTCTCTTCTGGTCACGGTGGCCTTTATTGGCCTCTTTGGCTCATTCATGTGAATGTCGACTCTTTAATAAGCTCGGTCAACTGTTGCAATGCGACTATGGGTGGAAGACGGTCCAAAAAGGAGAACGTAAGGTAGATTTGGTGTGTTGATGTACCCGGATGACGTTATTTAATAGATGGGGCTTGGAACTTACCTACCAATCATTGATCAGACAATTTGTGTGTTCAGAGCCCCGCTCTTCTCCTGACTGCACCCGGGAGCTCAGAGTAGCAACCCTATCTTATGATGTCCTGTTTGGTTCCTCTTCCCCTCACGTCGCCTTTCTTCGCCTCGGTAGCTCATTCATGTGAATGTTGACTCTTTAATAAGCTCGATCAACTGTTGAAATGCGACTCTGGACTTAAGCTTGTCCAAATAGGAGAACATAAGGTAGAGTTCCTGCGTTAAAGTAGCCGGATGACGTCGTCTGATGGGTTGGGCTTGGACATGACCAATCATTGGTCAGATAGATAGATGGTTTATAGGAAAAAAATCCCGTCCTTCTCATGACGTCACTCGGGCAACTGAGAGTAGCAACCCTACCTTATGTGTTCCTATTTCGTTTGGCTTCCCCTCACGTCGTCTTTATTTGCCTCGCTTGCTTATTCATGTGAATGTTGACTCTTTAATATAATAAGCTCGGTCAGCTGCTGAAATGCGACTATGGTCGGAAGACGGTCCAAATAGGAGAACATAAGGTAGGGTTGCTGCTTTGAAGTAGTCGGAAGACGTCATCTGATACGTGGGGTTTGGGAATAACCGACCAATCATTGATGAGAAAATTTGTGGGTTCAGAGCCCCGTCCTTCTCATGACATCACCCGGGAGCTCAGAGAAGCAACCCTACCTTATGATGTGCTGTTTGGTTTCTCTTCTTTTCACGGTGGCCTCTATTGGCCTCTTTGGCTCATTCATGTGAATGTCGACTCTTTAATAAGCTCGGTCAACTGTTGCAATGCGACTATGGGCGGAAGACGGTCCAAAAAGGAGAACATAAGGTAGATTTGGTGTGTTGATGTACCCGGATGACGTCATTTGATAGATGGGGCTTGGAACTTACTGACCAATCATTGATCAGGTGATTTGTGTGTTCAGAGCCCCGCTCTTCTCATGACGTCACCCGAGAGCTCAGAGTAGCAACGCAACACTATGATGTCCTGTTTGGTTTCTCTTCCCCTCAGGTCGCCTTTCTTGGCCTCGCTGGCTCATTCATGTGAATGTCGACTCTTTAGTAAGCTCGGTGAACTGCTCAATGCGACTATGGGCGGAAGACGGTCCAAAGAGGAGAACATGAGGTAGATTTGGTGTGTTGATGTACCCGGATGACGTCATTTGATAGGTAGGACTTGTAACTTACCGACCAATCATTGATCAGATAATTTGTGGGTTCAGAGCCCCGCTCTTCTCATGACGTCACCCGGGAGCTCGGGCAACTGCTGAAATTGCTGAAATGCAACTCCTGGCAGAAGGCGGTTCAAATAGGAGGACATAATGTATGGTTGCTGCGATGAAGTACACGGCTGACGTCATCTGATAGGTGGGGTTTGGCATTGACCGACCAATCATTCATTCACCAGATAACTTGTGGGTTCAGAGCCCCGCTCTTTTCAAAACATCGCCCGGGAGCTCAGAGAAGCAACCTTACCTTATGATGTCCTGTTTTGTTCTTCCGTTCACGGTGGCCTTTCTTGGCCTTGTTGGCTTATTCATGTGAATGTCGACTCTTTAATAAGCTCGGACAACAGCTGAAATGAGACTCTGGCCAGAAGACGGTGCAAACAGGAGAACATAAGTTTGGTTGCTGCGTTGAAGTACACGGCTGACGTCATCTGATAGGTGGGGTTTGGCATTGACCGACCAATCATTCATTCATCAGATAACTTGTGGGTTCAGAGCCCCGCTCTTTTCAAAACATCACCCGGGAGCTCAGAGAAGCAACCTTACCTTATGATGTCCTGTTTGGTTCTTCTTCCGTTCACGGTGGCCTTTCTTGGCCTTGTAGGCTTATTCTTGTGAATGTCGACTCTTTAATAAGCTCGGACAACAGCTGAAATGCGACTCTGGGTGGAAGACGGTCCAAAAAGGAGAACATAAGGTAGATTTGGTGTGTTGATGTACCCGGATGACGTCATTTGATAGATGAGGCTTGGAACTTACCGACCAATCATTGATCAGAAAATTTGTGTGTTCAGAGCCCCGCTCTTCTCCTGACTGCACCCGGGAGCTCAGAGTAGCAACACTACCTTATGATGTCCTGTTTGGTTCCTCTTCCCCTCACGTCGCCTTTCTTCGCCTCGGTAGCTCATTCATGTGAATGTTGACTTTTTAATAAGCTCGATCAACTGTTGAAATGCGACTCTGGGTGGAAGACGGTCCAAATAGGAGAACATAAGGTAGAGTTCCTGCGTTAAAGTAGCCGGATGACGTCGTCTGATGGGTTGGGCTTGGACATGACCAATCATTGGTCAGATGGTTTATAGGAAAAAAATCCCGCCCTTCTCATGACGTCACTCGGGCAACTCAGAGTAGCAACCCTACCTTATGTGTTCCTATTTTGTTTGTCTTCCCCTCACGTCGCCTTTATTTGCCTCGCTTGCTTATTCATGTGAATGTTGACTCTTTAATATAAAAAGCTCGGTCAACTGCTGAAATGCGACTATGGTCGGAAGACGGTCCAAATAGGAGAACATAAGGTAGGGTTACTGCTTTGAAGTAGTCGGAAGACGTCATGTGATACGTGGGGTTTGGGAATAACCAACCAATCATTGATGAGAAAATTTGTGGGTTCAGAGCCCCGCCCTTCTCATGACATCACCCGGGAGCTCAGAGAAGCAACCCTACCTTATGATGTGCTGTTTGGTTTCTCTTCTGGTCACGGTGGCCTTTATTGGCCTCTTTGGCTCATTCATGTGAATGTCGACTCTTTAATAAGCTCGGTCAACTGTTGCAATGCGACTATGGGCGGAAGACGGTCCAAAAAGGAGAACGTAAGGTAGATTTGGTGTGTATGTACCCGGATGACGTTATTTAAAAGATGGGGCTTGGAACTTACCGACCAATCATTGATCAGACAATTTGTGTGTTCAGAGCCCCGCTCTTCTCCTGACTGCACCCGGGAGCTCAGAGTAGCAACCCTATCTTATGATGTCCTGTTTGGTTCCTCTTCCCCTCACGTCGCCTTTCTTCGCCTCGGTAGCTCATTCATGTGAATGTTGACTCTTTAATAAGCTCGATCAACTGTTGAAATGCGACTCTGGACTTAAGCTTGTCCAAATAGGAGAACATAAGGTAGAGTTCCTGCGTTAAAGTAGCCGGATGACGTCGTCTGATGGGTTGGGCTTGGACATGACCAATCATTGGTCAGATAGATAGATGGTTTATAGGAAAAAAATCCCGCCCTTCTCATGACGTCACTCGGGCAACTGAGAGTAGCAACCCTACCTTATGTGTTCCTATTTGGTTTGGCTTCCCCTCACGTCGCCTTTATTTGCCTCGCTTGCTTATTCATGTGAATGTTGACTCTTTAATATAATAAGCTCGGTCAGCTGCTGAAATGCGACTATGGTCGGAAGACGGTCCAAATAGGAGAACATAAGGTAGGGTTGCTGCTTTGAAGTAGTCGGAAGACGTCATCTGATACGTGGGGTTTGGGAATAACCGACCAATCATTGATGAGAAAATTTGTGGGTTCAGAGCCCCGTCCTTCTCATGACATCACCCGGGAGCTCAGAGAAGCAACCCTACCTTATGATGTGCTGTTTGGTTTCTCTTCTTTTCACGGTGGCCTCTATTGGCCTCTTTGGCTCATTCATGTGAATGTCGACTCTTTAATAAGCTCGGTCAACTGTTGCAATGCGACTATGGGCGGAAGACGGTCCAAAAAGGAGAACATAAGGTAGATTTGGTGTGTTGATGTACCCGGATGACGTCATTTGATAGATGGGGCTTGGAACTTACTGACCAATCATTGATCAGGTGATTTGTGTGTTCAGAGCCCCGCTCTTCTCATGACGTCACCCGAGAGCTCAGAGTAGCAACGCAACACTATGATGTCCTGTTTGGTTTCTCTTCCCCTCAGGTTGCCTTTCTTGGCCTCGCTGGCTCATTCATGTGAATGTCGACTCTTTAATAAGCTCGGTGAACTGCTGCAATGCGACTATGGGCGGAAGACGGTCCAAAAAGGAGAACATGAGGTAGATTTGGTGTGTTGATGTACCCGGATGACGTCATTTGATAGGTAGGACTTGTAACTTACCGACCAATCATTGATCAGATAATTTGTGGGTTCAGAGCCCCGCTCTTCTCATGACGTCACCCGGGAGCTCGGGCAACTGCTGAAATTGCTGAAATGCAACTCCTGGCAGAAGGCGGTTCAAATAGGAGGACATAATGTATGGTTGCTGCGATGAAGTACACGGCTGACGTCATCTGATAGGTGGGGTTTGGCATTGACCGACCAATCATTCATTCATCATATAACTTGTGGGTTCAGAGCCCCGCTCTTTTCAAAACATCGCCCGGGAGCTCAGAGAAGCAACCTTACCTTATGATGTCCTGTTTTGTTCTTCTTCCGTTCACGGTGGCCTTTCTTGGCCTTGTTGGCTTATTCATGTGAATGTCGACTCTTTAATAAGCTCGGACAGCAGCTGAAATGAGACTCTGGCCAGAAGACGGTGCAAACAGGAGAACATAAGTTTGGTTGCTGCGTTGAAGTACACGGCTGACGTCATCTGATAGGTGGGGTTTGGCATTGACCGACCAATCATTCATTCATCAGATAACTTGTGGGTTCAGAGCCCCGCTCTTTTCAAAACATCACCCGGGAGCTCAGAGAAGCAACCTTACTTTATGATTTCCTGTTTGGTTCTTCTTCCGTTCACGGTGGCCTTTCTTGGCCTTGTAGGCTTATTCATGTGAATGTCGACTCTTTAATAAGCTCGGACAACAGCTGAAATGCGACTCTGGGTGGAAGACGGTCCAAAAAGGAGAACATAAGGTAGATTTGGTGTTTTGATGTACCCGGATGACGTCATTTCATAGATGAGGCTTGGAACTTACCGACCAATCATTGATCAGACAATTTGTGTGTTCAGAGCCCCGCTCTTCTCCTGACTGCACCCGGGAGCTCAGAGTAGCAACCCTACCTTATGATGTCCTGTTTGGTTCCTCTTCTCCTCACGTCGCCTTTCTTGGCCTCGGTAGCTCATTCATGTGAATGTTGACTCTTTAATAAGCTCGATCAACTGTTGAAATGCGACTCTGGGCTGAAGACTGTCCAAATAGGAGAACATAAGGTAGAGTTCCTGCGTTAAAGTAGCCGGATGTCGTACTCTGATGGGTTGGGCTTGGACATGACCAATCATTGGTCAGATGGTTTATAGGAAAAAAATCCCGCCCTTCTCATGACGTCACTCGGGCAACTGAGAGTAGCAACCCTACCTTATGTGTTCCTATTTTGTTTGTCTTCCCCTCACGTCGCCTTTATTTACCTCGCTTGCTTATTCATGTGAATGTTGACTCTTTAATATAAAAAGCTCGGTCAACTGCTGAAATGCGACGATTGTCGGAAGACGGTGCAAATAGGAGAACATAAGGTAGGGTTACTGCTTTGAAGTAGTCGGAAGACTTCATGTGATACGTGGGGTTTGGGAATAACCGACCAATCATTGATGAGAAAATTTGTGGGTTCAGAGCCCCGCCCTTCTCATGACATCACCCGGGAGCTAAGAGAAGCAACCCTACCTTATGATGTGCTGTTTGGTTTCTCTTCTGCTCACGGTGGCCTTTATTGGCCTCTTTGGCTCATTCATGTGAATATCGACTCTTTAATGAGCTCGGTCAACTGTTGCAATGCGACTATGGGCGGAAGACGGTTCAAAAAGGAGATCATAAGGTAGATTTGGTGGGTTGATGTACCCGGATGACGTCATTTGATAGGTAGGGCTTGTAACTTACCGACCAATCATTGATCAGATAATTTGTGGGTTCAGAGCCCCGCTCTTCTCATGACGTCACCCGGGAGCTCGGGCAACTGCTGAAATTGCTGAAATGCAACTCCTGGCAGAAGGCGGTTCAAATAGGAGGACATAATGTATGGTTGCTGCGTTGAAGTACATGGCTGACGTCATCTGATAGGTGGGGTTTGGCATTGATCGACCAATCATTCATTCATCAGATAACTTGTGGGTTCAGAGCCCCGCTCTTTTCAAAACATCACCCGGGAGCTCAGAGAAGCAACCTTACCTTATGATGTCCTGTTTGGTTCTTCTTCCGTTCACGGTGGCCTTTCTTGGCCTTGTTGGCTTATTCATGTGAATGTCGACTCTAATAAGCTCGGACAACAGCTGAAATGCGACTCTGGGTGCAAGACGGTCCAAAAAGGAGAACATAAGGTAGATTTGGTGTGTTCATGTACCCGGATGACGTCATTTGATAGATGAGACTTGGAACTTACCGACCAATCACTGATCAGACAATTTGTGTGTTCAGAGCCCCGCTCTTCTCCTGACTGCACCCGGGAGCTCAGAGTAGCAACCCTACCTTATGATGTCCTGTTTGGTTCCTCTTCCCCTCACGTCGCCTTTCTTGGCCTCGGTAGCTCATTCATGTGAATGTTGACTCTTTAATAAGCTCGATCAACTGTTGAAATGCGACTCTGGGTGGAAGCTTGTCCAAATAGGAGAACATAAGGTAGAGTTCCTGCGTTAAAGTAGCCGGATGACGTCGTCTGATGTGTTGGGCTTGGACATGACCAATCATTGGTCAGATGGTTTATAGGAAAAAAATCCCGCCCTTCTCATGACGTCACTCGGGCAACTGAGAGTAGCAACCCTACCTTATGTGTTCCTATTTTGTTTGTCTTCCCCTCACGTCGCCTTTATTTGCCTCGCTTGCTTATTCATGTGAATGTTGACTCTTTAATATAAAGAGCTCAGTCAACTGCTGAAATGCGACTATGGTCGGAAGACGGTCCAAATAGGAGAACATAAGGTAGGGTTACTGCTTTGAAGTAGTCGGAAGACATCATGTGATACGTGGGGTTTGGGAATAACCGACCAATCATTGATGAGAAAATTTGTGGGTTCAGAGCCCCGCCCTTCTCATGACATCACCCTGGAGCTAAGAGAAGCAACCCTACCTTATGATGTGCTGTTTGGTTTCTCTTCTGCTCACGGTGGCCTTTCTTGGCCTCTTTGGCTCATTCATGTGAATGTCGACTCTTTAATAAGCTCGGTGAACTGTTGCAATGCGACTATGGGCGGAAGACGGTTCAAAAAGGAGAACATGAGGTAGATTTGGTGTTTTGATGTACCCGGATGACGTCATTTCATAGATGAGGCTTGGAACTTACCGACCAATCATTGATCAGACAATTTGTGTGTTCAGAGCCCCGCTCTTCTCCTGACTGCACCCGGGAGCTCAGAGTAGCAACCCTACCTTATGATGTCCTGTTTGGTTCCTCTTCTCCTCACGTCGCCTTTCTTGGCCTCGGTAGCTCATTCATGTGAATGTTGACTCTTTAATAAGCTCGATCAACTGTTGAAATGCGACTCTGGGTGGAAGACAGTCCAAATAGGAGAACATAAGGTAGAGTTCCTGCGTTAAAGTAGCCGGATGTCGTAGTCTGATGGGTTGGGCTTGGACATGACCAATCATTGGTCAGATGGTTTAGAGGAAAAAAATCCCGCCCTTCTCATGACGTCACTCGGGCAACTGAGAGTAGCAACCCTACCTTATGTGTTCCTATTTTGTTTGTCTTCCCCTTACGTCGCCTTTATTTGCCTCGCTTGCTTATTCATGTGAATGTTGACTAATATAAAGAGCTCGGTCAAGTGCTGAAATGCGACTATGGTCGGAAGACGGTCCAAATAGGAGAACATAAGGTAGGGTTGCTGCTTTGAAGTAGTCGGAAGACGTCATTTGATACGTGGGGTTTGGGAATAACCGACCAATCATTGATAAGAAAATTTGTGGGTTCAGAGCCCCGCCCTTCTCATGACATCACCCGGGAGCTAAGAGAAGCAACCCTACCTTATGATGTGCTGTTTGGTTTCTCTTCTGCTCACGGTGGCCTTTATTGGCCTCTTTGGCTCATTCATGTGAATGTCGACTCTTTAATAAGCTCGGTCAACTGTTGCAATGCGACTATGGGCGGAAGACGGTCCAAAAAGGAGAACATAAGGTAGATTTGGTGTGTTGATGTACCCGGATGACGTCATTTGATAGATGGGCTTGTAACTTACCGACCAATCATTGATCAGATAATTTGTGTGTTCAGAGCCCCGCTCTTCTCATGACGTCACCCGGGAGCTCGGGCAACTGCTGAAATTGCTGAAATGCAACTCCTGGCAGAAGGCGGTTCAAATAGGAGGACATAATGTATGGTTGCTGCGTTGAAGTACACGGCTGACGTCATCTGATAGGTGGGGTTTGGCATTGACCGACCAATCATTCATTCATCAGATAACTTGTGGGTTCAGATCTCCGCTCTTTTCAAAACATCACCCGGGAGCTCAGAGAAGCAACCTTACCTTATGATGTCCTGTTTGGTTCTTCTTCCGTTCACGGTGGCCTTTCTTGGCCTTGTTGGCTTATTCATGTGAATGTCGACTCTTTAATAAGCTCGGACAACAGCTGAAATGAGACTCTGGCCAGAAGACGGTGCAAACAGGAGAACATAAGTTTGGTTGCTGCGTTGAAGTACACGGCTGACGTCATCTGATAGGTGGGGTTTGGCATTGACCGACCAATCATTCATTCATCAGATAACTTGTGGGTTCAGAGCCCCGCTCTTTTCAAAACATCACCCGGGAGCTCAGAGAAGCAACCTTACCTTATGATTTCCTGTTTGGTTCTTCTTCCGTTCACGGTGGCCTTTCTTGGCCTTGTTGGCTTATTCATGTGAATGTCGACTCTTTAATAAGCTCGGACAACAGCTGAAATGCGACTCTGGGTGGAAGACGGTCCAAAAAGGAGAACATAAGGTAGATTTGGTGTGTTGATGTACCCGGATGACGTCATTTGATAGATGAGGCTTGGAACTTACCGACCAATCATTGATCAGACAATTTGTGTGTTCAGAGCCCCGCTCTTCTCCTGACTGCACCCGGGAGCTCAGAGTAGCAACCCTACCTTATGATGTCCTGTTTGGTTCCTCTTCTCCTCACGTCGCCTTTCTTGGCCTCGGTAGCTCATTCATGTGAATGTTGACTCTTTAATAAGCTCGATCAACTGTTGAAATGCGACTCTGGGTGGAAGACAGTCCAAATAGGAGAACATAAGGTAGAGTTCCTGCGTTAAAGTAGCCGGATGACGTCGTCTGATGGGTTGGGCTTGGACATGACCAATCATTGGTCAGATGGTTTATAGGAAAAAAATCCCGCCCTTCTCATGACGTCACTCGGGCAACTGAGAGTAGCAACCCTACCTTATGTGTTCCTATTTTGTTTGTCTTCCCCTCACGTCGCCTTTATTTGCCTCGCTTGCTTATTCATGTGAATGTTGACTCTTTAATATAAAAAGCTCGGTCAACTGCTGAAATGCGACTATGGTCGGAAGACGGTCCAAATAGAACATAAGGTAGGGTTACTGCTTTGAAGTAGTCGGAAGACGTCATGTGATACGTGGGGTTTGGGAATAACCGACCAATCATTGATGAGAAAATTTGTGGGTTCAGAGCCCCGCCCTTCTCATGACATCACCCGGCAGCTAAGAGAAGCAACCCTACCTTATGATGTGCTGTTTGGTTTCTCTTCTGGTCACGGTGGCCTTTATTGGCCTCTTTGGCTCATTCATGTGAATGTCGACTCTTTAATAAGCTCGGTCAACTGTTGCAATGCGACTATGGGCGGAAGACGGTCCAAAAAGGAGAACGTAAGGTAGATTTGGTGTGTTGATGTACCCGGATGACGTTATTTGATAGATGGGGCTTGGAACTTACCTACCAATCATTGATCAGACAATTTGTGTGTTCAGAGCCCCGCTCTTCTCCTGACTGCACCCGGGAGCTCAGAGTAGCAACCCTACCTTATGATGTCCTGTTTGGTTCCTCTTCTCCTCACGTCGCCTTTCTTGGCCTCGGTAGCTCATTCATGTGAATGTTGACTCTTTAATAAGCTCGATCAACTGTTGAAATGCGACTCTGGGCGGAAGCTTGTCTAAATAGGAGAACATAAGGTAGAGTTCCTGCGTTAAAGTAGCCGGATGACGTCGTCTGATGGGTTGGGCTTGGACATGACCAATCATTGGTCAGATAGATGGTTTATAGGAAAAAAATCCCGCCCTTCTCATGACGTCACTCGGGCAACTGAGAGTAGCAACCCTACCTTATGTGTTCCTATTTGGTTTGGCTTCCCCTCACGTCGCCTTTATTTGCCTCGCTTGCTTATTCATGTGAATGTTGACTCTTTAATATAATAAGCTCGGTCAGCTGCTGAAATGCGACTATGGTCGGAAGACGGTCCAAATAGGAGAACATAAGGTAGGGTTGCTGCTTTGAAGTAGTCGGAAGACGTCATCTGATACGTGGGGTTTGGGAATAACCGACCAATCATTGATTAGAAAATTTGTGGGTTCAGAGCCCCGCCCTTCTCATGACATCACCCGGGAGCTCAGAGAAGCAACCCTACCTTATGATGTGCTGTTTGGTTTCTCTTCTGGTCACGGTGGCCTTTATTGGCCTCTTTGGCTCATTCATGTGAATGTCGACTCTTTAATAAGCTCGGTCAACTGTTGCAATGCGACTATGGGCGGAAGACGGTCCAAAAGAGAACATAAGGTAGATTTGGTGTGTTGATGTACCCGGATGACGTCATTTGATAGATGGGGCTTGGAACTTACTGATCATTCATTGATCAGATAATTTGTGTGTTCAGAGCCCCGCTCTTCTCATGACGTCACCCGAGAGCTCAGAGTAGCAACGCAACCTTATGATGTCCTGTTTGGTTTCTCTTCCCCTCAGGTCGCCTTTCTTGGCCTCGCTGGCTCATTCATGTGAATGTTGTTGACTCTTTAATAAGCTCAGTCATCTGGTAAAATGCGACTCTGGGCGGAAGACGGTCCAAATAGGAGAACATAAGGTAGAGTTCCTCCGTTAAAGTAATCGGATGACGTCGTCTGACGGGTTGGGCTTTGACATGACCAATCATTGGTCAGATAGATGGTTTATAGGTACAAAATCCCGTCCTTCTCATGACGTCACTCGGGCAACTGTGAGTAGCAACCCTGCCTTATGATGTCCTATTTGGTTTCTCTTCCCCTCACGTCGCCTTTCTTTGCCTCGCTAGCTCATTCATGTGTGAATGTAGAAGACTCTTTGATAAGCTCGGTCAACTGCTGAAATGCGACTATGGTCGGAAGACGGTCCAAATAGGAGAACATAATGTAGGTTTGCTGCTTTGAAGTAGTCGGCTGACGTCATCTGATACGTGGGGTTTGGGATTAACCGACCAATCAATCATTGATGTGATAATATGTGGGTTCAGAGCCCCGCCCTTCTCATGACATCACCCGGTAGCTCAGAGAAGGAACCCTACCTTATGATATGCTTTTTGGTTTCTCTTCTGCTCACGGTGGCCTTTCTTGGCCTCGCTGGCTCATTCATGTCAATGTCGACTCTTTAATAAGCTCTGTGAACTGCTGCAATGCGACTATGGGCGGAAGACGGTCCAAAAAGAACATGAGGTAGATTTGGTGTGTTGATGTACCCGGATGACGTCATTTGATAGGTAGGGCTTGTAACTTACCGACCAATCATTGATCAGATAATTTGTGGGTTCAGAGCCCCGCTCTTCTCATGACGTCACCCGGGAGCTCGGGCAACTGCTGAAATTGCTGAAATGCAACTCCTGGCAGAAGGCGGTTCAAATAGGAGGACATAATGTATGGTTGCTGCGTTGAAGTACACGGCTGACGTCATCTGATAGGTGGGGTTTGGCATTGACCGACCAATCATTCATTCATCAGATAACTTGTGGGTTCAGAGCCCCGCTCTTTTCAAAACATCACCCGGGAGCTCAGAGAAGCAACCTTACCTTATGATGTCCTGTTTGGTTCTTCTTCCGTTCACGGTGGCCTTTCTTGGCCTTGTTGGCTTATTCATGTGAATGTCGACTCTTAATAAGCTCGGACAACAGCTGAAATGCGACTCTGGGTGGAAGACGGTCCAAAAAGGAGAACATAAGGTAGATTTGGTGTGTTGATGTACCCGGATGACGTCATTTGATAGATGAGGCTTGGAACTTACCGACCAATCATTGATCAGACAATTTGTGTGTTCAGAGCCCCGCTCTTCTCCTGACTGCACCCGGGAGCTCAGAGTAGCAACCCTACATTATGATGTCCTGTTTGGTTCCTCTTCCCCTCACGTCGCCTTTCTTGGCCTCGGTAGCTCATTCATGTGAATGTTGACTCTTTAATAAGCTCGATCAACTGTTGAAATGCGACTCTGGGCGGAAGACTGTCCAAATAGGAGAACATAAGGTAGAGTTCCTGCGTTAAAGTAGCCGGATGACGTCGTCTGATGGGTTGGGCTTGGACATGACCAATCATTGGTCAGATGTTTTATAGGAAAAAAATCCCGCCCTTCTCATGACGTCACTCGGGCAACTGAGAGTAGCAACCCTACCTTATGTGTTCCTATTTGGTTTGGCTTCCCCTCACGTCGCCTTTATTTGCCTCGCTTGCTTATTCATGTGAATGTTGACTCTTTAATATAATAAGCTCGGTCAGCTGCTGAAATGCGACTATGGTCGGAAGACGGTCCAAATAGGAGAACATAAGGTAGGGTTGCTGCTTTGAAGTAGTCGGAAGACGTCATCTGATACGTGGGGTTTGGGAATAACCGACCAATCATTGATGAGAAAATTTGTGGGTTCAGAGCCCCGCCCTTCTCATGACATCACCCGGGAGCTCAGAGAAGCAACCCTACCTTATGATGTGCTGTTTGGTTTCTCTTCTGGTCACGGTGGCCTTTATTGGCCTCGCTGGCTCATTCATGTGAATGTCGACTCTTTAATAAGCTCGGTCAACTGTTGCAATGCGACTATGGGCGGAAGACGGTCCAAAAAGGAGAACATAAGGTAGATTTGGTGTGTTGATGTACCCGGATGACGTCATTTGATAGATGGGGCTTGGAACTTACTACCAATCATTGATCAGGTAATTTGTGTGTTCAGAGCCCCGCTCTTCTCATGACGTCACCCGAGAGCTCAGAGTAGCAACGCAACCTTATGATGTCCTGTTTGGTTTCTCTTCCCCTCAGGTCGCCTTTCTTGGCCTCGCTAGCTCATTCATGTGAATGTTGACTCTTTAATAAGCTCGATCAACTGTTGAAATGTGACTCTGGGTGGAAGCTTGTCTAAATAGGAGAACATAAGGTAGAGTTCCTGCGTTAAAGTAGCCGGATGACGTTGTCTGATGGGTTGGGCTTGGACATGACCAATCATTGGTCAGATAGATAGATGGTTTATAGGAAAAAAATCCCGCCCTTCTCATGACGTCACTCTGGCAACTGAGAGTAGCAACCCTACCTTATGTGTTCCTATTTGGTTTGGCTTCCCCCCACGTCGCCTTTATTTGCCTCGCTTGCTTATTTATGTGAATGTTGACTCTTTGATATAATAAGCTCGGTCAGCTGCTGAAATGCGACTATGGTCGGAAGACGGTCCAAATAGGAGAACATAAGGTAGGGTTTCTGCTTTGAAGTAGTCGGAAGACGTCATCTGATACGTGGGGTTTGGGAATAACCGACCAATCATTGATTAGAAAATTTGTGGGTTCAGAGCCCCGCCCTTCTCATGACATCACCCGGGAGCTCAGAGAAGCAACCCTACCTTATGATGTGCTGTTTGGTTTCTCTTCTAGTCACGGTGGCCTTTATTGGCCTCTTTGGCTCATTCATGTGAATGTCGACTCTTTAATAAGCTCGATCAACTGTTGCAATGCGACTATGGGCGGAAGACGGTCCAAAAAGGAGAACATAAGGTAGATTTGGTGTGTTGATGTACCCGGATGACGTCATTTGATAGATGGGCTTGTAACTTACTGATCATTCATTGATCAGACAATTTGTGTGTTCAGAGCCCCGCTCTTCTCCTGACTGCACCCGGGAGCTCAGAGTAGCAACCCTATCTTATGATGTCCTGTTTGGTTCCTCTTCCCCTCACGTCGCCTTTCTTCGCCTCGGTAGCTCATTCATGTGAATGTTGACTCTTTAATAAGCTCGATCAACTGTTGAAATGCGACTCTGGGCTGAAGCTTGTCCAAATAGGAGAACATAAGGTAGAGTTCCTGCGTTAAAGTAGCCGGATGACGTCGTCTGATGGGTTGGGCTTGGACATGACCAATCATTGGTCAGATAGATAGATGGTTTATAGGAAAAAAATCCCGCCCTTCTCATGACGTCACTCGGGCAACTGAGAGTAGCAACCCTACCTTATGTGTTCCTATTTGGTTTGGCTTCCCCTCACGTCGCCTTTATTTGCCTCGCTTGCTTATTCATGTGAATGTTGACTCTTTAATATAATAAGCTCGGTCAGCTGCTGAAATGCGACTATGGTCGGAAGACGTTCCAAATAGGAGAACATAAGGTAGGGTTGCTGCTTTGAAGTAGTCGGAAGACGTCATTTGATACGTGGGGTTTGGGAATAACCGACCAATCATTGATGAGAAAATTTATGGATTCAGAGCCCCGCCCTTCTCATGACATCACCCGGGAGCTCAAAGAAGCAACCGTACCTTATGATGTGCTGTTTGGTTTCTCTTCTGGTCACGGTGGCCTTTATTGGCCTCGCTGGCTCATTCATGTGAATGTCGACTCTTTAATAAGCTCGGTGAACTGCTGCAATGCGACTATGGGCGGAAGACGGTCCAAAAAGGAGAACATGAGGTAGATTTGGTGTGTTGATGTACCTGGATGACGTCATTTGATAGGTAGGGCTTGTAACTTACCGACCAATCATTGATCAGATAATTTGTGGGTTCAGAGCCCCGCTCTTCTCATGACGTCACCCGGGAGCTCGGGCAACTGCTGAAATTGCTGAAATGCAACTCCTGGCAGAAGGCGGTTCAAATAGGAGGACATAATGTATGGTTGCTGCGATGAAGTACACGGCTGACGTCATCTGATAGGTGGGGTTTGGCATTGACCGACCAATCATTCATTCATCAGATAACTTGTGGGTTCAGAGCCCCGCTCTTTTCAAAACATCACCCGGGAGCTCAGAGAAGCAACCTTACCTTATGATGTCCTGTTTGGTTCTTCTTCCGTTCACGGTGGCCTTTCTTGGCCTTGTTGGCTTATTCATGTGAATGTCGACTCTTTAGTAAGCTCGGACAACAGCTGAAATGAGACTCTGGCCGGAAGACGGTGCAAACAGGAGAACATAAGTTTGGGTTGCTGCGTTGAAGTACACGGCTGACGTCATCTGATAGGTGGGGTTTGGCATTGACCGACCAATCATTCATTCATCAGATAACTTGTGGGTTCAGAGCCCCGCTCTTTTCAAAACATCACCCGGGAGCTCAGAGAAGCAACCTTACCTTATGATGTCCTGTTTGGTTCTTCTTCCGTTCACGGTGGCCTTTCTTGGCCTTGTTGGCTTATTCATGTGAATGTCGACTCTTTAATAAGCTCGGACAACAGCTGAAATGCGACTCTGGGTGGAAGACGGTCCAAAAAGGAGAACATAAGGTAGATTTGGTGTGTTGATGTACCCGGATGACGTCATTTGATAGATGAGGCTTGGAACTTACCGACCAATCATTGATCAGACAATTTGTGTGTTCAGAGCCCCGCTCTTCTCCTGACTGCACCCGGGAGCTCAGAGTAGCAACCCTATCTTATGATGTCCTGTTTGGTTCCTCTTCCCCTCACGTCGCCTTTCTTCGCCTCGGTAGCTCATTCATGTGAATGTTGACTCTTTAATAAGCTCGATCAACTGTTGAAATGCGACTCTGGGTGGAAGCTTGTCCAAATAGGAGAACATAAGGTAGAGTTCCTGCGTTAAAGTAGCCGGATGACGTCGTCTGATGGGTTGGGCTTGGACATGACCAATCATTGGTCAGATAGATAGATGGTTTATAGGAAAAAAATCCCGCCCTTCTCATGACGTCACTCGGGCAACTGAGAGTAGCAACCCTACCTTATGTGTTCCTATTTGGTTTGGCTTCCCCTCACGTCGCCTTTATTTGCCTCGCTTGCTTATTCATGTGAATGTTGACTCTTTAATATAATAAGCTCGGTCAGCTGCTGAAATGCGACTATGGTCGGAAGACGGTCCAAATAGGAGAACATAAGGTAGGGTTACTGCTTTGAAGTAGTCGGAAGACGTCATCTGATACGTGGGGTTTGGGAATAACCGACCAATCATTGATGAGAAAATTTGTGGGTTCAGAGCCCCGCCCTTCTCATGACATCACCCGGGAGCTCAGAGAAGCAACCCTACCTTATGATGTGCTGTTTGGTTTCTCTTCTGGTCACGGTGGCCTTTATTGGCCTCGCTGGCTCATTCATGTGAATGTCGACTCTTTAATAAGCTCGGTCAACTGTTGCAATGCGACTATGGGCGGAAGACGGTCCAAAAAGGAGAACATAAGGTAGATTTGGTGTGTTGATGTACCCGGATGACGTCATTTGATAGATGGGGCTTGGAACTTACTGACCAATCATTGATCAGGTAATTTGTGTGTTCAGAGCCCCGCTCTTCTCATGACGTCACCCGAGAGCTCAGAGTAGCAACGCAACCTTATGATGTCCTGTTTGGTTTCTCTTCCCCTCAGGTCGCCTTTCTTGGCCTCGCTGGCTCATTCATGTGAATGTCGACTCTTTAATAAGCTCGGTGAACTGCTGCAATGCGACTATGGGCGGAAGACGGTCCAAAAAGGAGAACATGAGGTAGATTTGGTGTGTTGATGTACCCGGATGACGTCATTTGATAGGTAGGGCTTGTAACTTACCGACCAATCATTGATCAGATAATTTGTGGGTTCAGAGCCCCGCTCTTCTCATGACGTCACCCGGGAGCTCGGGCAACTGCTGAAATTGCTGAAATGCAACTCCTGGCAGAAGGCGGTTCAAATAGGAGGACATAATGTATGGTTGCTGCGATGAAGTACACGGCTGACGTCATCTGATAGGTGGGGTTTGGCATTGACCGACCAATCATTCATTCATCAGATAACTTGTGGGTTCAGAGCCCCGCTCTTTTCAAAACATCACCCGGGAGCTCAGAGAAGCAACCTTACCTTATGATGTCCTGTTTGGTTCTTCTTCCGTTCACGGTGGCCTTTCTTGGCCTTGTTGGCTTATTCATGTGAATGTCGACTCTTTAGTAAGCTCGGACAACAGCTGAAATGAGACTCTGGCCGGAAGACGGTGCAAACAGGAGAACATAAGTTTGGGTTGCTGCGTTGAAGTACACGGCTGACGTCATCTGATAGGTGGGGTTTGGCATTGACCGACCAATCATTCATTCATCAGATAACTTGTGGGTTCAGAGCCCCGCTCTTTTCAAAACATCACCCGGGAGCTCAGAGAAGCAACCTTACCTTATGATGTCCTGTTTGGTTCTTCTTCCGTTCACGGTGGCCTTTCTTGGCCTTGTTGGCTTATTCATGTGAATGTCGACTCTTTAATAAGCTCGGACAACAGCTGAAATGCGACTCTGGGTGGAAGACGGTCCAAAAAGGAGAACATAAGGTAGATTTGGTGTGTTGATGTACCCGGATGACGTCATTTGATAGATGAGGCTTGGAACTTACCGACCAATCATTGATCAGACAATTTGTGTGTTCAGAGCCCCGCTCTTCTCCTGACTGCACCCGGGAGCTCAGAGTAGCAACCCTACCTTATGATGTCCTGTTTGGTTCCTCTTCTCCTCACGTCGCCTTTCTTGGCCTCGGTAGCTCATTCATGTGAATGTTGACTCTTTAATAAGCTCGATCAACTGTTGAAATGCGACTCTGGGTGGAAGACAGTCCAAATAGGAGAACATAAGGTAGAGTTCCTGCGTTAAAGTAGCCGGATGACGTCGTCTGATGGGTTGGGCTTGGACATGACCAATCATTGGTCAGATGGTTTATAGGAAAAAAATCCCGCCCTTCTCATGACGTCACTCGGGCAACTGAGAGTAGCAACCCTACCTTATGTGTTCCTATTTTGTTTGTCTTCCCCTCACGTCGCCTTTATTTGCCTCGCTTGCTTATTCATGTGAATGTTGACTCTTTAATATAAAAAGCTCGGTCAACTGCTGAAATGCGACTATGGTCGGAAGACGGTCCAAATAGAACATAAGGTAGGGTTACTGCTTTGAAGTAGTCGGAAGACGTCATGTGATACGTGGGGTTTGGGAATAACCGACCAATCATTGATGAGAAAATTTGTGGGTTCAGAGCCCCGCCCTTCTCATGACATCACCCGGCAGCTAAGAGAAGCAACCCTACCTTATGATGTGCTGTTTGGTTTCTCTTCTGGTCACGGTGGCCTTTCTTGGCCTCTTTGGCTCATTCATGTGAATGTCGACTCTTTAATAAGCTCGGTCAACTGTTGCAATGCGACTATGGGCGGAAGACGGTCCAAAAAGGAGAACGTAAGGTAGATTTGGTGTGTTGATGTACCCGGATGACGTTATTTGATAGATGGGGCTTGGAACTTACCTACCAATCATTGATCAGACAATTTGTGTGTTCAGAGCCCCGCTCTTCTCCTGACTGCACCCGGGAGCTCAGAGTAGCAACCCTATCTTATGATGTCCTGTTTGGTTCCTCTTCCCCTCACGTCGCCTTTCTTCGCCTCGGTAGCTCATTCATGTGAATGTTGACTCTTTAATAAGCTCGATCAACTGTTGAAATGCGACTCTGGGCGGAAGCTTGTCTAAATAGGAGAACATAAGGTAGAGTTCCTGCGTTAAAGTAGCCGGATGACGTTGTCTGATGGGTTGGGCTTGGACATGACCAATCATTGGTCAGATAGATAGATGGTTTATAGGAAAAAAATCCCGCCCTTCTCATGACGTCACTCGGGCAACTGAGAGTAGCAACCCTACCTTATGTGTTCCTATTTGGTTTGGCTTCCCCTCACGTCGCCTTTATTTGCCTCGCTTGCTTATTTATGTGAATGTTGACTCTTTGATATAATAAGCTCGGTCAGCTGCTGAAATGCGACTATGGTCGGAAGACGGTCCAAATAGGAGAACATAAGGTAGGGTTTCTGCTTTGAAGTAGTCGGAAGACGTCATCTGATACGTGGGGTTTGGGAATAACCGACCAATCATTGATTAGAAAATTTGTGGGTTCAGAGCCCCGCCCTTCTCATGACATCACCCGGGAGCTCAGAGAAGCAACCCTACCTTATGATGTGCTGTTTGGTTTCTCTTCTGGTCACGGTGGCCTTTATTGGCCTCTTTGGCTCATTCATGTGAATGTCGACTCTTTAATAAGCTCGATCAACTGTTGCAATGCGACTATGGGCGGAAGACGGTCCAAAAAGGAGAACATAAGGTAGATTTGGTGTGTTGATGTACCCGGATGACGTCATTTGATAGATGGGGCTTGTAACTTACTGATCATTCATTGATCAGATAATTTGTGTGTTCAGAGCCCCGCTCTTCTCCTGACGTCACCCGAGAGCTCAGAGTAGCAACGCAACCTTATGATGTCCTGTTTGGTTTCTCTTCCCCTCAGGTCGCCTTTCTTGGCCTCGCTGGCTCATTCATGTGAATGTTGTTGACTCTTTAATAAGCTCAGTCATCTGGTAAAATGCGACTCTGGGCGGAAGACGGTCCAAATAGGAGAACATAAGGTAGAGTTCCTCCGTTAAAGTAATCGGATGACGTCGTCTGACGGGTTGGGCTTTTACATGACCAATCATTGGTCAGATAGATGGTTTATAGGTACAAAATCCCGTCCTTCTCATGACGTCACTCGGGCAACTGTGAGTAGCAACCCTACCTTATGATGTCCTATTTGGTTTCTCTTCCCCTCACGTCGCCTTTTTTTGCCTCGCTAGCTCATTCATGTGTGAATGTAGAAGACTCTTTGATAAGCTCGGTCAACTGCTGAAATGCGACTATGGTCGGAAGACGGTCCAAATAGGAGAACATAATGTAGGTTTGCTGCTTTGAAGTAGTCGGCTGACGTCATCTGATACGTGGGGTTTGGGATTAACCGACCAATCAATCATTGATGTGATAATTTGTGGGTTCAGAGCCCCGCCCTTCTCATGACATCACCCGGGAGCTCAGAGAAGGAACCCTACCTTATGATATGCTTTTTGGTTTCTCTTCTGCTCACGGTGGCCTTTCTTGGCCTCGCTGGCTCATTCATGTGAATGTCGACTCTTTAATAAGCTCGGTGAACTGCTGCAATGCGACTCTGGGCGGAATACGGTCCAAAAAGGAGAACATGAGGTAGATTTGGTGTGTTGATGTACCCGGATGACGTCATTTGATAGGTAGGACTTGTAACTTACCGACCAATCATTGATCAGATAATTTGTGGGTTCAGAGCCCCGCTCTTCTCATGACGTCACCCGGGAGCTCGGGCAACTGCTGAAATTGCTGAAATGCAACTCTTGGCAGAAGGCGGTTCAAATAGGAGGACATAATGTATGGTTGCTGCGATGAAGTACACGGCTGACGTCATCTGATAGGTGGGGTTTGGCATTCACCGACCAATCATTCATTCATCAGATAACTTGTGGGTTCAGAGCCCCGCTCTTTTCAAAACATCACCCGGGAGCTCAGAGAAGCAACCTTACCTTATGATTTCCTGTTTGGTTCTTCTTCCGTTCACGGTGGCCTTTCTTGGCCTTGTTGGCTTATTCATGTGAATGTCGACTCTTTAATAAGCTCGGACAACAGCTGAAATGCGACTCTGGGTGGAAGACGGTCCAAAAAGGAGAACATAAGGTAGATTTGGTGTGTTGATGTACCCGGATGACGTCATTTGATAGATGAGGCTTGGAACTTACCGACCAATCATTGATCAGACAATTTGTGTGTTCAGAACCCCGCTCTTCTCCTGACTGCACCCGGGAGCTCAGAGTAGCAACCCTACCTTATGATGTCCTGTTTGGTTCCTCTTCTCCTCACGTCGCCTTTGTTGGCCTCGGTAGCTCATTCATGTGAATGTTGACTCTTTAATAAGCTCGATCAACTGTTGAAATGCGACTCTGGGCGGAAGCTTGTCCAAATAGGAGAACATAAGGTAGAGTTCCTGCGTTAAAGTAGCCGGATGACGTCGTCTGATGGGTTGGGCTTGGACATGACCAATCATTGGTCAGATGGTTTATAGGAAAAAAATCCCGCCCTTCTCATGACGTCACTCGGGCAACTGAGAGTAGCAACCCTACCTTATGTGTTCCTATTTTGTTTGTCTTCCCCTCACGTCGCCTTTATTTGCCTCGCTTGCTTATTCATGTGAATGTTGACTCTTTAATATAAAAAGCTCGGTCAACTGCTGAAATGCGACTATGGTCGGAAGACGGTCCAAATAGAACATAAGGTAGGGTTACTGCTTTGAAGTAGTCGGAAGACGTCATGTGATACGTGGGGTTTGGGAATAACCGACCAATCATTGATGAGAAAATTTGTGGGTTCAGAGCCCCGCCCTTCTCATGACATCACCCGGGAGCTAAGAGAAGCAACCCTACCTTATGATGTGCTGTTTGGTTTCTCTTCTGGTCACGGTGGCCTTTCTTGGCCTCTTTGGCTCATTCATGTGAATGTCGACTCTTTAATAAGCTCGGTCAACTGTTGCAATGCGACTATGGGCGGAAGACGGTCCAAAAAGGAGAACGTAAGGTAGATTTGGTGTGTTGATGTACCCGGATGACGTTATTTGATAGATGGGGCTTGGAACTTACCTACCAATCATTGATCAGACAATTTGTGTGTTCAGAGCCCCGCTCTTCTCCTGACTGCACCCGGGAGCTCAGAGTAGCAACCCTATCTTATGATGTCCTGTTTGGTTCCTCTTCCCCTCACGTCGCCTTTCTTCGCCTCGGTAGCTCATTCATGTGAATGTTGACTCTTTAATAAGCTCGATCAACTGTTGAAATGCGACTCTGGGCGGAAGCTTGTCCAAATAGGAGAACATAAGGTAGAGTTCCTGCGTTAAAGTAGCCGGATGACGTCGTCTGATGGGTTGGGCTTGGACATGACCAATCATTGGTCAGATAGATAGATGGTTTATAGGAAAAAAATCCCGCCCTTCTCATGACGTCACTCCGGCAACTGAGAGTAGCAACCCTACCTTATGTGTTCCTATTTGGTTTGGCTTCCCCTCACGTCGCCTTTATTTGCCTCGCTTGCTTATTTATGTGAATGTTGACTCTTTGATATAATAAGCTCGGTCAGCTGCTGAAATGCGACTATGGTCGGAAGACGGTCCAAATAGGAGAACATAAGGTAGGGTTGCTGCTTTGAAGTAGTCGGAAGACGTCATCTGATACGTGGGGTTTGGGAATAACCGACCAATCATTGATGAGAAAATTTGTGGGTTCAGAGCCCCGCCCTTCTCATGACATCACCCGGGAGCTCAGAGAAGCAACCCTACCTTATGATGTGCTGTTTGGTTTCTCTTCTAGGTCACGGTGGCCTTTATTGGCCTCGCTGGCTCATTCATGTGAATGTCGACTCTTTAATAAGCTCGGTCAACTGTTGCAATGCGACTATGGGCGGAAGACTGTCCAAAAAGGAGAACATAAGGTAGATTTGGTGTGTTGATGTACCCGGATGACGTCTTTTGATAGATGGGGCTTGGAACTTACTGACCAATCATTGATCAGGTGATTTGTGTGTTCAGAGACCCGCTCTTCTCATGACGTCACCCGAGAGCTCAGAGTAGCAACGCAACCTTATGATGTCCTGTTTGGTTTCTCTTCCCCTCAGGTCGCCTTTTTTGGCCTCGTTGGCTCATTCATGTGAATGTCGACTCTTTAATAAGTTCGGTGAACTGCTGCAATGCGACTATGGGCGGAAGACGGTCCAAAAAAAGAGAACATGAGGTAGATTTGGTGTGTTGATGTACCCGGATGACGTCATTTGATAGGTAGGACTTGTAACTTACCGACCAATCATTGATCAGATAATTTGTGGGTTCAGAGCCCCGCTCTTCTCATGACGTCACCCGGGAGCTCGGGCAACTACTGAAATTGCTGAAATGCAACTCCTGGCAGAAGGCGGTTCAAATAGGAGGACATAATGTATGGTTGCTGCGATGAAGTACACGGCTGACGTCATCTGATAGGTGGGGTTTGGCATTGACCGACCAATCATTCATTCATCAGATAACTTGTGGGTTCAGAGCCCCGCTCTTTTCAGAACATCACCGTGGAGCTCAGAGAAGCAACCTTACCTTATGATGTCCTGTTTGGTTCTTCTTCCGTTCACGGTGGCCTTTCTTGGCCTTGTTTGCTTACTCATGTGAATGTCGACTCTTTAATAAACTCGGACAACAGCTGAAATGAGACTCTGGCCGGAAGACGTTGCAACAAGGAGAACATAAGTTTGGGTTGCTGCGTTGAAGTACACGGCTGACGTCATCTGATAGGTGGGGTTTGGCATTGACCGACCAATCATTCATTCATCAGATAACTTGTGGGTTCAGAGCCCCGCTCTTTTCAAAACATCACCCGGGAGATCAGAGAAGTAACCTTACCTTATGATGTCCTGTTTGGTTCTTCTTCCGTTCACGGTGGCCTTTCTTGGCCTTGTTGGCTCATTCATGTGAATGTCGACTCTTTAATAAGCTCGGACAACAGCTGAAATGAGACTCTGGCCGGAAGACGGTGCAAACAGGAGAACATAAGTTTGGGTTGCTGCGTTGAAGTACACGGCTGACGTCATCTGATAGGTGGGGTTTGGCATTGACCGACCAATCATTCATTCATCAGATAACTTGTGGGTTCAGAGCCCCGCTCTTTTCAAAACATCACCCGGGAGCTCAGAGAAGCAACCTTACCTTATGATATCCTGTTTGCTTCTTCTTCCGTTCACGGTGGCCTTTCTTGGCCTTGTTGGCTTATTCATGTGAATGTCGACTCTTTAATAAGCTCGGACAACAGCTGAAATGCGACTCTGGGTGGAAGACGGTCCAAAAAGGAGAACATAAGGTAGATTTGGTGTGTTGATGTACCCGGATGACGTCATTTGATAGATGAGGCTTGGAACTTACCGACCAATCATTGATCAGACAATTTGTGTGTTCAGAGCCCCGCTCTTCTCCTGACTGCACCCGGGAGCTCAGAGTAGCAACCCTACCTTATGATGTCCTGTTTGGTTCCTCTTCTCCTCACGTCGCCTTTCTTGGCCTCGGTAGCTCATTCATGTGAATGTTGACTCTTTAATAAGCTCGATCAACTGTTGAAATGCGACTCTGGGTGGAAGCTTGTCCAAATAGGAGAACATAAGGTAGAGTTCCTGCGTTAAAGTAGCCGGATGACGTCGTCTGATGGGTTGGGCTTGGACATGACCAATCATTGGTCAGATGGTTTATAGGAAAAAAATCCCGCCCTTCTCATGACGTCACTCGGGCAACTGAGAGTAGCAACCCTACCTTATGTGTTCCTATTTTGTTTGTCTTCCCCTCACGTCGCCTTTATTTGCCTCGCTTGCTTATTCATGTGAATGTTGACTCTTTAATATAAAAAGCTCGGTCAACTGCTGAAATGCGACTATGGTCGGAAGACGGTCCAAATAGGAGAACATAAGGTAGGGTTACTGCTTTGAAGTAGTCGGAAGACGTCATCTGATACGTGGGGTTTGGGAATAACCGACCAATCATTGATGAGAAAATTTGTGGGTTCAGAGCCCCGCCCTTCTCATGACATCACCCGGGAGCTCAGAGAAGCAACCCTACCTTATGATGTGCTGTTTGGTTTCTCTTCTGGTCACGGTGGCCTTTATTGGCCTCTTTGGTTCATTCATGTGAATGTCGACTCTTTAATAAGCTCGGTCAACTGTTGCAATGCGACTATGGGAGGAAGACGGTCCAAAAAGGAGAACGTAAGGTAGATTTGGTGTGTTGATGTACCCGGATGACGTTATTTGATAGATGGGGCTTGGAACTTACCGACCAATCATTGATCAGAGAATTTGTGTGTTCAGAGCCCCGATCTTCTCCTGACTGCACCCGGGAGCTCAGAGTAGCAACCCTATCTTATGATGTCCTGTTTGGTTCCTCTTCCCCTCACGTCGCCTTTCTTCGCCTCGGTAGCTCATTCATGTGAATGTTGACTCTTTAATAAGCTCGATCAACTGTTGAAATGCGACTCTGGGTGGAAGACGGTCCAAATAGGAGAACATAAGGTAGATTTGGTGTGTTGATGTACCCGGATGACGTCATTTGATAGATGAGGCTTGGAACTTACTGACCAATCATTGATCAGGTGATTTGTGTGTTCAGAGCCCCGCTCCTCTCATGACGTCACCCGAGAGCTCAGAGTAGCAACGCAACCCTATGATGTCCTGTTTGGTTTCTCTTCCCCTCAGGTCGCCTTTCTTGTCCTCGCTGGCTCATTCATGTGAATGTCGACTCTTTTAATAAGCTCGTTGAACTGCTGCAATGCGACTTTGGGCGGAAGACGGTCCAAAAAGGAGAACATGAGGTAGATTTGGTGTGTTGATGTACCCGGATGACGTCATTTGATAGGTAGGACTTGTAACTTACCGACCAATCATTGATCAGATAATTTGTGGGTTCAGAGCCCCGCTCTTCTCATGACGTCACCCGGGAGCTCGGGCAACTGCTGAAATTGCTGAAATGCAACTCCTGGCAGAAGGCGGTTCAAATAGGAGGACATAATGTATGGTTGCTGCGATGAAGTACACGGCTGACGTCATCTGATAGGTGGGGTGTGGCATTGACCGACCAATCATTCATTCATCAGATAACTTGTGGGTTCAGAGCCCCGCTCTTTTCAAAACATCACCCGGGAGCTCAGAGAAGCAACCTTACCTTATGATTTCCTGTTTGGTTCTTCTTCCGTTCACGGTGGCCTTTCTTGGCCTTGTTGGCTTATTCATGTGAATGTCGACTCTTTAATAAGCTCGGACAACAGCTGAAATGCGACTCTGGGTGGAAGACGGTCCAAAAAGGAGAACATAAGGTAGATTTGGTGTGTTGATGTACCCGGATGACGTCATTTGATAGATGAGGCTTGGAACTTACTGACCAATCATTGATCAGACAATTTGTGTGTTCAGAGCCCCGCTCTTCTCCTGACGACTGCACCCGGGAGCTCAGAGTAGCAACCCTACCTTATGATGTCCTGTTTGGTTCCTCTTCTCCTCACGTCGCCTTTCTTGGCCTCGGTAGCTCATTCATGTGAATGTTGACTCTTTAATAAGCTCGATCAACTGTTGAAATGCGACTCTGGGTGGTAGACAGTCGAAATAGGAGAACATAAGGTAGAGTTCCTGCGTTAAAGTAGCCGGATGACGTCGTCTGATGGGTTGGGCTTGGACATGACCAATCATTGGTCAGACGGTTTATAGGAAAAAAATCCCGCCTTTCTCATGACGTCACTCGGGCAACTGAGAGTAGCAACCCTACCTTATGTGTTCCTATTTTGTTTGTCTTCCCCTCACGTCGCCTTTATTTGCCTCGCTTGCTTATTCATGTGAATGTTGACTCTTTAATATAAAAAGCTCGGTCAATTGCTGAAATGCGACTATGGTCGGAAGACGGTCCAAATAGGAGAACATAAGGTAGGGTTACTGCTTTGAAGTAGTCGGAAGACGTCATCTGATACGTGGGGTTTGGGAATAACCGACCAATCATTGATGAGAAAATTTGTGGGTTCAGAGCCCCGCCCTTCTCATGACATCACCCGGGAGCTCAGAGAAGCAACCCTACCTTATGATGTGCTGTTTGGTTTCTCTTCTAGTCACGGTGGCCTTTATTGGCCTCGCTGGCTCATTCATGTGAATGTCGACTCTTTAATAAGCTCGGTCAACTGTTGCAATGCGACTGTGGGCGGAAGACTGTCCAAAAAGGAGAACATAATGTAGATTTGGTGTGTTGATGTACCCGGATGACGTCTTTTGATAGATGGGGCTTGGAACTTACTGACCAATCATTGATCAGGTGATTTGTGTGTTCAGAGACCCGCTCTTCTCATGATGTCACCCGAGAGCTCAGAGTAGCAACGCAACCTTATAATGTCCTTTTGGTTTCTCTTCCCCTCAGGTCGCCTTTCTTGGCCTCGCTGGCTCATTCATGTGAATGTCGACTCTTTAATAAGCTCGGTGAACTGCTGCAATGCGACTATGGGCGGAAGACGGTCCAAAAAGGAGAACATGACGTAGATTTGGTGTGTTGATGTACCCGGATGACGTCATTTGATAGGTAGGACTTGTAACTTACCGACCAATCATTGATCAGATAATTTGTGGGTTCAGAGCCCCGCTCTTCTCATGACGTCACCCGGGAGCTCGGGCAACTACTGAAATTGCTGAAATGCAACTCCTGGCAGAAGGCGGTTCAAATAGGAGGACATAATGTATGGTTGCTGCGATGAAGTACACGGCTGACGTCATCTGATAGGTGGGGTTTGGCATTGACCGACCAATCATTCATTCATCAGATAACTTGTGGGTTCAGAGCCCCGCTCTTTTCAAAACATCACCGTGGAGCTCAGAGAAGCAACCTTACCTTATGATGTCCTGTTTGGTTCTTCTTCCGTTCACGGTGGGCTTTCTTGGCCTTGTTTGCTTATTCATGTGAATGTCGAGTCTTTAATAAGCTCGGACAACAGCTGAAATGAGACTCTGGCCGGAAGACGGTGCAAACAGGAGAACATAAGTTTGGGTTGCTGCGTTGAAGTACACGGCTGACGTCATCTGATAGGTGGGGTTTGGCATTGACCGACCAATCATTCATTCATCAGATAACTTGTGGGTTCAGATCCCCGCTCTTTTCAAAACATCACCCGGGAGCTCAGAGAAGCAACCTTACCTTATGATATCCTATTTGCTTCTTCTTCCGTTCACGGTGGCCTTTCTTGGCCTTGTTGGCTATTCATGTGAATGTCGACTCTTTAATAAGCTAGGACAACAGCTGAAATGAGACTCTGGCCGGAAGACGGTGCAAACAGGAGAACATAAGTTTGGGTTGCTGCGTTGAAGTACACGGCTGACGTCATCTGATAGGTGGGGTTTGGCATTGACCGACCAATCATTCATTCATCAGATAACTTGTGGGTTCAGAGCCCCGCTCTTTTCAAAACATCACCCGGGAGCCCAGAGAAGCAACCTTACCTTATGATGTCCTGTTTGGTTCTTCCGTTCACGGTGGCCTTTCTTGGCCTCTTTGGCTCATTCATGTGAATGTCGACTCTTTAATAAGCTCGGTCAACTGTTGCAATGCGACTATGGGCGGAAGACGGTCCAAAAAGGAGAACATAAGGTAGATTTGGTGTGTTGATGTACCCGGATGACGTCATTTGATAGATGGGGCTTGGAACTTACTGACCAATCATTGATCAGGTGATTTGTGTGTTCAGAGCCCGGCTCTTCTCATGACGTCACCCGAGAGCTCAGAGTAGCAACGCAACCCTATGATGTCCTGTTTGGTTTCTCTTCCCCTCAGGTCGCCTTTCTTGGCCTCGCTGGCTCATTCATGTAAATGTCGACTCTTTGATAAGCTCGGTGAACTGCTGCAATGCGACTATGGGCGGAAGACTGTCCAAATAGGAGAACATGAGGCAGATTTGGTGTGTTGATGTACCCGGATGACGTCATTTGATAGGTAGGACTTGTAACTTACCGACCAATCATTGATCAGATAATGTGTGGGTTCAGAGCCCCGCTCTTCTCATGACGTCACCCGGGACCTCGGGCAACTACTAAAATTGCTGAAATGCAACTCCTGGCAGAAGGCGGTTCAAATAGGAGGACATAATGTATGGTTGCTGCGATGAAGTACACGGCTGACGTCATCTGATAGGTGGGGTTTGGCATTGACCGACCAATCATTCATTCATCGGATAACTTGTGGGTTCAGAGCCCCGCTCTTTTCAAAACATCACCCT
Organism: Panulirus ornatus; assembly: GCF_036320965.1. Lineage (NCBI taxonomy): Eukaryota > Metazoa > Arthropoda > Malacostraca > Decapoda > Palinuridae > Panulirus > Panulirus ornatus. The sequence goes on from NC_092264.1 coordinate 12,384,364, forward strand.
GGAGCTCAGAGAAGCAACCTTACCTTATGATGTCCTGTTTGGTTCTTCTTCCGTTCACGGTGGCCTTTCTTGGCCTTGTTGGCTGATTCATGTGAATGTCGACTCTTTAATAAGCTCGGACAACAGCTGAAATGAGACTCTGGCCGGAAGACGGTGTAAACAGGAGAACATAAGTTTGGATTGCTGCGTTGAAGTACACAGCTGACGTCATCTGATAGGTGGGGTTTGGCATTGACCGACCAATCATTCATTCATCAGATAACTTGTGGGTTCAGAGCCCCGCTCTTTTCAAAACATCACCCGGGAGCTCAGAGAAGCAACCTTACCTTATGATTTCCTGTTTGGTTCTTCTTCCGTTCACGGTGGCCTTTCTTGGCCTTGTTGGCTTATTCATGTGAATGTCGACTCTTTAATAAGCTCGGACAACAGCTGAAATGCGACTCTGGGTGGAAGACGGTCCAAAAAGGAGAACATAAGGTAGATTTGGTGTGTTGATGTACCCGGATGACGTCATTTGATAGATGAGGCTTGGAACTTACCGACCAATCATTGATCAGACAATTTGTGTGTTCAGAGCCCCGCTCTTCTCCTGACTGCACCCGGGAGCTCAGAGTAGCAACCCTACCTTATGATGTCCTGTTTGGTTCCTCTTCTCCTCACGTCGCCTTTCTTGGCCTCGGTAGCTTATTCATGTGAATGTTGACTCTTTAATAAGCTCGATCAACTGTTGAAATGCGACTCTGGGTGGTAGACAGTCGAAATAGGAGAACATAAGGTAGAGTTCCTGCGTTAAAGTAGCCGGATGACGTCGTCTGATGGGTTGGGCTTGGACATGACCAATCATTGGTCAGACGGTTTATAGGAAAAAAATCCCGCCTTTCTCATGACGTCACTCAGGCAACTGAGAGTAGCAACCCTACCTTATGTGTTCCTATTTTGTTTGTCTTCCCCTCACGTCGCCTTTATTTGCCTCGCTTGCTTATTCATGTGAATGTTGACTCTTTAATATAAAAAGCTCGGTCAACTGCTGAAATGCGACTATGGTCGGAAGACGGTCCAAATAGGAGAACATAAGGTAGGGTTACTGCTTTGAAGTAGTCGGAAGACGTCATCTGATACGTGGGGTTTGGGAATAACCGACCAATCATTGATGAGAAAATTTGTGGGTTCAGAGCCCCGCCCTTCTCATGACATCACCCGGGTGCTAAGAGAAGCAACCCTACCTTATGATGTGCTGTTTGGTTTCTCTTCTGCTCACGGTGGCCTTTCTTGGCCTCTTTGGCTCATTCATGTGAATGTCGACTCTTTAATAAGCTCGGTCAACTGTTGCAATGCGACTATGGGCGGAAGACGGTTCAAAAAGGAGAACATAAGGTAGATTTGGTGGGTTGATGTACCCGGATGACGTCATTTGATAGGTAGGGCTTGTAACTTACCGACCAATCATTGATCAGATAATTTGTGGGTTCAGAGCCCCGCTCTTCTCATGACGTCACCCGGGAGCTCGGGCAACTGCTGAAATTGCTGAAATGCAACTCCTGGCAGAAGGCGGTTCAAATAGGAGGACATAATGTATGGTTGCTGCGTTGAAGTACATGGCTGACGTCATCTGATAGGTGGGGTTTGGCATTGACCGACCAATCATTCATTCATCAGATAACTTGTGGGTTCAGAGCCCCGCTCTTTTCAAAACATCACCCTGGAGCCTAGAGAAGCAACCTTACCTTATGATGTCCTGTTTGCTTCTTCTTCCGTTCACGGTGGCCTTTCTTGGCCTTGTTGGCTTATTCATGTGAATGTCGACTCTAATAAGCTCGGACAACAGCTGAAATGCGACTCTGGGTGCAAGACGGTCCAAAAAGGAGAACATAAGGTAGATTTGGTGTGTTGATGTACCCGGATGACGTCATTTGATAGATGAGGCTTGGAACTTACCGACCAATCACTGATCAGACAATTTGTGTGTTCAGAGCCCAGCTCTTCTCCTGACTGCACCCGGGAGCTCAGAGTAGCAACCCTACCTTATGATGTCCTGTTTGGTTCCTCTTCCCCTCACGTCGCCTTTCTTGGCCTCGGTAGCTCATTCATGTGAATGTTGACTCTTTAATAAGCTCGATCAACTGTTGAAATGCGACTCTGGGTGGAAGACGGTCCAAATAGGAGAACATAAGGTAGAGTTCCTGCGTTAAAGTAGCCGGATGACGTCTTCTGATGGGTTGGGCTTGGACATGACCAATCATTGGTCAGATGGTTTATAGGAAAAAAATCCCGCCCTTCTCATGACGTCACTCGGGCAACTGAGAGTAGCAACCCTACCTTATGTGTTCCTATTTTGTTTGTCTTCCCCTCACGTCGCCTTTATTTGCCTCGCTTGCTTATTCATGTGAATGTTGACTCTTTAATATGAAAAAGCTCGGTCAACTGCTGAAATGCGACTATGGTCGGAAGACGGTCCAAATAGAACATAAGGTAGGGTTACTGCTTTGAAGTAGTCGGAAGACGTCATCTGATACGTGGGGTTTGGGAATAACCGACCAATCATTGATGAAAAAATTTGTGGGTTCAGAGCCCCGCCCTTCTCATGACATCACCCGGGAGCTAAGAGAAGCAACCCTACCTTATGATGTGCTGTTTGGTTTCTCTTCTGGTCACGGTGGCCTTTCTTGGCCTCTTTGGCTCATTCATGTGAATGTCGACTCTTTAATAAGCTCGGTCAACTGTTGCAATGCGACTATGGGCGGAAGACGGTCCAAAAAGGAGAACATGAGGTAGATTTGGTGTGTTGATGAACCCGGATGACGTCATTTGATAGGTAGGGCTTGTAACTTACCGACCAATCATTGATCAGATAATTTGTGGGTTCAGAGCCCCGCTCTTCTCATGACGTCACCCGGGAGCTCGGGCAACTGCTGAAATTGCTGAAATGCAACTCCTGGCAGAAGGCGGTTCAAATAGGAGGACATAATGTATGGTTGCTGCGTTGAAGTACATGGCTGACGTCATCTGATAGGTGGGGTTTGGCATTGACCGACCAATCATTCATTCATCAGATAACTTGTGGGTTCAGAGCCCCGCTCTTTTCAAAACATCACCCTGGAGCCTAGAGAAGCAACCTTACCTTATGATGTCCTGTTTGCTTCTTCTTCCGTTCACGGTGGCCTTTCTTGGCCTTGTTGGCTTATTCATGTGAATGTCGACTCTAATAAGCTCGGACAACAGCTGAAATGCGACTCTGGGTGCAAGACGGTCCAAAAAGGAGAACATAAGGTAGAATTGGTGTGTTGATGTACCCGGATGACGTCATTTGATAGATGAGGCTTGGAACTTACCGACCAATCACTGATCAGACAATTTGTGTGTTCAGAGCCCCGCTCTTCTCCTGACTGCACCCGGGAGCTCAGAGTAGCAACCCTACCTTATGATGTCCTGTTTGGTTCCTCTTCCCCTCACGTCGCCTTTCTTGGCCTCGGTAGCTCATTCATGTGAATGTTGACTCTTTAATAAGCTCGATCAACTGTTGAAATGCGACTCTGGGTGGAAGACGGTCCAAATAGGAGAACATAAGGTAGAGTTCCTGCGTTAAAGTACCCGGATGACGTCTTCTGATGGGTTGGGCTTGGACATGACCAGTCATTGGTCAGATGGTTTATAGGAAATAAATCCCGCCCTTCTCATGACGTCACTCGGGCAACTGAGAGTAGCAACCCTACCTTATGTGTTCCTATTTTGTTTGTCTTCCCCTCACGTCGCCTTTATTTGCCTCGCTTGCTTATTCATGTGAATGTTGACTCTTTAATATAAAAAAGCTCGGTCAACTGCTGAAATGCGACTATGGTCGGAAGACGGTCCAAATAGGAGAACATAAGGTAGGGTTACTGCTTTGAAGTAGTCGGAAGACGTCATCTGATACGTGGGGTTTGGGAATAACCGACCAATCATTGATGAGAAAATTTGTGGGTTCAGAGCCCCGCCCTTCTCATGACATCACCCGGGAGCTCAGAGAAGCAACCCTACCTTATGATGTGCTGTTTGGTTTCTCTTCTGGTCACGGTGGCCTTTCTTGGCCTCTTTGGCTCATTCATGTGAATGTCGACTCTTTAATAAGCTCGGTCAACTGTTGCAATGCGACTATGGGCGGAAGACGGTCCAAAAAGGAGAACATGAGGTAGATTTGGTGTGTTGATGAACCCGGATGACGTCATTTGATAGGTAGGGCTTGTAACTTATAGACCAATCATTGATCAGATAATTTGTGGGTTCAGAGCCCCGCTCTTCTCATGACGTCACCCGGGATCTCGGGCAACTGCTGAAATTGCTGAAATGCAACTCCTGGCAGAAGGCGGTTCACATAGGAGGACATAATGTATGGTTGCTGCGTTGAAGTACACGGCTGACGTCATCTGATAGGTGGGGTTTGGCATTGACCGACCAATCATTCATTCATCAGATAACTTGTGGGTTCAGAGCCCCGCTCTTTTCAAAACATCACCCTAGAGCTCAGAGAAGCAACCTTACCTTATGATGTCCTGTTTGCTTCTTCTTCCGTTCACGGTGGCCTTTCTTGGCCTTGTTGGCTTATTCATGTGAATGTCGACTCTAATAAGCTCGGACAACAGCTGAAATGCGACTCTGGGTGCAAAACGGTCCAAAAATGAGAACATAAGGTAGATTTGGTGTGTTGATGTACCCGGATGACGTCATTTGATAGATGAGGCTTGGAACTTACCGACCAATCACTGATCAGACAATTTTGTGTTCAGAGCCCCGCTCTTCTCCTGACTGCACCCGGGAGCTCAGAGTAGCAACCCTACCTTATGATGTCCTGTTTGGTTCCTCTTCCCCTCACGTCGCCTTTCTTGGCCTCGGTAGCTCATTCATGTCAATGTTGACTCTTTAATAAGCTCGATCAACTGTTGAAATGCGACTCTGGGTGGAAGACGGTCCAAATAGGAGAACATAAGGTAGAGTTCCTGCGTTAAAGTAGCCGGATGACGTCTTCTGATGGGTTGGGCTTGGACATGACCAATCATTGGTCAGATGGTTTATAGGAAAAAAATCCCGCCCTTCTCATGACGTCACTCGGGCAACTGAGAGTAGCAACCCTACCTTATGTGTTCCTATTTTGTTTGTCTTCCCCTCACGTCGCCTTTATTTGCCTCGCTTGCTTATTCATGTGAATGTTGACTTTTTAATATAAAAAGCTCGGTCAACTGCTGAAATGCGACTATGGTCGGAAGACGGTCCAAATAGGAGAACATAAGGTAGGGTTACTGCTTTGAAGTAGTCGGAAGACGTCATCTGATACGTGGGGTTTGGGAATAACCGACCAATCATTGATGAGAAAATTTGTGGGTTCAGAGCCCCGCCCTTCTCATGACATCACCCGGGAGCTAAGAGAAGCAACCCTACCTTATGATGTGCTGTTTGGTTTCTCTTCTGGTCACGGTGGCCTTTCTTGGCCTCTTTGGCTCATTCATGTGAATGTCGACTCTTTAATAAGCTCGGTCAACTGTTGCAATGCGACTATGGGCGGAAGACGGTCCAAAAAGGAGAACATGAGGTAGATTTGGTGTGTTGATGAACCCGGATGACGTCATTTGATAGGTAGGGCTTGTAACTTATAGACCAATCATTGATCAGATAATTTGTGGGTTCAGAGCCCCGCTCTTCTCATGACGTCACCCGGGATCTCGGGCAACTGCTGAAATTGCTGAAATGCAACTCCTGGCAGAAGGCGGTTCACATAGGAGGACATAATGTATGGTTGCTGCGTTGAAGTACACGGCTGACGTCATCTGATAGGTGGGGTTTGGCATTGACCGACCAATCATTCATTCATCAGATAACTTGTGGGTTCAGAGCCCCGCTCTTTTCAAAACATCACCCTAGAGCTCAGAGAAGCAACCTTACCTTATGATGTCCTGTTTGCTTCTTCTTCCGTTCACGGTGGCCTTTCTTGGCCTTGTTGGCTTATTCATGTGAATGTCGACTCTAATAAGCTCGGACAACAGCTGAAATGCGACTCTGGGTGCAAAACGGTCCAAAAATGAGAACATAAGGTAGATTTGGTGTGTTGATGTACCCGGATGACGTCATTTGATAGATGAGGCTTGGAACTTACCGACCAATCACTGATCAGACAATTTTGTGTTCAGAGCCCCGCTCTTCTCCTGACTGCACCCGGGAGCTCAGAGTAGCAACCCTACCTTATGATGTCCTGTTTGGTTCCTCTTCCCCTCACGTCGCCTTTCTTGGCCTCGGTAGCTCATTCATGTCAATGTTGACTCTTTAATAAGCTCGATCAACTGTTGAAATGCGACTCTGGGTGGAAGACGGTCCAAATAGGAGAACATAAGGTAGAGTTCCTGCGTTAAAGTAGCCGGATGACGTCTTCTGATGGGTTGGGCTTGGACATGACCAATCATTGGTCAGATGGTTTATAGGAAAAAAATCCCGCCCTTCTCATGACGTCACTCGGGCAACTGAGAGTAGCAACCCTACCTTATGTGTTCCTATTTTGTTTGTCTTCCCCTCACGTCGCCTTTATTTGCCTCGCTTGCTTATTCATGTGAATGTTGACTTTTTAATATAAAAAGCTCGGTCAACTGCTGAAATGCGACTATGGTCGGAAGACGGTCCAAATAGGAGAACATAAGGTAGGGTTACTGCTTTGAAGTAGTCGGAAGACGTCATCTGATACGTGGGGTTTGGGAATAACCGACCAATCATTGATGAGAAAATTTGTGGGTTCAGAGCCCCGCCCTTCTCATGACATCACCCGGGAGCTAAGAGAAGCAACCCTACCTTATGATGTGCTGTTTGGTTTCTCTTCTGGTCACGGTGGCCTTTCTTGGCCTCTTTGGCTCATTCATGTGAATGTCGACTCTTTAATAAGCTCGGTCAACTGTTGCAATGCGACTATGGGCGGAAGACGGTCCAAAAAGGAGAACATGAGGTAGATTTGGTGTGTTGATGAACCCGGATGACGGCATTTGATAGGTAGGGCTTGTAACTTATCGACCAATCATTGATCAGATAATTTGTGGGTTCAGAGCCCCGCTCTTCTCATGACGTCACCCGGGAGCTCGGGCAACTGCTGAAATTGCTGAAATGCAACTCCTGGCAGAAGGCGGTTCACATAGGAGGACATAATGTATGGTTGCTGCGTTGAAGTACACGGCTGACGTCATCTGATAGGTGGGGTTTGGCATTGACCGACCAATCATTCATTCATCAGATAACTTGTGGGTTCAGAGCCCCGCTCTTTTCAAAACATCACCCGGGAGCTCAGAGAAGCAACCTTACCTTATGATGTCCTGTTTGGTTCTTCTTCCGTTCACGGTGGCCTTTCTTGGCCTTGTTGGCTTATTAATGTGAATGTCGACTCTATAAGCTCGGAGAACAGCTGAAATGCGACTCTGGGTGCAAGACGGTCCAAAAAGGAGAACATAAGGTAGATTTGGTGTGTTGATGTACTCGGATGACGTCATTTGATAGATGAGGCTTGGAACTTACCGACCAATCACTGATCAGACAATTTGTGTGTTCAGAGCCCCGTTCTTCTCCTGACTGCACCCGGGAGCTCAGAGTAGCAACACTACCTTATGATGTCCTGTTTGGTTCCTCTTCCCCTCACGTCGCCTTTCTTGGCCTCGGTAGCTCATTCATGTGAATGTTGACTCTTTAATATGCTCGATCAACTGTTGAAATGCGACTCTGGGTGGAAGACGGTCCAAATAGGAGAACATAAGGTAGAGTTCCTGCGTTAAAGTAGCCGGATGACGTCGTCTGATGGGTTCGGCTTGGACATGACCAATCATTGATCAGATGGTTTATAGGAAAAAAATCCCGCACTTCTCATGACGTCACTAGGGCAACTGAGAGTAGCAACCCTACCTTATGTGTTCCTATTTTGTTTGTCTTCCCCTCACGTCGCCTTTATTTGCCTCGCTTGCTTATTCATGTGAATGTTGACTCTTTAATATAAAAAGCTCGGTCAACTGCTGAAATGCGACTATGGTCGGAAGACGGTCCAAATAGGAGAACATAAGGTAGGGTTGCTGCTTTGAAGTAGTCGGAAGACGTAATCTGATACGTGGGGTTTGGGAAATATACTGACCAATCATTGATGAGAAAATTTGTGGGTTCAGAGCCCCGCCCTTCTCATGACATCACCCGGGAGCGCAGAGAAGCAACCCTACCTTATGATGTGCTGTTTGGTTTCGCCTCTGGTCACGGTGGCCTTTCTTGGCCTCTTTGGCTCATTCATGTGAATGTCGACTCTTTAATAAGCTCGGTCAACTGTTGCAATGCGACTATGGGCGGAAGACGGTCCAAAAAGGAGAACATAAGGTAGATTTGGTGTGTTGATGTACCCGGATGACGTCATTTGATAGGTAGGGCTTGTAACTTACCGACCAATCATTGATCAGATAATTTGTGTGTTCAGAGCCCCGCTCTTCTCATGACGTCACCCGGGAGCTCGGGAAACTGCTGAAATTGCTGAAATGCAACTCTTGGCAGAAGGCGGTTCAAATAGGAGGACATAATAAATATATGGTTGCTTCGTTGAAGTACACGGCTGACGTCATCTGATAGGTGGGGTTTGGCATTGACCGACCAATCATTCATTCATCAGATAACTTGTGGGTTCAGAGCCCCGCTCTTTTCAAAACATCACACGGGAGTTCAGAGAAGCAACCTTACCTTATGATGTCCTGTTTGGTTCTTCTTCCGTTCACGGTGGCCTTTCTTGGCCTTGTTGGCTGCTTATTCATGTGAATGTCGACTCTAATAAGCTCGGACAACAGCTGAAATGCTACTCTGGGTGCAAGACGGTCCAAAAAGGAGAACATAAGGTAGATTTGGTGTGTTGATGTACCCAGATGACGTCATTTGATAGATTAGGCTTGGAACTTACCGACCAATCACTCATCAGACAATTTGTGTGTTCAGAGCCCCGCTCTTCTCCTGACTGTACCCGGGAGCTCAGAGTAGCAACCCTACCTTATGATGTCCTGTTTGGTTCATCTTCCCCTCACGTCGCCTTTCTTGGCCTCGGTAGCTCATTCATGTGAATGTTGACTCTTTAATAAGCTCGATCAACTGTTGAAATGCGACTCTGGGTGGAAGACGGTCCAAATAGGAGAACATAAGGTAGAGTTCCTGCGTTAAGGTAGCCGGATGACGTCGTCTGATGTGTTGGGCTTGGACATGACCAATCATTGGTCTGATGGTTTATAGGAAAAAAAATCCCGCACTTCTCATGACGTCACTCGGGCAACTGAGATTAGCAACCCTACCTTATGTGTTCCTATTTTGTTTGTCTTCCCCTCATGTCGCCTTTATTTGCCTCGCTTGCTTATTCATGTGAATGTTGACTCTTTAATATAATAAGCTCGGTCAACTGCTGAAATGCGACTATGGTCGGAAGACGGTCCAAATAGGAGAACATAAGGTAGGGTTACTGCTTTGAAGTAGTCGGAATACGTCATCTGATACGTGGGGTTTGGGAATAACCGACCAATCATTCATGAGAAAATTTGTGGGTTCAGAGCTCCGCCCTTCTCATGACATCACCCGGGAGCTCAGAGAAGCAACCCTACCTTATGATGTGCTTTTTGGTTTCTCTTCTGCTCACGGTGGCCTTTCTTGGCCTCTTTGGCTCATTCATGTGAATGTCGACTCTTTAATAAGCTCGGTCAACTGTTGCAATGCGACTATGGGCGGAAGACGGTTCAAAAAGAACATGAGGTAGATTTGGTAGGTTGATGTACCCGGATGACGTCATTTGATAGGTAGGGCCTGTAACTTACCGACCAATCATTGATCAGATAATTTGTGGGTTCAGAGCCCCGCTCTTCTCATGACGTCACCCGGGAGCTCGGGCAACTGCTGAAATTGCTGAAATACAACTCCTGGCAGAAGGCGGTGCAAATAGGAGGACATAATGTATGGTTGCTGCGTTGAAGTACACGGCTGACGTCATCTGATAGGTGGGGTTTGGCATTGACCGACCAATCATTCATTCATCAGATAACTTGTGGGTTCAGAGCCCCGCTCTTTTCAAAACATCACCCGGGAGCTCAGAGAAGCAACCTTACCTTATGATGTCCTGTTTGGTTCTTCTTCCGTTCACGGTGGCCTTTCTTGGCCTTGTTGGCTTATTAATGTGAATGTCGACTCTATAAGCTCGGACAACAGCTGAAATGCGACTCTGGGTGCAAGACGGTCCAAAAAGGAGAACATAAGGTAGATTTGGTGTGTTGATGTACCCGGATGACGTCATTTGATAGATGAGGCTTGGAACTTACTGACCAATCACTGATCAGACAATTTGTGTGTTCAGAGCCCCGTTCTTCTCCTGACTGCACCCGGGAGCTCAGAGTAGCAACCCTACCTTATGATGTCCTGTTTGGTTCCTCTTCCCCTCACGTCGCCTTTCTTGGCCTCGGTAGCTCATTCATGTGAATGTTGACTCTTTAATATAAAAAGCTCGGTCAACTGCTTAAATGCGACTATGGTCGGAAGACGGTCCAAATAGGAGAACATAAGGTAGGGTTACTGCTTTGAAGTAGTCGGAAGACGTCATCTGATACGTGGGGTTTGGGAATAACCGACCAATCATTGATGAGAAAATTTGTGGGTTCAGAGCCCCGCCCTTCTCATGACATCACCCGGGAGCTCAGAGAAGCAACCCTACCTTGTGATGTGCTGTTTGGTTTCTCTTCTGGTCACGGTGACCTTTATTGGCCTCTTTGGCTCATTCATGTGAATGTCGACTCTTTAATAAGCTCGGTCAACTGTTGCAATGCGACTATGGGTGGAAGACGGTCCAAAAAGGAGAACGTAAGGTAGATTTGGTGTGTTGATGTACCCGGATGACGTCATTTGATAGATGGGGCTTGGAACTTACCTACCAATCATTGATCAGATAATTTGTGGGTTCAGAGCCCCGCTCTTCTCATGACGTCACCCGGGAGCTCGGGCAACTGCTGAAATTGCTGAAATGCAACTCCTGGCAGAAGGCGGTTCAAATAGGAGGATATAATGTATGGTTGCTGCGTTGAAGTACACGGCTGACGTCATCTGATAGGTGGGGTTTGGCATTGACCGACCAATCATTCATTCATCAGATAACTTGTGGGTTCAGAGCCCCGCTCTTTTCAAAACATCACCCGGGAGCTCAGAGAAGCAACCTTACCTTATGATATCCTGTTTGGTTCTTCTTCCGTTCACGGTGGCCTTTCTTGGCCTTGTTGGCTTATTTATGTGAATGTCGACTCTAATAAGCTCGGACAACAGCTGAAATGCGACTCTGGGTGCAAGACGGTCCAAAAAGGAGAACATAAGGTAGATTTGGTGTGTTGATGTACCCGGATGACGTCATTTGATAGGTGAGGCTTGGAACTTACCGACCAATCATTGATCAGACAATTTGTGTGTTCAGAGCCCCGCTCTTCTCCTGACTGCACCCGGGAGCTCAGAGTAGCAACCCTACCTTATGATGTCCTGTTTGGTTCCTCTTCTCCTCACGTCGCCTTTCTTGGCCTCGGTAGCTCATTCATGTGAATGTTGACTCTTTACTAAGCTCGATCAACTGTTGAAATGCGACTCTGGGTGGAAGACGGTCCAAATAGGAGAACATAAGGTAGAGTTCCTGCGTTAAAGTAGCCGGATGACGTCGTCTGATGGGTTGGGCTTGGACATGACCAATCATTGGTCAGATGGTTTATAGGAAAAAAATCCCGCCCTTCTCATGACGTCACTCGGGCAACCTAGAGTAGCAACGCTACCTTATGTGTTCCTATTTTGTTTGTCTTCCCCTCACGTCGCCTTTATTTGCCTCGCTTGCTTATTCATGTGAATGTTGACTCTTTAATATAAAAAGCTCGGTCAACTGCTGAAATGCGAGTATGGTCGGAAGACGGTCCAAATAGGAGAACATAAGGTAGATTTGGTGTGTTGATGTACCAGGATGACGTCATTTGATAGATGGGGCTTGGAACTTACTGACCAATCATTGATCAGATAATTTGTGTGTTCAGAGCCCGACTCTTCTCATGACGTCACCCGAGAGCTCAGAGTAGCAACGCAACCTTATGATGTCCTGTTTGGTTTCTCTTCCCCTCAGGTCGCCTTTCTTGGCCTCGTTGGCTCAATCATGTGAATGTTGTTGACTCTTTGATAAGCTCAGTCATCTGGTGAAATGCGACTCTGGGCGGAAGACGGTCCAAATAGGAGAACATAAGGTAGAGTTCCTCCGTTTAAGTAACCGGATGACGTCGTCTGATGTGTTGGGCTTGGACATGACCAATCATTGGTCAGATAGATGGTTTATAGGTACAAAATCCCGTCCTTCTCATGACGTCACTCGGGCAATTGTGAGTAGCAACCCTACCTTATGATGTCCTATTTGGTTTCTCTTCCCCTCACGTCGCCTTTCTTTGCCTCGCTAGCTCATTCATGTGTGAATGTAGAAGACTCTTTGATAAGCTCGGTCAACTGCTGAAATGCGACTATGGTCGGAAGACGGTCCAAATAGGAGAACATAATGCAGGTTTGCTGCTTTGAAGTAGTCGGCTGACGTCATCTGATACGTGGGGTTTAGGATTAACCGACCAATCAATCACTGATGTGATAATTTGTGGGTTCAGAGCCCCGCCCTTCTCATGACATCACCCGGTAGCTCAGAGAAGGAACCCTACCTTATGATATGCTTTTTGGTTTCTCTTCTGCTCACGGTGGCCTTTATTGGCCTCGCTGGCTCATTCATGTGAATGTCGACTCTTTAATAAGCTCGGTGAACTGCTGCAATGCGACTATGGGCGGAAGACGGTCCAAAAAGGAGAACATGAGGTAGATTTGGTCTGTTGATATACCCGGATGACGTCAATTGATAGGTAGGGCTTGTAACTTACCGACCAATCATTGATCAGATTATTTGTGGGTTCAGAGCCCCGCTCTTCTCATGACGTCACCCGGGAGCTCAGGCAACTGCTGAAATTGCTGAAATGCAACTCCTGGCAGAAGGCGGTTCAAATAGGAGGACATAATGTATGTTTGCTGCGTTGAAGTACACGGCTGACGTCATCTGATAGGTGGGGTTTGGCATTGACCGACCAATCATTCATTCATCAGATAACTTGTGGGTTCAGAGCCCCGCTCTTTTCAAAACATCACCCGGGAGCTCAGAGAAGCAACCTTACCTTATGATGTCCTGTTTGGTTCTTCTTCCGTTCACGGTGGCCTTTCTTGGCCTTGTTGGCTTATTCATGTGAATGTCGACTCTTTAATAAGCTCGGACAACAGCTGAAATGCGACTCTGGGTGCAAGACGGTCCAAAAAGGAGAACATAAGGTAGATTTGGTGTGTTGATGTACCCGGATGACGTCATTTGATAGGTGAGGCTTGGAACTTACCGACCAATTATTGATCAGACAATTTGTGTGTTCAGAGCCCCGCTCTTCTCCTGACTGCACCCGGGAGCTCAGAGTAGCAACCCTACCTTATGATGTCCTGTTTGGTTCCTCTTCTCCTCACGTCGCCTTTCTTGGCCTCGGTAGCTCATTCATGTGAATGTTGACTCTTTAATAAGCTCGATCAACTGCTGAAATGCGACTCTGGGTGGAAGACGGTCCAAATAGGAGAACATAAGTTAGAGTTCCTGCGTTAAAGTAGCCGGATGACGTCTTCTGATGTGTTGGGCTTGGACATGACCAATCATTGGTCAGATGGTTTATAGGAAAAAAATCCCGCACTTCTCATGACGTCACTCGGGCAACTGAGAGTAGCAACCCTACCTTATGTGTTCCTATTTTGTTTGTCTTCCCCTCACGTCGCCTTCATTTGCCTCGCTTCCTTATTCATGTGAATGTTGACTCTTTAATATAAAAAGCTCGGTCAACTGCTGAAATGCGACTATGGTCGGAAGACGGTCCAAATAGGAGAACATAAGGTAGGGTTACTGCTTTGAAGTAGTCGGAAGACGTCATGTGATACGTGGGGTTTGGGAATAACCGACCAATCATTGATGAGAAAATTTGTGGGTTCAGAGCCCCGCCCTTCTCATGAACTCACCCGGGAGCTAAGAGAAGCAACCCTACCTTATGATGTGCTGTTTGGTTTCTCTTCTGCTCACTGTGGCCTTTCTTGGCCTCTTTGGCTCATTCATGTGAATGCCGAATCTTTGATAAGCTCGGTCAACTGTTGCAATGCGACTATGGGCGGAAGACGGTCCAAGAAGGAGAACATGAGGTAGATTTGGTGTGTTGATGTACCCGGATGACGTCATTTGATAGGTAGGGCTTGTAACTTACCGACCAATCATTGATCAGATAATTTTTGGGTTCAGAGCTCCGCTCTTCTCATGACGTCACCCGGGAGCTCGGGCAACTGCTGAAATTGCTAAAATGCAACTCCTGGCAGAAGGCGGTTCAAATAGGAGGACATAATGTATGGTTGCTGCGTTGAAGTACACGGCTGACGTCATCTGATAGGTGGGGTTTGGCATTGACCGACCAATCATTCATTCATCAGGTAACTTGTGGGTTCAGAGCCCCGCTCTTTTCAAAACATCACCCGGGAGCTCAGAGAAGCAACCTTACCTTATGATATCCTGTTTGGTTCTTCTTCCGTTCACGGTGGCCTTTCTTGGCCTTGTTGGCTTATTTATGTGAATGTCGACTCTAATAAGCTCGGACAACAGCTGAAATGCGACTCTGGGTGCAAGACGGTCCAAAAAGGAGAACATAAGGTAGATTTGGTGTGTTGATGTACCCGGATGACGTCATTTGATAGGTGAGGCTTGGAACTTACCGACCAATCGTTGATCAGACAATTTGTGTGTTCAGAGCCCCGCTCTTCTCCTGACTGCACCCGGGAGCTCAGAGTAGCAACCCTACCTTATGATGTCCTGTTTGGTTCCTCTTCTCCTCACGTCGCCTTTCTTGGCCTCGGTAGCTCATTCATGTGAATGTTGACTCTTTACTAAGCTCGATCAACTGTTGAAATGCGACTCTGGGTGGAAGACGGTCCAAATAGGAGAACATAAGGTAGAGTTCCTGCGTTAAAGTAGCCGGATGACGTCGTCTGATGGGTTGGGCTTGGACATGACCAATCATTGATCAGATGGTTTATAGGAAAAAAATCCCGCCCTTCTCATGACGTCACTCGGGCAACCTAGAGTAGCAACGCTACCTTATGTGTTCCTATTTTGTTTGTCTTCCCCTCACGTCGCCTTTATTTGCCTCGCTTGCTTATTCATGTGAATGTTGACTCTTTAATATAAAAAGCTCGGTCAACTGCTGAAATGCGAGTATGGTCGGAAGACGGTCCAAATAGGAGAACATAAGGTAGATTTGGTGTGTTGATGTACCAGGATGACGTCATTTGATAGATGGGGCTTGGAACTTACTGACCAATCATTGATCAGATAATTTGTGTGTTCAGAGCCCGACTCTTCTCATGACGTCACCCGAGAGCTCAGAGTAGCAACGCAACCTTATGATGTCCTGTTTGGTTTCTCTTCCCCTCAGGTCGCCTTTCTTGGCCTCGTTGGCTCAATCATGTGAATGTTGTTGACTCTTTGATAAGCTCAGTCATCTGGTGAAATGCGACTCTGGGCGGAAGACGGTCCAAATAGGAGAACATAAGGTAGAGTTCCTCCGTTTAAGTAACCGGATGACGTCGTCTGATGTGTTGGGCTTGGACATGACCAATCATTGGTCAGATAGATGGTTTATAGGTACAAAATCCCGTCCTTCTCATGACGTCACTCGGGCAATTGTGAGTAGCAACCCTACCTTATGATGTCCTATTTGGTTTCTCTTCCCCTCACGTCGCCTTTCTTTGCCTCGCTAGCTCATTCATGTGTGAATGTAGAAGACTCTTTGATAAGCTCGGTCAACTGCTGAAATGCGACTATGGTCGGAAGACGGTCCAAATAGGAGAACATAATGCAGGTTTGCTGCTTTGAAGTAGTCGGCTGACGTCATCTGATACGTGGGGTTTAGGATTAACCGACCAATCAATCACTGATGTGATAATTTGTGGGTTCAGAGCCCCGCCCTTCTCATGACATCACCCGGTAGCTCAGAGAAGGAACCCTACCTTATGATATGCTTTTTGGTTTCTCTTCTGCTCACGGTGGCCTTTATTGGCCTCGCTGGCTCATTCATGTGAATGTCGACTCTTTAATAAGCTCGGTGAACTGCTGCAATGCGACTATGGGCGGAAGACGGTCCAAAAAGGAGAACATGAGGTAGATTTGGTCTGTTGATATACCCGGATGACGTCAATTGATAGGTAGGGCTTGTAACTTACCGACCAATCATTGATCAGATTATTTGTGGGTTCAGAGCCCCGCTCTTCTCATGACGTCACCCGGGAGCTCAGGCAACTGCTGAAATTGCTGAAATGCAACTCCTGGCAGAAGGCGGTTCAAATAGGAGGACATAATGTATGTTTGCTGCGTTGAAGTACACGGCTGACGTCATCTGATAGGTGGGGTTTGGCATTGACCGACCAATCATTCATTCATCAGATAACTTGTGGGTTCAGAGCCCCGCTCTTTTCAAAACATCACCCGGGAGCTCAGAGAAGCAACCTTACCTTATGATGTCCTGTTTGGTTCTTCTTCCGTTCACGGTGGCCTTTCTTGGCCTTGTTGGCTTATTCATGTGAATGTCGACTCTTTAATAAGCTCGGACAACAGCTGAAATGCGACTCTGGGTGCAAGACGGTCCAAAAAGGAGAACATAAGGTAGATTTGGTGTGTTGATGTACCCGGATGACGTCATTTGATAGGTGAGGCTTGGAACTTACCGACCAATTATTGATCAGACAATTTGTGTGTTCAGAGCCCCGCTCTTCTCCTGACTGCACCCGGGAGCTCAGAGTAGCAACCCTACCTTATGATGTCCTGTTTGGTTCCTCTTCTCCTCACGTCGCCTTTCTTGGCCTCGGTAGCTCATTCATGTGAATGTTGACTCTTTAATAAGCTCGATCAACTGCTGAAATGCGACTCTGGGTGGAAGACGGTCCAAATAGGAGAACATAAGTTAGAGTTCCTGCGTTAAAGTAGCCGGATGACGTCTTCTGATGTGTTGGGCTTGGACATGACCAATCATTGGTCAGATGGTTTATAGGAAAAAAATCCCGCACTTCTCATGACGTCACTCGGGCAACTGAGAGTAGCAACCCTACCTTATGTGTTCCTATTTTGTTTGTCTTCCCCTCACGTCGCCTTCATTTGCCTCGCTTCCTTATTCATGTGAATGTTGACTCTTTAATATAAAAAGCTCGGTCAACTGCTGAAATGCGACTATGGTCGGAAGACGGTCCAAATAGGAGAACATAAGGTAGGGTTACTGCTTTGAAGTAGTCGGAAGACGTCATGTGATACGTGGGGTTTGGGAATAACCGACCAATCATTGATGAGAAAATTTGTGGGTTCAGAGCCCCGCCCTTCTCATGAACTCACCCGGGAGCTAAGAGAAGCAACCCTACCTTATGATGTGCTGTTTGGTTTCTCTTCTGCTCACTGTGGCCTTTCTTGGCCTCTTTGGCTCATTCATGTGAATGCCGAATCTTTGATAAGCTCGGTCAACTGTTGCAATGCGACTATGGGCGGAAGACGGTCCAAGAAGGAGAACATGAGGTAGATTTGGTGTGTTGATGTACCCGGATGACGTCATTTGATAGGTAGGGCTTGTAACTTACCGACCAATCATTGATCAGATAATTTTTGGGTTCAGAGCTCCGCTCTTCTCATGACGTCACCCGGGAGCTCGGGCAACTGCTGAAATTGCTGAAATGCAACTCCTGGAAGAAGGCGGTTCAAATAGGAGGACATAATGTATGGTTGCTGCGTTGAAGTACACGGCTGACGTCATCTGATAGGTGGGGTTGCATTGACCGACCAATATTCATTCATCATAACTTGTGGTTAGAGCCCGCTCTTTAAAACATCACCGGGAGTCAGAAAGCAACTACCTTTGATGTCCTGTTTGGTTCTTCTCTTTCACGGTGCTTTTTGGGCTTTTGGCTTATTCATGTGAATGTCGACCTATAGCTCGGCAAGCTGAATGGACTCTGGTGAAGCGGTAAAAGGAAATAGTTGGTGTGTGAGTCCCGGGTGACGTCATTGAGTGGGTTGGATTCCGACAAACATATCAAAATTTGGGTTCAGAGCCCGTCTTTCACTACCCGGGCTCGAAGCAACCTACTTATGTTCATGTTTGGTCCTCTTCTACGTGCCTTCTTGCCTGTAGTATCATGGAATGTTGACTCTTTAATAAGCTCGTCAACGTGATTGGGACTCTGGTAAGCCAAAGGAGAACATAGTAGATTGGTTTAGTCCGGATACGTCTTGATTAGGGCTTGGACTGACCAATCTTGTCAGATGTTTTAAAAAACCGCCTTCTCTGACGCACCGGGACTAGAGTAGAACCCTACCTTATTGTCCTTTTGTTTCTTCCCTACTCGCCTTTTGCCTCGTGCTATTCATGTAAATGTTGTCTTAAAAAAAGCTCGGTCAACTGTAAATGCGCTTGGGAGACGTCCAAATAGGAGAACTAAGTAGGTCTGTTAAGTAGCGAGCGTATCTGAATGGGTTTGGGTTACGCCCAATCATTGTAAAAATTTTGGAAAATCCCGCCCTTCCAACTCCCGGACTAAGACAACCCTACTTGTGTCTTTGGTTTTCCCCTCACGTGCCTTTTGCTCTTGCTATTCTGTGAATGTGACTTTTATAAGCTCGGTCAACTGTGAAGCGATATGGCGGAAGAGGTCCAAAAGGAGAAAAGTAAGTTTTGCCCCTTTAAAGTAGGGGGAAAAGGAGTCAATCTGCGATACGGTCAAATGGGGAATTGTTTTGCGCTTGAAGACCGGTACCTTTATGGTTTTCATTGCACAATTTCATCCAACAAAAATTGTGGGTTCAGAGGCCCCGCCTTTTCAAACATCACCCGGGAGCTCAGAGAACAACCTTACCTTATGATGCCTGTTTGGGTTTCTTCCGTCCCGGTGGCCTTTTGGCCTGTTGGTTTTTCATGTGAATGTCACTTTAATAGCTGGGAAAACCCGCTGAAATGCGACTATGGGTCAAAGGGTTTAAAAAAGGAAACATAGGTATTTTGGTGTGTTGATGTCCCCGATGACGTCATTTGATGATGAGGCTGGACTTACCCAATCACTGATCAGGACAATTTGTGTGTTCAGAGCCCCGCTTTCTCCTGATACCCGGGAAAAAAAAACCCTTTTTAAATAGCCCCGGGTTTTTCCCCTGTGGGGTCCCCCCAAATAAATTTTTTTAAATTCCGATAACTTTAAGGGGGGTAAACGGCCAAATGAAAAAAAGGTTTTTCCGTTTTTTGCCGACGTTCAGGGTTTCCCCCCCCTTTCTTGGGTTTTTTAAAAACTTTTCGCCTTTTCCCATACGGGTACTCAAAACAATAAACACCCTTTTATTTTCCATTTGTTTTTTTCCATATTTTTTTTGCCTTTTTGTTTAATTTAAAATTGCTTTTTAAAAAATCCCGGCTTTAAAATGGATTTGGTGGGAAAAGGGAAAATTTGGGCCCCAAAGGGGGTTTGCCTTGCAAATTTTGGGAATATTTTTATTGGGGGGGGGCCCAATCAAAACCTTTAAAAAATTTTGGGGAAAAGGCCCCCCTTTAGAAAAAAATTATTAAAAAACCCCCAATTTTTTTTGGTTTTCCCCCCCCTCCTTCCCCGGGTTTTGGCCCTCCAATTGTTTTTTCCTCTTTTAAGTTTTATTTCCCCAAAATTGGGCAAAACTTTTAAAAAGGGAACTAGGAAATTTTTTTAAAAGGGGGGTTTTTAAGTACGTTGTTTTTAACCCCCCAATCATTGATCAGTTTTTGGGGGGCCCCCCCCCCCCTTTTAC
>NC_092264.1:12404372-12448394 GCF_036320965.1 Panulirus ornatus
TGCCGTATCCATTCTCTTCATGATTCCATCTCCACATAAAAACATTACCTTTAAGCTCAGGAGGAATGATGGACTTTGCTACAAATGTCCAGTGAAGGAAAGTATTCCATGGAAAATGTACTTTCATGTACCAAAACTCACCTTTAGGGATAATCCAACGACACTGTCTGATGGCCGACACATCGTCTGAACAACGGCTAAAATGATTTCACCTATAAATCTGTCGGCTATATTCATAGAATTATTCAAATTTTTGAAAAGCTTTGTACTTCCAGCAGTGCCTGGTTCTTAGCGGTCGACCTGCGGCCCAGGCGAGGATATAGAATACATGGAGGTCCTGGAGAGTGAGGAACATGTTGGTCCTTGCCCTGACGACTCCTGCTTGCTGCGCGTCAGACCTTTCTTCAGTGACTTCCAAATCACCTATTAAATATAATACCTTTAAGCTCAAAAGAATGACGGACCTTTCATAGGTTATTCCCTTTATGTTACTTCTTTGATTACGATTGCTACAAATGTTCCGTGAACAAATTATTCATGGGAGAATGTAACGTTCATTTGCCACAACTCACCTTTAGGGTATCCAACGATAGTCATGATGCGCCTTTGTCAATCTGCTGAGGTCAATGCAGTCTGAAATGTATGATATTGTTGGTCATGATGGTGGCACTTCTCTGAACAACGGCTACAAATGATTATCCTATAAATCTGTCGTCATATATCATAGAAATTTCATTTTTAATGAAAGCTTTGTATATTGACCACCTCCGTAGTAACCTGGTTCTTAGCTGGACGCTGGCGCCCAGCGAGGATAATGATGTAGATGTCCTAGAGGTGAGGAACAGTTGGTCCGCTACCCCAACGATACTTGCTGCCGCTTCCAGTCCTTCTCCTTCGTGACACTCTCCACAAAAATCATTACCTTTAAGCTCAGAGGAATGATTGGACTTGCTACAAATTTCCAGTAGGAAAGTTCTGATAGTACTTTCAAATTTCCAAACATACTGGAAGAATAACAACATTTACTATCGCTTTGGATGTAACAACGTCGTCAAATGATACTCTTAATTGTTGGTCATATATCAAGAATTATCATGTTTATGAAAAATGCTTTCTAATCCTTGAATCTCTAGATGTTCCGTTTCTAAATCGTACTGGCATTGCCAAGGATGATTTAGAAGATGTATATCACTCATGAGGTCTAGGATGCGCATGAGTACGAAAACATGTCTAGGTAGATCGTTGCCCGCACGACTACTCTGCAGACCGCTTCATCTTATCCTTCAGTGCTCCATCTCCAACTATAATCATTACTTTAACTCAAGGATGAGTGGACTTTAATAGGTTATTCCTTTCCTTAACTATTTGATTACGACTTGTACAAATGTTCAGTGAAACAATTATTACTGGAAGAATGTAACGTTCATTTGCCACAACTCACGTTTAGGGTATCCAAGATATTCTGATACGCTCTTGCAATCATTTGAGTCATCAGTCCTGAAAAGTATGCGTTGTGGTATGATGGCTGCCTTCGTTGACACGGCTAATGATATTCTATAAATCTCTTATTCAAGATTAGTTTTTATAAAACTTGTACTTACCTCAAGCTGGTTCTACGCGAGCGGCAGGGGATAAGATGGAGTCCTGGGGTAGAACATTTGTCTCACGTCCGTAGCCGCTCAGTCCTTCTTAGGACCCATCACCATAAACTTTAAGCTCAGAGGAATGAGTGGCTTTGCTACAAATTTCCGTGAAGGAAATATTACATGGAAAATGTAACTTCATTGCCACAACTCACTTTAGGGAATCAACGACATTGTCATGATGGCCGGCACATCTCTGAACAAGGCTAAAATGATTATCCTATAAATCTGTCGGCATATATCATAGAATTTCAGTTTTTATGAAAACTTTGTACCTTGAGCACCTCAGTGCTGGTTCTTAGCGCGACTGCGCCCAGCGAGGATATAGAAGTACTGAGGTCCTGAGGTGAGGAACATGTTGGTCCGTTGCCCACGACTCCGTGTCGCTTCCAGTCTTTCTTCAGTGACTCCATCACCATAAATACATCTTTAGTAAGAGGAATAGTGATTTTTGTATTCTTCTAATTCTTGATTACATTGTAATTTCAGTGAACAAATTATACATGGAAAATGTAACGTTCATTGCACAACTCACTTTAGGGTAATCAAGATATCGTCTGATCGTTCTTGTCAATCTTTAGTCAATACAGTCCTGAAATGTATGATACTGTGGATGATGGTGGCACTTCTCTGAACAACGGTGCAAAGATTATCTATAATCTGTCTCTATTTCATAGAAATTTTCAGTTTTTATGAAGCTTTGTATCTTGAGCACCCAGTAG
The DNA here is from genome assembly GCF_036320965.1 of Panulirus ornatus. Classification (NCBI taxonomy): domain Eukaryota; kingdom Metazoa; phylum Arthropoda; class Malacostraca; order Decapoda; family Palinuridae; genus Panulirus; species Panulirus ornatus. The sequence continues at coordinate 12,406,738 of NC_092264.1, forward strand.
TCCTGGTTCTGCGGCGACTGGGCCGCAGGATTAAGATAATGTCGGCTGAGGTGAGAACATGTTGTCCGTCCCCACGAATCTTTGCTGCCGCTTCCAGTCCTTCTCTTCAGTGACTCCATCCACACACATAAATACATTACCTTAAGTCAGAGGAAATGGTGGACTTTGCTACAAATGTTCCAGTGAAGCAAATTATTACATGGAAAATGTAACCTTCATTTGCACACAACTCACCTTTAGGGGTAATCAACGATTTCATGATGCTCTTTGTCATCTTTAAAGTCAATACAGTCTAAATGTAACTGTTGTATGATGCTGGCACTTCGTCTGAACAAGGCTACATGTTATCCTTAATCTTCTTATATTATAGAATTTTCAGTTTTTATGAAAAGCTTTGTACCTCTGAGCACTCAAACAGTGCATGGTTCTACGGCGACGTGCGGCCCAGACAAGGATTAGAGATCACTGGAGGTCCTGGAGGGTGGGAACATGTTGGTCCGTGCCGACGACTCCTGTGCTGCCGCTTCAGTCCTTCTCCTTCAGTGACTCCATCCACCTATATACAATACCTTTAAGCTCAAGAGGAATGAATGGACTTTCATAGGTTATTCCCTTTATGTTATTCTTTATTACGCTTTGCTACAATGTTCAGGAACAATTATTACATGAAGAATTGAACGTTCATTTGCACAGCTCACTTAGGGTAATCCAACGATATTGTCATGATGCGTCTTGTCAATCTTCTGAGGTCAATAAGTCTGAAATGTATGATTGTTGGTCATGATGCTGCACTTCGTTGAACAACGCTAAAATGATTATCTATAAATCTGTCGCATTATCATAGAATTTTCAGTTTATGAAACTTTGTATCTGAGCACCTCCAGTAGTCCTGGTTCTTAGCGCGACGCTGGCGGCCCAGACGAGGATAAGATTAGGTCCTGAGGGTGAGGACATGTTGGTCCGCTCCGAGTCCTTCTCTCTCTTCAGTGACTCCATCTCCACACACTAAATACATTACCTTTAAGCTCAAGAGGAATGAGTGGACTTTGCTACAAATGTTCCAGTGAAGCAAATTATTACATGGAAAAATGTAACTTCATTTGCCACAACTCACCTTTAGGGTAATCCAACGACATGTCATGATGGCCGCATTCGTCTGAACAACGTCAAATGATTATCCTATAAATCTGTCGCATATATTCATAGAATTTATTCTTATGAATGACTTGGCACCTCCAGCAGTGCTGGTTCTTACGGCGACGATGCGCACGTAAGTACTGGAGGTCCTGGGTGAGGAACATGTTGTCTGCCGACGACTCTCTGCGTTCACTTCCTTCAGTGTCCATCACTATAACTTAAGATGATGGACTTGCTACAAATGTTCATGAAATTTATGAAATGAACTCTTGCCACAACTCACTTGGTAATCAACGATGTCATGATGGCGCTCGTCAATCTGTATCAATGCATATGAATGTTTAACTTTTGGTCTGTTGCGACCCCAGAAGACCGAGTAGAAAGTTCTACTGTTATCTTCTTAGATCTTAAATAATACTTATCAAAGAAGTGGCTCATAGTTATTCTTTTAATTCTATTCCTTGCTACAATTTCCGTGACAATTACTGAAATGTACTCTCCAACACTAGGTATCAATATGTACTCTTGCAACTGAGTAATCAATTGTCTGATGCGCTTCGTCTACCTAATGATATCTATCATTTAAGTCAGGAAATTACATGAATGAATTATTGCAAATCATTTAGGTAATCCAGATATCTCATATGCTTTGTCATCTTGGCATCAGTCTGAATGTTGATATGTGGTATGATGGCTGGCACTTCTCTGAACAACGGCACAAATTATCCTATAAATCTGTCATATATTCATAGAAATTTTCAGTTTTATGAAAAGCTTTGTACCTCTGAGCATCTCCAGCAGTGCTGGTTCTAGCGGCGACGCTGGCGGCCCAGACGGATTAAAGATACACGGAGGTCCTGGAGGGTGAGGAACATGTTGGTCCGCTGCCCCGACGACTCTCTGCTGCGCTTCCAGTCCTTCTCCATATATTCATAGAAATTTTCAGTTTTTATGAAAACATTGTACTCTGAGCACCTCCAGCAGCGCTTGGTTCCTAGGGGCGACTTGGTGGCCCAGAGAAGGATTAAGATCACTGAGGTCCTGGAGGGTGAGGAACATGTTGGTTCCGTTGCCACGACAACTCCTGTTGCTGCCGCTTCCAGTCCTTCTCCTTCAGTGATTCAAATCCCTATAATACAATACCTTTAAGCTCAAGACAGATGATGACTTGCTACAAATGTTCAGTGAAACAATTATTACATGGAAAAATGTAACGTTCATTTGCCACAACTCACGTTTAGGGTAATCTAAGATTCGTCATGATGGTCTCTGTCATCTTTAAGGTCAATACGTCCTGAAGTATGTTTGTTGGTCTGATGGCCAGCATTCTCTGACAATGGCTACAAATGATTTCCTATACTTCGTCATGTATTCATAGAATTTGTTTTTATGAAAAGCTATGTATCTTGAGATCTCCAGCAGTACTGGTTCTTAATGCGACGCTGGCGGCCAGGGAGGACAAGGATGTAGATGTTCTAGAGGGTGAGGACATGTTGTCCGCTCCACGACTCATGTTCTGCCGTTCCAGTCCTTCTCCTTCAGAATCCATTCTCCACACTAATTACATTACCTTTAGCTCAGAGGAATGATGGACTTGCTACAAATGTTCAGTGAAGGAAATATTACTGGAAAAATTAACCTTCATTTGCCCAATACCTTTGTAATCCAGTACAATGTCTCTTGTAATTTAAGGTCACATCCTAAATGTATACACTGTTGGTCATGATGGCCGGCACTCGTCTGAACAACGGTACAATGATTATCCTATAAATTTGTCATATATTCTGAATTTTCGAATTTGAAAGCTTTGTACCTCTAACCTCAGCAGTGCCTGGTTCTTATTGCGACGTGGCGGCCCAGACAGGATTGAAGATACACTGGAGGTCCTGGAGGGTGGAACTGTTGGTCCGTACCCCGAGACTCTGTTGCTGCGCTTCAGTCCTTCTCCTCAGTGACTCCAATCCACCATAAAATACTTAAGCTCAAAGGATGATGACTTTATAGGTTATTCCTTTTTAATTTTTAATAGACTTGCTACAAGTCCGTGAAGAAATATACATGAAGAATAACGTCATTGCAATACCTTTAGGGTAATCCAGATGTCTGATGCGTCTTGTCATTTGAGTCAATCATCCTGAAATTTGATTTTGGTCATGATGGCGGCACTTCTGAACAACGACAAATGATTATCCTATAAATCTGTCTATATTATAGAAATTTTCAGTTTTTATGAAAAGCTTTGTATCTCTGAGATCTCCAGCATGCTGGTTCTAAACGGCGACGCAGGCGGCCAGACAGGATAAAGATCCCTGGAGTCTGGGGTGAGGAAATGTTGGTCCGACCAGTCCTCGTTTCCATTCCTTCTCTTCAGGACCCATCTCCTAAATACATTACCTTTAAGCTCAAGAGGAATGAGTGGACTTTGTCAAATGTTCAATGAAGCAAATATTACATGGAAAATGTAACCTTCATTTGCACAACTACTTAGGGTAATCCAACGATATGTCATGATGGCTTGTCAATCTTAGTCATAAGTCTGAATTATGATACTGTGGTCTGAGCGCACTTCGTCTGAACGCTACAATGTTATCCTAAATCTGTGTCATATATTCTAGAATTCAGTTTTATGAAAACTTTGACTTGAGCACTCCAGCGTGCCTGGTTTACGGCGACGCTGGCGGCCACAGGATGAGAAGATAGGAGTCCTGAGGGTGAGGAACATGTTGTCCTGCCCGCGACTCCTGTGTGCGCTTCCTCTCTTCAGTGATCCATCTCACATAAATACAATACCTTTAAGCCAAGAGGAATGAGTGGACTTTTCATAGGTTATTCCTTTCTGTTAACTTCTTTATTACGACTTTGCTACAAATGTTCAGTGAACAAATTATTACATGGAAGAATGTAACGTTATAGCCAAACCACTTTAGGTAATCCAACGATATCGTCTGATGGCTTGTCATCTTCTGGTCAATCAGTCTGAAATTATAATATTTTGGTCAATCGCCTTGTTGAACAACGGTACAAATGATTTCCTATAAATCTGTCATATATTCATAGAATTTTCAGTTTTTGAAACTTTGTACTTGAGCACCTCCAGCATGCTGGTTCTTAGCGGCACGCTGGCGCCAAGCGAGGTTAAGATTAGATGTCTGAGGGTAGAACATGTTGTCCTGTTGGCCGCTGCCCCGACTCTGCTCTGTTCAATTCCTTCTCCTTCAGGACTCCAAATCACCTATAAGTCAAGAGGAGTGAGTGGACTTGTACAAATGTTCAGTGAAGCAAATTATTCATGGAAAAATGTAACTTCATTTGCACACTCACTTTAGGGTATCCACGACATTGTCATGATGGCGGCACTTCGTCTGAACAACGGTACAATGATATCTATAAATCTGTCGGCTTATTCATAGAAATTTCAGTTTTATGAAAAGTTTGTAATCTGAGCACTCCAGCAGTGCTGTTCTACGGCGACGGCGGCCACGAGGCTATGAGATACCTGGAGGTCTGGAGGGTGAGGAAATGTTGTCCTGCCCGAGACTCGCCGCCGCAGTCCTTTCTTCAGTACTCCTCCACTAATAATACTTAAGTAGGAAGGAAAGAGTTTTTTGACTTTGTAAATGTTCATGAAAAAATATTACATGAATAACGTTCTTGCACAACTCCTTAGGTTAACCGAGCATGTCATGAGGAGGCATGTCTGAACAACGGCTAATATTTCCTTAAATCTGCATATATCAAGATTTATTTTATGAACTTTGTATCTGAGCACCGTAGTCTGGTTACGGCGACCTGGGGCCACGAGGATAAGGACGAGTCCTAGGGTGAGGAACATGTTGGTCCGCTCCCCAACGACTCCGTTGCTGCCGCTTCCAGTCCTTCTCCTTCAGTGACTCCATCTCCACACATAAATACATTACCTTTAAGCTCAGAGGAATGAGTGGACTTTGCTACAAATGTTCCAGTGAAGCAATTATTACATGGAAAAATGTAACTTCATTTGCCACAACTCACCTTAGGGGTAATCCAACGATATCGTCATGATACGTTTCTTGTCAATCTTTAAAGGTCAATACAGTCCTGAAATGTATGATACTGTTGGTCATGATGGCCGGCACTACGTCTGAACAACGGCTACAAATTATTATCCTATGAATCTGTCTTATATTCATAGAAATTTTCAGTTTTTATGAAAAGCTTTGCACCTCTTGAGCACCTCCAGCAGTGCCTGGTTCTTAGCGGCGACGCTGGCGTCACAGACGAGGATGTAGAAGATACCCTGGAGGTCCTGGAGGGTGAGGAACATGTTGGTCCGTTGCCCCGACGACTCCTGCTGCTGCCGCTTCCAGTCCTTCTCCTTCAGTGACTCCATCTCCACCTATAAATACAATACCTTTAAGCTCAAGAGGAATGAGTGGACTTTTCATAGGTTATTCCCTTTCTGTTAACTTCTTTGATTACGACTTTGCTACAAATGTTCCAGTGAAGGAAATTATTACATGGAAGAATGTAACGTTCATTTGCCACAACTCACCTTTAGGGGTAATCCAACGATATTGTCATGATGCGTCTCTTGTCAATCTTCTGAGGTCAATACAGTCGTGAAATGTATAATATTGTTGGTTATAATCGCCGGCTCTTCGTCTGAACAACGGCTACAAATGATTATCCTATAAATCTGTCGTCATATATTCATAGAAGTTTTCAGTTTTTTTGAAAAGCTTTGTACCTCTGAGCACCTCCAGCAGTGCATGGTTCTTAGCGGCGACGCTGGCGGCCAAGGCGAGGTTAAGGATGTAGATGATGTCCTAGAGGGTGAGGAACATGTTTGTCCGTTGCCCCGACGACTCGCGTTGCTGCCGCTTCCAGTCCTTCTCCTTCAGTGACTCCATTTCCACCTATAAATACAATATCTTTAAGGCTCAAGAGGAATGAGTGGACTTTTCATAGGTTATTCTCTCTCTCTGTTAACTTCTTTGATTGCGACTTTGTTACAAATGTTCCAGTGAAGCAAATTATTACATGGAAGAATGTAACGTTTATTTGCTACAACTCACCTTTAGGGGTAATCCAACGATGTTGTCATGATGCGTCTCTTGTCAATATAGTCCTGAAATGTATGATACTATTGGTCATGATGGCGGGCACTTCATCTGAACAACGGGTACAAATGATTATCCTATAAATCTGTCATCTTTCATAGAAATTTTCAGTTTTTATGAAAAGCTTTGTATCTCAGAGCCGTTATTATATATGTACATATATCTAACCCTGAGTCACCCAGCCATGTAGTCATAGCGTTCTCGTAGCTGTCAAGTGATACAATTAAAAAATCAGACTACTAATATCTCTTCAACTATATCTAAGATTCTTGGGTGACGTTTTGTCCATACTTGGCTGAGCATAAGAGAGATTATTGCAAGGAGAATACGGTCACTGAGTATTGCCACAGATCCTGGGGTATGGCAGGGAAGGCATCGTCCATAGAAGTAAATGTTTCTCTATCATTTTGTCATAAGGAATTCTATGATGTATTCATCGACACCTAAAGTTCAGGTATTATCTGCACCATTACGAGGAGAGATATTCCCCACACCGATCTTCAAGGATATTGACCATTAGCCCACACCGATCTTCAAGGATATTGGCTGTTAAACCATGAACACTGAAGGAGCCACTTTTACACTCACTGAGCTATTTCGCGCCACTAATTCTAAGCAAATCAAAGTCAACAATGATTTGTGTATGCGCCACTTCAGACCGCGCATGGGCAAGAGGCAAAAATGTTACACTGAGCATGCACAGAAAAGGTAAAACTTAAGCTGAGCATCAATACTAACTGGAACCTGAGAGTATGATACTGTTACGTAAGGAATGTACGTTGGCGTTGGCTGGGGACCAAGTTGTCATCTGCACGTAAACAAAGTACACGTTTCAGGAATGCAGTTTGGCCCATGAGCATACCTGGGCCTTTCTCGATTTCCAGAGTTTGTATACCTGAAAAATTGCGTTCTAACTCGTGAAACAGCATCATGTAAATACATATATACTTTTCAACTGGTTGTGTAGCAATGAAATGATCAATATAAAGCGACTAAGGTTGTATAGTTGTCAAAAAATGGTGCGAGACGAAGCGGTTGTTTCTCACGTTCACCTTGAATCTGAAAGCACGAAAACATGGTCGGACGTTCTCACTGGTGTTGTATGCAGGGAAAGCTCACACACACACACACACACACACAAAATATGTATATCATCGATCCCCTAAAGACAAAAAAGACCGGTAAATACTGCTATTTGCACTTAACGTATACTTATTGACCATTAACCCCGGAGTGACAGTCTAGAATAGGCCAACCCGGTAGCTGTGAATGTATGATAGAATGCCAAGTTTAGTTCATTCATATTTGTCAATTTCTCTAAATTTGGAAGAATTCCCGAGTCTGATGATTGTTTCTGTAGCTGTATCATATGTGGCAGAATGTTTGCCTCATGTATCGTGTGTGGCAAAATGTGTGTCTTAGCACTCTGAATAGCATCTATACTGAAATTTTCAAGAAAATCCATGTAAAAAAAAAAATCATGAAGATCCATATAAAAAAATATCACGAAAATTCCAAGACTATATATAGCCTTGCATTTTCCTCAGACTTTCGAGTTCTTCAGATTGTAATGATAATCTGAGTATAGATGGTATCCATATGTTGCTCACGTATTTCGAATCAAAACGCTACATTTCCTAATATTAACCGTGTTGTTGGCACTTTAATTGATTACATTAATATTCGTGTGCTAATTACTACACTAATTAGAATAATTTCTACATTTTGACCACAGAGTCTTATTCAGCACAATAATATCTATACTGAAATTTTCGAGAAGATCCATATCAAAAAAAAATCACGAAAATTCCATGGCTATAGCCATGCATTTTTCTCAGATTTTCAAATTCTTCAGATTTTAATGAAAATCTTTGTATAGAAGTTATTCTTTATGCTGATTACGTATCTCCAATCAAAACACTACATTTCCTAATATCAAACGTGTTATTAGCATTTACATAAATTACAATAGTATTCGTGTGCTATTTACTCCACTAATTAGAATAACTTCTACATTTTGACCACAGATTCTTATTCAACGCGCTTAATAGCATCTATATTGAAATTTTCAAAAAAACCCACACCAAAAAAATCACGAAACTCCCAAGGCTAAAGCTTTGCATTTTCCTCAAATATTCAAGTTCTTCAGATTTTAATGGAAATCTGAACATGGATGGTTTTCTTTATGCTGATCACGCATTTCGAATCAGAACACTACATTTCCTAATATTAATCGTGTTATTAGCACTTTAATGAGTTACATTGATATTTGTGTGCTAATTCCTCTACTAATAAGAATATTTTCCACATTTTGACCACAGATTCTTAGCTGGTGTAATAGCACCTATACTGAAATCTTCGAAAAAATTCATGCCCTCCAAACAATCACTAAAATTCTAAGGCTATAGCCTTGCATTTTTCTCAAAACACTACATTTCCTAATATTAAACGTGTTATTAGCACTTAAATAAATTACATAAATATTCGTGTGTTATTTACACCACTAAATAGAAAAAAATTAAATTTTGACCACAGCATCCATACTGAAATTTTCAAGAAAATCCATAAAAAAAAAAAAAACACGAAACTTCCAAGGATATACCAACATTTTTCTCAGATTTTCAAATCCTTCAGATTTTAATGAAAATCTATTTATAGATGGGTTTCTTTATACTGATTACGTATTTTGATCAATACACTACATTTCCTAATATCAACCGTGTTATTAGCACGTAACTACATTAATATTCGTGTGCTAATTACTCCATTACACAAATCTTTAAATTTTGACCACAAATTCTTATTCAGCACTCTTAATAGCATCTATACTGAAATTATCAACAAAATGCATATAAAAGAAATCACGAAAATTCCAAGGCCTTGGATTTTTATCAAATTTTCAAATTCTTCAGATTTTTATAAAAATCTGTGTCTAGATGGCTTTCTTTATGGCGATTACGTATTTCGAATTAAAACACTACATTTCCTAATATTAACGTGTCATTAACACTTAATTTAATTTCAGTAATATTCGTGTGCTAAGTACTCCACTAATTACAAAAAGTTTTCAATCTTGACCACAGAGTCTTATTCAGGATTCTTAATAATAACATCTACACTGTAATTTTCAAGAAAATCCAATGTGTCAAAAAATCACGAAAATTCCAAGGCCATAGCTGTTATTAGCACTTTAATTAATTACATTAACAAGAGTTTTGGAAAAAGGGGCAAGTATGAAGTCTGTTGGGGATGAGAGAGCTTGGGAAGTGAGTCAGTTGTTGTTCGCTGATGATACAGCGCTGGTGGCTGATTCATGTGAGAAACTGCAGAAGCTGGTGACTGAGTTTGGTAAAGTGTGTGAAAGAAGAAAGTTAAGAGTAAATGTGAATAAGAGCAAGGTTATTAGGTACAGTAGGGTTGAGGGTCAAGTCAATTGGGAGGTGAGTTTGAATGGAGAAAAACTGGAGGAAGTGAAGTGTTTTAGATATCTGGGAGTGGATCTGGCAGCGGATGGAACCATGGAAGAGGAAGTGGATCATAGGGTGGGGGAGGGGGCGAAAATTCTGGGAGCCTTGAAGAATGTGTGGAAGTCGAGAACATTATCTCGGAAAGCAAAAATGGGTATGTTTGAAGGAATAGTGGTTCCAATAATGTTGTATGGTTGCGAGGCGTGGACTATGGATAGAGTTGTGCGCAGGAGGATGGATGTGCTGGAAATGAGATGTTTGAGGACAATGTGTGGTGTGAGGTGGTTTGATCGAGTAAGTAACGTAAGGGTAAGAGAGATGTGTGGAAATAAAAAGAGCGTGGTTGAGAGAGCAGAAGAGGGTGTTTTGAAATAGTTTGGTCACATGGAGAGAATGAGTGAGGAAAGATTGACCAAGAGGATATATGTGTCGGAGGTGGAGGGAACGAGGAGAAGAGGGAGACCAAATTGGAGGTGGAAAGATGGAGTGAAAAAGATTTTGTGTGATCGGGGCCTGAACATGCAGGAGGGTGAAAGGAGGGCAAAGAATAGAGTGAATTGGAGCGATGTGGTATACCGGGGTTGACGTGCTGTCAGTGGATTGAATCAAGGCATGTGTATGGGGGTGGGTTGGGCCATTTCTTTCGTCTGTTTCCTTGCGCTACCTCGCAAACGCGGGAGACAGCGACAAAAAGAAAAAAAAAAAAAATTAACATTCGTGTGCATTTACTCCACTAATTAGAATTTTTTCTAAATTTTGACTACAGATTCTTATTTAGCACTTTTAATAATATCTATACTGAAAATTTCAAGAAAATCCATGATATCAAAAAAAAAAAAAAATCACGAAAATTCCCAGGCCTTGCATTTTCCTCAGATTTTCAAGTTATTCAGATTTTAATGGAAATCTAAGTATAGATGGTATTCTGCAAGCTGATTACGTATTTCGAATCCAGACACAACATTTCCTAATATTAACCGTGTTATTAGCACCTTAATTACATTAATATTCGTGTGCTAATTATTCCAATAATTAGAATAAGGTTTAAATTTTGACCACAGAGTCTTATTCAGCACTCTTAATAGCATATATACTTAAATTTTGAAGAAAATCCATGGTATCAAAAGAATCACGAAAATTCCAAGCCTATAACTTAACATTTTCAACAGATTTTCAAGTTTTTCAGATTTTCAAGAAAATCTGATAATAGACGACATTAAGTTGAGTAGGTATTTTGAATCAAAACACTATCTTTCCTAATATCAACCACGTGTTACTAGCACTTTAATTACATTAATATTCGTGTGCTATTACTCCACTAATTAGAATATTTTTCACATTTTGAACCACAGATTCTAATTCAGCAGGCGTAGTGGCATCTATACTGAAATTTGTAAAAAAAAAAATCCAAGAAAAAAAAAATCACGGAAATTCCTCAGATTTTCAAATTCTTCAGATTTTTATGAAAATCTGCTGTATAGATGGTATTCTTTATCCTGATTACGTAGTTTGAATAAAAAAAAACTACATTTCCTAATATCAAACGTATTATTAGCACTTAAATGCATTACATAAATATTCGTGTGCTAATTACTCCACTAAATCGAAAAAAAATTTAACTTTGACCACAGATTCTTATTCAGCACTCTTGATATCTATACTGAAATTTTCAAGAAAATCTATGGTATCAAAAAATTCACGAAATTCCCTAGCAGAATCTGTAGTCAAAATGTGTACAATATTCTAATGAGTGGAGTATTTAGCACACGAATATTAGTGTAGTTAATCTAAGTGCTATTAACACTGTCGATATTAAGAAATGTAGTGGTTTGATTCGAAATACGTAATCAGCATAAAGAAAACCACCTAAACACAGATTTTCATAAAAATCTGAAGAATTTGAAAATCTGAAGAAAATGCGAGCCCTCGTGTATCTTGTGTGGCAGAATATGTGTCCTTATGTATCTTGTGTGGCAGAATGTGTGCCTTATGTATCTTGTGTGGCAGAATGTGTGCCTTATGTATCTTGTGTGGCAGAATGTGTGCCTTATGTATCTTGTGTGGCAGAATGTGTGCCTTATGTATCTTGTGTGGCAGAATGTGTGCCTTATGTATCTTGTGTGGCAGAATGTGTTCCTTATGTATCTTGTGTGGCAGAATGTGTGCCTTATGTATCTTGTGTGGCAGAATGTGTGCCTTATGTATCTTGTGTGGCAGAATGTGTGCCTTATGTATCTTGTGTGGCAGAATGTGTGCCTTATGTATCTTGTGTGGCAGAATGTGTGCCTTATGTATCTTGTGTGGCAGAATGTGTGCCTTATGCATCTTGTGTGGCAGAATGTGTGCCTTATGTATCTTGTGTGGCAGAATGTGTGCCTTATGTATCTTGTGTGGCAGAATGTGTGCCTTATGTATCTTGTGTGGCAGAATGTGTGCTTATGTATCTTGTGTGGCAGAATGTGTGCCTTATGTATCTTGTGTGGCAGAATGTGTGCCTTAAGCATCTTGTGTGGCAGAATGTGTGCCTTATGTATCTTGTGTGGCAGAATGTGTGCCTTATGTATCTTGTGTGGCAGAATGTGTGCCTTATGTATCTTGTGTGGCAGAATGTGTGCCTTATGTATCGTGTGTGGCAGAATGTGTGCCTTATGTATCGTGTGTGGCAGAATGTGTGCCTTATGTATCGTGTGCGGTAAAATGTGTGCCACATATATCGTATGTGGCAGAATATGTACCTTGTGTATCATGTATCGCGAGTGGCAGAATGTGTGCCTCATGTATCGTGTGTGGCAGAATGTGTGCCTCATGTATCGTGTGGCCAGATATAGCGCCTCTTGTAATCGTGTGGTAAATGGGTGCCTCATGTATCGTGTGTGGTGGAATGTGTGCCCGCATCATACCGTGTGTGGTAGAATGTGTGCCTCATGTATCTTGTGTGGCAGAGTGTGTACCTTATGTATCATGTGTGGCAGAATGTGTGCCATATATATCGTGTTTGGTGAAATGTGAGCCTCATGTATCGTGTATGGTAGGATACGTGCCTCGAGTATCTTGTGTGGTAGAATGTGTGCCTCATGTATTGTGTGTGGTAAAATGTGTGCCTCATGTATCGTGTGTGGTAGAATGTGTGCCTCATATATCGTGTGTGGCTGAATGTGTGCCTCATGTATTGTGTGTGGTAAAATGTGTGCCTCATGTATCGTGTGTGGCAGAATGTGTGCCACATTTATCGTGTGTGGCAGGATGTGTGCCTCATGTATCGTGTGTGGCAGAATGTGTAACTTATGTATCGTGTGTAGCAGAATGTGTGCCACATGCATCATGTGTGGCAGGATGTGTACCTTATGAATCGTGAGTTAGAATGTGTGCTTAATGTAACGTGTGTTTCTGAATGTGTACCTTATGTATCGTGTGGGGCAGAATGTGTGCCTCGTGTATCGTGTGTGGCAGAATGTGTGTCATATGTATCGTGTGTGGCAGAGTGTGTGCCATATATATCGTGTGTGGCAGAATGTGTCCCACATATATCGTATGTGGTGAAATGTGAGCCTCATGTACCGTGTATGGTAGGATACGTGCCTCGTGTATCTTTATGGTAGAATGTGTGCCTCATGTATTGTGTGTGGTAAAATGTGTGTCTCATGTATCATGTGTGACAGATTGTGTGCCTCATGTATCGTGGGTGGCAGAATGTGTACCTTATGTGCTGTGTGAGGAAGAATGTGTGCCACATTTATCGTGTGTGGCAGAATGTGTGCCTCATGTATCGCGAGTGGCAGAATGTGTACCTTTTGTGTCGTGTGCGGCAGAATGTGTGTCACATGTATCGTGTGTGGCAGGATGTGCACCTTATGTATCCTGTGTGGAAGAATGTGTGCCTCATGTATCGCGAGTGGCAGAATTTGTGCCTCATATATCGTGTGTGGCAAAATATGATTCTCATGTTTTGTGTGGGCACAATGTGGGCCTTATGTATCGTGTGTGGCAGAATGTGTGCGCCATGTATCGTGTGTGGGAGAATGTGTACCTTATGTATCGCGTGTGGCAGAATGTGTGCCACATGTATCGTGTGTGGCTGAATGTGTGCCTCATGTATCGGGTATGGTAATATGCGTGCCGCATGTATCGTGTGTGGCAGAATGTGTGCCTCATGTATCGTGTGGCAGAATATGTGCCTCTTGTATCGTGTGGTACAATGTGTGCCTCATGTATCATGTGTGGTAGAATATGTGCCGCCTGTATCCTGTGTGGTAGAATGTGTGCCTCATGTATCATGTGCTTTAAAGTGTGCGCCTCATGTATCGTGTGTGGCAGAATATGTGCCGCATGTATCATGTGTGGTAGAATGTGTGCCTCATGTATCATGTGTGGCAGAATGTGTGCCTCATGTATCGTGTGCGGTAGAGCGTGTGCCTCATGTGTCGTGTGTATAGATTGTGGGTCTTATGTATCGTGTGTGGCAAAATGTGTGCCTCATGTATCATGTGTGGCAGAATGTGTGCCTCATGTATAGTGTGTGGAAGAATGTTTGCCTCATGTATCGTGTGTGGTAGAATGTGTACCTCATGTATCGTGTGTGGAAGAATGTTTGCCTCATGAATCGTGTGTGGTAGAATGTGTACCTCACGTATCGTGTGTTAGAATGTGTGCCTCATGTATCGTGTATAGTAGAATGTGTGCCTCAAGTATCGTCTGTTGCAGAATGTGTGCCTCATATATCGTGTGTGGTGGAATGTGTGCCTCATATATCGTGTGTGTAAGAATGTGTGCCTCAAGTACCGTGTGTGGCAAAGTGTGTCCCTTTTGTATCGTGTGTGGCAGCATGTGTGCCTAATGTATCGTGTGAGGCAGAATGTGTCCCTTATGTATCGTGTGTGGCAAAATGTGTACCTTATGTATCGTGTGTGGCAAAATGTGTCCCTTATGTATCGTGTGCGGCAGAATGTGTGCCTTATATATCCTGTGTGTCAGAATGTGCACCTCACGTATCGTGTGTGGCCGAACGTGTGCCTCATGTATTGTGTGTGGCAGAATGTGTGCATCATGTATCGTGTGAGGCAGAATGTGTCCCCTATTTATCGTGTTTGGCAAAATGTGTACCTTATGTATCGTGTGGCAGAATGAGTCCCTTATGTATCGTGTGTGGCAGAATGTTTGCCTCATGTATCGTGTGGCAGAATATGTGCCTCTTGTATCGTGTGGCACTGTTGTGCCTCATGTATCGTGTGTGGTAGAATGTGTGCCTCATGTATCGTGTGTGGTAGAATGTGTGCCTCATGTATCGTGTGTGGTAGAATGTGTGCCGCATCCATTGTGTGTCGTAGAATATGTGCCTCATGTATTTTGTGTTATACAAAGAGTACCTCATGTATCGCGTGTGTTAGAATGTGTGCCTCATGTATCATGTGTTGTAGAATGTTTGCCTCTTGTATCGTGTGTGTTAGAATGTGTGCCTCATGTATCGTCTGTGGCAGAATGTGTGCCTTGTGCATTGTGTGTGGTAGAATGTGTGCCTCATGTATCGTGTGTGGAAGAATGTGTGCCTCGTGTACCGTGTGTGGCAGAATGTGTCCCTTATGTATCGTCTGTAGCAGAATGTGTGCCTCATGTATCGTGTGGCAGAATATGTGCCTCTTGTATCGTGTGGTATAATTTGTGCCTCATGTATCATGTGTGGTAGAATGTGTGCCTCATGTATCTTGTGTGATAGAATGTGTGCCACTATATATCATGTGCTAGAATGTGTGCCTCATGTATCGTGTGTGTTAGAATATGTGCCTCATGTATCATGTGTAGTAAATGTTCGCCTCATGTATCAGGTGTATTAGAATATGTGCCTCATGTATCATGTGTGGTAGAATGTTTGCCTCATGTACTGTGTATGTTAGAATGTGTGCCTCGTATACCATGTGTGGTAGAAAGTGTACCTCATGTATAATGTGTGGTAAAATATGTGCCTCATGTTTTTTGTGTGGTAGAAAGTGTGCCTCATGTATCGTGTCTGTTAGAATGTGTTCCTCATGTATCGTGTGTGGTAGAATGCTTGCCTCATATATCATGTGTGGTAAAATGTGTGCCACATGTATCGTGTGTAGCAGAATGTGTACCTTATGTACCGTATGCGGCCGAATTTGCGCATCATGTATCGTGTGTGGCAGAATGTGTACCTCATGTATCGTGTGTGGCAGGATGTGCAACTTCTGTATCGTGTGTGGCGCAATGTGTAACGTATGTATCGTGTGTAGCAGAATGTGCGCCTCATGTATCGTGTGTGGTAGAATGTGTGCCTCAAGTAACGTGTGTGGCAGGATGTGTATCTTATGTATCGTGTGTGGCAGAATGTGTGCCTCATGTATCGTGTGTGGCAGAATGTGTACCTTATGTATCCTGTGTGGCAGAATGTGTGCCACATATATCGTGTGTGGCAGAATGTGTACCTTATGTATCGTGTCTGGCAGAATGTGTGCCACATATATCGTGTGTGGCAGAATGTGTACCTTTGGTATCGTGCGTTGCAGATGGTGTCCCTCATGTATTGTGTGTGGCAGAATATGAATCTTATGTATTATGTGTGGCAAAATGTGTGATTCATGTATCGCGAGTGGCAAAATGTGTGCCTCATGTATCGTGTGTGGCAGAATATGTGTCTTATGTATCGTGTGTGGCAGATGTGCTCCTTATGTTTCGCGTGGGCAGAATGTGAACCTGATGTATCTTGTGTGGCAGAATGTGTGCCTTATGTATCATGTGTGGCAGAATGTGTGCTACATTTATCGTGTGCGGCAAAATGTGGACATAATGTATCGTGTGTGGCAGATGTGTGCCTCATGTAACGTGTTTTTCAGAATGTGTACCTTATATATCGTGTGGGGCAGAATGTGTGCCTCGTGTATCGTGTGGCAGAATGTGATTTTTATGTATCGTGTGTGGCAGAATGTGTGCCATATGTATCGTGTGTGGCAGAATGTGTACCTTATGTATCCTGTGTGGCAGAATGTGTGCCATATGTATCGTGTGTGGCAGAATGTGTACCTTATGTATCGTGAGTAGCAGAAGGTGTGCCTCATGTATCGTGTGTCTCAGAATGTGTGCCACATGTATCGTGTGTGCCAGAATGTGTGCCTCATGTATCGTGTGTGGCAGAAAATGATTCTTATGTATCGTGTGTGGCAGAATGTGTGCCACATGTATAGTGTGTGGCAGAATGTGTACCTTATGTATCGTGTGTGGCAGAATCTTTCCCTCATGTATCGTGTGTGGCAGATTGTGTATCTTACCTATCATGAGTGGAAGAATGTGTGCCTCATGTATCGCGAGTGCCACAACGAGTGCCTCATGTATCGTGTGTGGCAGAATGTGTATCTTATGTATCGTGTGTGGCAGAATTCGTGCCACATGTATCGTGTGTGGCAGAATATGTACCTTATGTATCGTGTGTGGCAGAATCTTTCCTTCATGTATCGTGTGCGACAGAATGTGTACCTTATGTATCGTGAGTGGAAGAATCCGTGCCTTATGTATCGCGAGTGGTAGAAGGTGTGCCTCATGTATCGTGTGTGGCAGAATGTGTGCCACATGTATAGTGTGTGGCAAAATGTGTGGCTCGTGTTTCGTGTGCGGTAGAATGTGCGCATGTATCGTGTGTGGTATAATGTGTGCCTCTTATATCGTGTGTGTGGTAGAATGTGTGCCCCATGAATCGTGTGTGGCAGAATCTCTCCCTTATGTAACGTGTGTGGCTGAATATGTGCCTCATGTATCAGTTATGGTAGTACGCGTGCCGCATGTATCGTGTGTGGAACAATGTGTGCCTTGTGTATCGTGTGGCAGAATATGTGCCTCTTGTATCG
The DNA here is from genome assembly GCF_036320965.1 of Panulirus ornatus. NCBI lineage: Eukaryota > Metazoa > Arthropoda > Malacostraca > Decapoda > Palinuridae > Panulirus > Panulirus ornatus. Next base: position 12,424,291 of record NC_092264.1, read on the forward strand.
TGTGGTACAATGTGTGCCTCATGTATCGTGTGTGTTAGAGTGTGTGCCTCTTATATCGTGTGTGTGGTAGAATGTGTGCCACATGTATCGTGTGTGGCAGAGTGTACCTTATGTATCGCGTGTGGCAAAATGTGCGCCTCATGTATCGTGTGTGGTAGAATGTTTCCCTAATGTATCGTGTGTGCTAGAATGTGTGCCTCATGTATCATGTCTGGCAGAATATTGGCCTCATGTATCGTGTGTGGCATAATGTGTGCCTCATATATCGTGTGTGGCAAAATGTGTAACTTCTGTATCGTGTGTGGCAGAATGTGCGCCTCATGAACCGTGTGAGGTAGAATGTGTTCCTCATATATCGTATGAGGTAGAATGTGTGCCTCATGTATCGTTGTGGCAAAATGTGTACTTTATGTATCGTGTACGGCAGAATATGTGCCACATGTATCGTCTGTGGCAGAATGTGTGCCACATGTATCGTATGTGGCAGAATGTGTACATTATGTATCGTGTGTGGCAGAAGGTGTCCCTCATGTATCGTGTGTCAGAATGTGTGCCACATGTATCGTGCGTGGCAGAATGTGCGCTCCATGTATCTTGTGTGGGAGAATTTGTACCTTATGTATCATATGTGGCAAAATGTGTGCCTTATGTGTCGTGTGTGGCAGAATGTGTGCCTCAGGTATCGTGTGTGGCGGAATGTGTACCTTATGCATCGTGTGTGGCAGATTGCGTGCCACATGTTTCGTGTGTGGCAGAATGTGTACCTTGTGTATCGTGTGTGGCAGATGGTGTTCCTCATGTATTGTGTGTGGCAGAAAGTGTACCGTATGTATCGTTTGTGGAAGGATGTTTGCCTCATGTATCAGGAGTGGCAGAATGTGTGCCTCATGTATTGTGTGGGGCAGAATGTGTACCTTATTTATCGTGTGTGGCAGAATCTTTCCCTCATGTATCGCGTGTGGCAGATTGTCTACCTTATGTATCATGAGTGGAAGAATATGTGCCTCATGTATCAGGAGTGGCAGAATGTGTGCCTCATGTATCGTGTGTGGCAGAATGTTTATCTTATGTATCGTGTGTGGCAGAATGTGTACCTTATGTATCGTGTGGTCAGATTGTGGGCCTCATGCATCGGTTGTGGCAGGATGTGCGCCACATGTATCGTGTGTGGACGAATGTGTCTCATGTATTATGTGTGGCAGAATGTGTATCTTATGTATCGTGTGTGGCAGATTGTGTACCTTATGTATCGTGTGTGGTGAAATGTGAGCCTCATGTATCGTGTGTGGTAGGATACGTGCTTCGTGTATCTTGTGCGGTAGAATGTGTGGCTCATGTATTGTGTGTGGTAAAATGTGTGTCTCATGTATCGTGTGTGGCAGAATGTGTGCCTTATGTATCGTATGTGGCAGAATGTGTACCTTACGTACTGAGTGAGGAAGAATGTGTGCCACATGTATCGTGTGTGGCAGAATGTGTGCCTCATGTATCGTGTGTGTCAGATTGTGTGCCTCATGTATCGTGTGTGGCAGAATGTGTGCCTCATGTATCGTCTGTGTCAGAATGTGTATCCTTATGTATCGTGTGTGGCAGAATGTGTGCCACATGCATATGTGTGGCAGGATGTGTACCTTTTGTGTCGTTTGTGGCAAATGTGTGCCACATGTATCGTGTGTGGTAGTATGTGTACCTTATATATCGTGTGTGGAAGAATGTGTGCCTCACGTATCGCGAGTGGCAGAATTTGTGCCTCATGTATCGTGTATGGCAGGATGTGATTCTTATGTATCGTATGTGTCAAAATATGTTCCATATATATCGTGTGGGCAGAATGTGGGCCTTATGTATAATGTGTGGTAGAATGTGTGCCTTATATATCGTGTGTGGCAGAATGTGTGTCACATGTATCGTGTGGCAGAATGTGTGCCCCATGTATCGTGTTTAGGAGAATATGTACTTGTGTATCGTGTGTGACAGAATGAGTTCCTTATGTTTCGTGTGGGCAGAATGTGTGCCACATGTATAGTGTGTGGCAAAATGTGTGCCTCGTGTATCGTGTGCGGTAGAATTTGTGCCGTATGTATCGTGTGTGGTAGAATGTGTGCCACATATATCGTGTGTGGTAGAATATGCGCCTCATGTATCGTGAGTGGTAGAATGTGTGCCTCAAGTATCGTGTGTGGCAGAATGTGTCCCTTATGTGTCGTTTGTGCCTCATGTATCAGGTATGGTAGTATGCGCGCCGCATGTATCGTGTGTGGCAGAATGTGTGGCTCATGTATCGTGTGGCAGAATATGTGCCTCTTGTATCGTGTGGTGCATTGTGTGCCTCATGTATCATGTGATAAAATGCGTGCCATATGTATCTTGTGTGGCAGAATGTGTGCCTCATGTATCATGTGTGGCAGAATGTGTGCCACATGTATCCTGTGTGGCAGAATGTGTACTTTAGATATCGATTGTGGCAGAATGTGCGCCTTATGTATCGTGTGTGGTAGAATGTGTCCCTTATGTATCGTGTGTGGTAGAATGTGTGCATCATGTATTATGTGCGGCAGAATGTTGGCCTCCTGTATCGTGTGTGGCATAATGTGTGCCTCATGTATCGTGTGGCATAATGTGTGCCTCATGTATCGTGTGGCAAAATGTGTAACCTCTGTATCGTGTGTGGCAGAATGTGTACCTTATGTAATGTGTGTGTCGCAGAATGTGGGCCTCATGTATCGTGTGTGGTAGAATGTGTTCCCCATGTATCGTATGAGGTAGAATGTGCGCCTCATGTATCATGTGTGGCAAAAGGTGTACCTTATGTATCGTTTGTGGCAGAATGTATACATTATGTATCGTGTGTGGCAAACGATGTCACTCATGTATCGTGTGAGGCCGAATGTGTACAATATGTATGTTCTGTGGAAGAATGTGTGCCTTATGTATCGTGAGTGGCATAATGTGTGCCTCAAGTATCGTGTGTGGCAGAATGTGTATCTTATGTATCGTGTGTGGCAGAATGTGTTCCTTATGCTTCGTGTGGGCAGAATATGGGCCTCATGTATCGTGTGTGTCAGAATATGTGACACATGTATTGTGTGTGGGAGAATGTCTGCCCCATCTATCTTGTGTGGGAGAATGTGTACCTTATGTATCGTGTGTGGCAGAATGTGTGCCACATGTATCGTGTGTGTCAGAATGTGTACCTTATGTATCGTGTGTGGGAGGACGTGTGCCTTATGTATCGTGTGTGGCAGAATATGTGCCTTATGTATCGGGTGTGGCAGAATGTGGGCCTCATGTATCGTGTGTGTCAGAATGTGTTCCACATGTATCGTGTGGGGCAGAATTTGTGCCCCTTGTATCTTGTGTGGGAGAATGTGTACATTATGTATCATGTGTGGCAGAATGTGTGACGCATGTGTTGTGTGTGACAGAATGTGTTCCACAAGTATCGTGTGTGCCAGATTGTGCCCCCAATGTATCGTATGTGGGAGAATGTGTACCTTATGTATCGTGTGTGGCAGAATGTGTGCCTTATGTATCGTGTGTGGCAGAATGTGTGCCTCATGTATCGTATGTGCCAGAATATGTGCCCCATGTATCGTGTGTGGCAGAATATGTGCCTCATGTATCGTTTGTTGCAGAATGTGCCTCATGTATCGTGTGTGGCAGAATGTGTCTCATGTATCTTGTGTGGCTGAATGTTTGCCTCATGTATCGGTTGTGGCAGAATGTGCTCATGTATCGTGTGGCAGAATGTGTATCTTATTATCGTGTATGCCAGAGTGTGTACCTTATGTATCGTGTCTGTCAGAGTGTGCGCCTCATGTATCGTGTGTTGCAGAATGTGTGCCACATGTATCGTGTGTGGTGGAATGTGTACATCATGTATCGTATTTGGTAGAATGTGTACCTATTGTATCGTGTGTGACAGAATGTGTACCTTATGTATCGTGGGGCAGAATGTGTACTTTATATATCGTGTGGCAGAATGTGTACCTTATGTATCGTGTGTAGCAGAATGTGCGCCTCATGTATCGTATGTGGTAGAATGTGTGCTACAAGTATCATGTTTGGCAGAATGTGTGCCTCTTGTATCATGTGTTTTAAAATGTGCCTCATGTATCGTGTGTGGTACAATGTGTCGCTTATGTATCGTGTGTGGCAGAATATGGGCCTCATGTATCGCGTGTGGCAAAATATGTGCCACATGTATCGTGTGTGGCAGAATGTGTGCCTCCTGTAGCGTTTTGGTAGAATGTGTGCCTCATGTATCGTGTGTGGCATAATATGTGCCTCATGTATTGTGTGTGGCAGAATGTGTCCCTTATGTATCGTGTGTGGCAGAATGTGTCCCTTATGTATCGTGTGTGGCAGAATCTGTACCTTATGCATCGTATGTGGCAGAATATGGGCCTTATGTATTGCGTGTGGCAGAATATGTGCCAAATGTATCGTGTGTGGCAGAACATGTGCCTCATATAGCTTTGTGGTAGAATATGTGCCTCATGTGTAGTAGAATGTGTGCCTCATGCATCGTGTGTGGCAAAATGTGTCGCTTATGTATCGTGTGTTGCAGAATCTGTACCTTATGTATCGTGTGTGGCAGAATGTGTACCTTATGTATCGTGTGTGGCAGAATATGCGACTCATGTATCGCGTGTGGGAGAATGTGTACCTTATGTATCGTGTGTGGCAGAATGTGTGCCTTATGTATTGTGTGTGGCAGAATGTGTGCCTCATGTATCGTTGTGGTAGAATGTGTGCCTCATGTATCGTGTGTGGTAGAATGTGTGCCTCATGTATCGTGTGTGGTAGGATGTGTGTTTCGTGTATCGTTGTGGTATATTGTCTCCCCCATGTATTGTGTGTGGCAGAATGTTTGCCTCATGTATCGAGTGTGGCAGAATGTGTGCCACAAGTATCGTGTTTGCCAGAATGTGTGCCTCATGTACCGTGTGCGATAGAATGTGTGCCTCAAGTATCGTGTGTGACAGAATGTGTCCCTTATGTATCGTGTGTGGCAGAATATGCGATTCATGTATCGTGTGTGGCGTAATGTGTGCCTCATGTATTGTTGTGGTAGAATGTGTGTCTCATGTATCGTGTGTGGTAGAATGCTTGCCTCATGTATCGTGTGTGGCAGAATGTGTGTTTCATGTATCGTGTGTGGCAGAATGTGTACCTTATGTATCGTGTGTGGCAAATTTTGCGCCTCATGTATCGTGTTTTGCAGAATGTGTGCCAGATATATAGTATGTGACAGAATGTGTGCCTCATGTATCGTGTGAGGTAAAATGTGTGCCTCATGTATCCTGTCTGGCAGAATGTGTAACTTATGTGTCGTGTCTGGTAGAATGTGTACCTTTTGTATCGTGTGTGGTAGAATGTATGCCTCATGTATCATATGTGGCAGAATGTGTGCTTCATGTATCGTGTGTGACAGAATGTGTACCTTATGTATTGTGTGTGGTATAACGTGTACCTTATGTATTGCGTATGGCAGAATGTGTACCTTATATATTGTGTGTGGCAGAATGTGTACCTTATGTATCGTGTGTGGCAGAATGTGTGCCTCATGTATCGTGTGGGGCAGAATGTGTAACTTATGTATCGTGTGTGGTAGAATGTGTGCCTCATGCATCATATGTGGCAGAATGTGTGCCTCATGTATCGCGTGTGGCGGAATGTGTACCTTATGTATTGTGTGTGGCAGAATGTGTACCTTATGTATTGTGTGTGGCAGAATGTGTACCTTATGTATCGTGTGTGGCAGAATGCATGCCACAAGTATCGTATGTGGCAGAATGTGTATCTTATGTATCGTGTGTGGCAGAATGTGTTCCTTATGCTTCGTGTGGACAGAATATGGGTCTCATGTGTCGTGTGTGTCAGAATGTGTGCCCCACGTATCTTTTGTGGAAGAATGTGTGCCTCATGTATCGTGTGTGGCAGAATGTGTGCCCCATGTATCGTGTGTGGCAGAATGTTTGCCTTATGTATCGTGTGTTGCAGAATGTGTGCCTCATGTATTGTGTATGGCAGAATATGTGCCTCATGTATCGTGTGTGGTAGAATGTGTGCCTCATGTATCGGTTGTGGTGGAATGTGTACGTCATGTATCGTGTTTGGTAGAATGTGTGCCTCATGTATCGCGTGTGGCAGATGCGTACTTTATGTATCGTGTGGCAGAATGTGTACTTTATGTATAGTGTGGCAGAATATGTACCTTATGTATCGTGTGTGGCAGAATGTGCGCCTCATGTATCGTGTGTGGTAGAATGTGTGCCACAACTATCATGTTTGGCAGAATGTGTGCTTCATGTATCAAGTGTCGTAAAATGTGTGCTTCATGTATCATGTGTGACACAATGTGTCGCTTATGTATCGTGTGTGGCAGAATGTGTACCTTAGGTATCGTGTGTGGTAGAATGTGTACCTTATGTATCGTGTGTGGCAGAATTTGGGCTCATGTATCGCGTGTGGCAGAATATGTGCCACAGGTATCGTGTGTGGCAGAATGTGTGCTTCATGTACCGTTGTGGTAGAATGTGTGCCTCGTATATCGTGTGGGGTAGAATGTGTGCCTCATGTATCGTGTGTGGCAGAATGATTACTTTGTGCATCGTGTGTGTCAGAATGTGTACCTTACGTATCGTGTGTGGCAGAATGTGCGCCTCATGTATCGATGTGGTAGAATGTGTGCCACATGTATCGTGTATGGAAGAATGTGTTCCGCATGTATCCTGTGTGTTAGAATGATTACCTCATGTATCGTGTTTGCTAGAATGTGTGCCTCATGTATCGTGTCTGTCAGAATGTGTACCTAATTTATCCTGTGGCAGAATCTGTTCCTTATATATCGTGTGTGGCAGAATGTGCGTCTCATGTATCGTGTGTGGCAGAATGTGTGCCACAATTATCGTGTTTGGCAGAATGTGTGCCTCATGTATCGTGTGTGGTAAAATGTGCCTTATGTATCGTGTGTGGCAGAATGTGTGCCTTATGTATCGTGTGTGGCAGAATTTGTGCCACATGTATCGTGTGTGGGAGAATGTGTACCTTATGTCACGGGTGTGGCAGAATATGCGCCTCAGGTATTGCGTGTGGCAGAATATGTGCCACATGTATCATTTGTGGCAGAATGTGTGTCTCATGTAGCGTTATGGCAGAATGTGTGCCTCATGTATGGTGTATGGTAGAATGTGCCTCATGTATTGTGTGTGGCAGAATGTGTCCCTTATGTATCGTATGTGGCAGAATATGTACCTTATGTATCGTGTGTGGCAGAATGCGTACCTTATGTATTGAGTGTGGCAAAATATGCGCCTCATGTATCGTATGTGGTAGTCTATGTGCCATATGTATCGTGTGTGGCAGAATGTGTCTCTCATGTATCGTGTGTGGTAAAATGTGTGCCTTATGTATCGTGTGTGGCAGAATTTGTGCAACATGTATCGTGTGTGGGAGAATGTGTACCTTATGTATCGCGTGTGGCAGAATATGCGCCTTAGGTCTTGCGTGTGGCAGAATATGTGCCACATGTATTGTTTAAGGCAGAGTGTGTGTCTCATGTAGCATTGTGGTAGAATGTGTGCCTCATGCATGCTGTGTGGCAGAATGTGTCCCTTATGTATCGTGTGTGGCAGAATGTGTACCTTATGTATCGTGTGTGGCAGAATGTGTACCTTATGTATCGTGTGTGGCAAAATATGCACCTCATGTATCGTGTGTGGTAGACTATGCGCCACATGTATCATGTGTGGCAGAATGTGTGCCTTATGTATCGTGTGTGGTAAAATGTGTGCCTTATGTATCATGTGTGGCAGAATGTGTGCCTTACGTATCGTGTGTGGCAGAATCTGTGCCACATGTATTGTGTGTGGGAGAATGTGTACCTTATGTATCGTGTGTGGTAGAATATGCGCATCATGTATGGTGTGTAGCAAAATGTGTCCCTTATGTATCGTGTGTTGCAGAATGTGTACCTTATATATCATGTGTGGCAGAATGTGTACCTCATGTATCGTGTATGGCAGAGTTTGTGCCACATGTATCGTGTGTGGCAGAATGTGTGCCTCATGTATCGTGTGTGCTAAAACGTGTGCCTTATGTATCGTGTGTGGCAGAATGTGTGCCTTATGTATCGTGTGTGGCAGAATTTGTGCCAAATGTATCGTGTGTGGGAGAATGTGTACCTTATGTATCGTGTGTGGCAGATGTGTACCTTATGTAGAATGTGTGCCTCATGTATGGTTTGTGGTAGAATGTGTGCCTCATGTATGGTGTGTGGCAGAATGTATCACTTATGTATCGTGTGTGGCAGAATGTGTGCCTTATGTATCGTGTGTGGCAGAATTTGTGCCAAATGTATCGTGTGTGGGAGAATGTGTACCTTGTGTATCGTGTGTGGCAGAATATGCGCCTTACGTATCGCGTGTGGCAGACTATGTGCCACATGTATCGTTAGTGGCAGAATGTGTCTCATATGGTGTTGTGGTAGAATGTGTGCCTCATGTATCGTGTGTGGTAGAATGTGTGCCTTATGTATCGTGTGCGGCAGAATGTGTACCTTATGTATCGTGTGTGGGAGACTATGTGCCACATGTATCGCGTGTGGCAGAATGTGTGCCTCATGTATCGTTGTGGTAGAATGTGTGCCTCATGTGTCTAGTGTGGTAGAATGTGTGCCTCATGTATCGTGTGTGGTAGAATGTGTACCTTATGTATCCTGTGTGGCAGATGTGTACCTTATGTATCGCGTGTGGTAGAATGTCCACCTCATGTATCGTGTGTGGTAGAATGTGTGCCTCATGTATCATGTGTGGCAGAATGTGTCCCTTATGTATCGTGTGTAGCAGAATGTGTTCCTCATGTATCGTGTGTGGCAGAGTGTGTACCTTATGTGTCGTGTGTGGCAGATTGTACGCCTCATGTATCGCGCTGGCAGAATGTGTGCTACATGTATAGTATGTGGCAGAATGTGTGCCTCATGTATCTTGTGTCTAGAATGTGTGCCTCATGTATCCTGTGTGGCAGAATGTGTACCTAATGTGTCGTATCTGGCAGAATGTGTACCTTATGTATTGTGTGTGGTAGAATGTGTACCTCATGTATCGTGTGTGGCAGCATGTATGCCTCATGTATCATGTGTGGCAGAATGTGCGTCATGTATCCTGTGTGGCAGAATGTGTACCTTATGTGTCGTGTGTGGCAGAATGTGTACCTTATGTAATGTGTGTGGCAAAATGTGTACCTTATGTATTGTAAGTGGCAGAAAGTGTACATTATATATTGTGTGTGGCAGAATGTGTACGTTATGTATTGCACTTGGTAGAATCTGTGCCTCATGTATCGTGTGTGGCAGCATGTATGCCTCATGTATTGTGTGTGGCAGAATGTGCGTCATGTATCCTGTGTGGCAGAATGTGTACCTTATGTGTCGTGTGTGGGAGAATGTGCGCCTCATGTATTGTGTGTGGCAGAATGTGTACCTTATATATTGGGTGTGGCAGAATGTGAACCTTATATATTGTGTGGCAGAATGTGTACCTTATGTATCGTGTGTGGCAGAATGTTCGCCTCATGTATTGTGTGTGGCAGAAAGTGTACCTTATATATTGGGTGTGGCAGAATGTGTACCTTATGTATCGTGTGTGGCAGAATGTGCGCCTCATGTATTGTGTGTGGCAGAATGTGTACCTTATATATTGGGTGTGGCAGAATGTGTACCTTATGTATCGTGTGTGGCAGAATGTGCGCCTCGTATTATGGATGCGAGTGCAAAGAAGGTGCAAAGAAGTTACAAGGTCTGCAGTCATCAAATGTCATCAAGAAATTATGAGACAAGACAGGTAAAGCATCATGTCTGAGCCATAGTCCAATATAAGGTTCATCAATGTTTAAAAGTGCTTATGGTGATAATTCATGGATTATTGGAACAAAAAAAATATATTTCATAACTATTCATATGAGACCAGTGACAACCCGGAGTTAATGAGTTAACTCTCTAACATCCACAAAGGTTTTCGTAACTCTCCAGTTTAACTTGGCACTATTGTGATCTGTCAAATTATTCTTCATTAAACATATGATTAAACGTATGATTACAGATAACAGCTTCGAGAAGGAAATTATAGTGCATAAAGTAACTGACTTCTATAAAAGTATGTAGGCATGGAACATCAATTTTGTAAAAAAAAAAGTATACAAGTTTCATGGCAGAAGTAAAAAGGTCCCAGAGTGTAGTTTTTAGTTTAATGACCCGTGCGTGGGCCCAGCAAAACCTGATTTTTTTTTAAAATAGTCTGACGTTAGTCAGAACAAAATTTCCAGGTTGAAGCCTTAAGTTTGAAGACCCCCTGGGCCAAATTATTATCCCCCCGCCCCCCCATCAGAATAGTGTGGAGTTAGGCAGAAAAAAGTCGCCGAGTGAAACAAAGTTTGAATTTAGCCGGAAAAAAATTTTCCAGGTTTGGCGACCCACCTGGGCCACGTAAAACACCCCGATCATAATAGTTTGGCGTTAGACACAAATAATTTCCCGAGTGAAGCTTAAAGTTTGGCGATCCTTGCGCCCTTCAAAACCAGATTGAAATCAGCTGGCGTGAAGCAGAAGTGAAAATCGTAAAGGGAAGCTTTAAGTTTAACGACCTGTGGACACTGTAAAATCTGATTGAAATCTTCCAGCATTAGCCAGGAGAAAAGTTCCAAAGAGATACTTTAGTTTAATGACACATGGGCCCCTCAAAAGCTGAAGAAATTCGTCTTGCGTTCGCTGAAATCAAAGTGAAGCTTTTACTCTGACGACCTTTTGAGCCAGCATATGCTAGAATAAACTCGTCAGGTGTCCTCCAGAATAAAATTCAGAGAGTGAAGGTTCATTATGATGACCAGAGCAGCTCACTGAAGCTGTGTGAAACAGTTTAGCGTCGAACCAAAATTAAATTCCCAAATTGAAGTTCTACTTTGATGATCCGTGGAGAACAGAAAACACGCAAGAAATTATCTGTCGTAGGCCAAAATAATACTCCCAAGGTGAAGCTTTACTTTGATAAACATTGGAATCCACAAAAACTGAATAGAATCGTCTGGAATCAGATGGATTAGATTTCCCAAGTTGAAGTTTTACACTGATGACCCGCTAGTGGAGCCCGTAAAATTGGAATAAAGTCATCTGGCGTCGGCCATGATATAATTCACTACGTTAAGCTCGACTTTTGACGACTTTATAGCCCACAGAAGCCGCATCGAATTAAAATGCTCAAAGTGATGATCACCCGTGTGACCCCGCATAGCCCTCCCTGAGGAACCAAGTGCTCCATATCCTGACACAAGTCGGAGGGAGGGTCCCAGTCTGCCACATACCGTCATGTCAATCATTTATGTCAGTGGTTCCGCCTTGACTCGACGAAGGTTTACCCCCCTATCAAACATACACTTGATGGATGTACCACCCTCCTTGACTCGACGAAGGTTTACCCAACTATCAAACATACACTTGATGGATGTACCACCCTCCTTGACTCGACGAAGGTTTAACCCCCTATCAAACATACACTTGATGGATGTACCACCCTCCTTGACTCGACGAAGGTTTACCCCCCTAGCAAACATACACTTGATGGATGTACCACCCTCCTTGACTCGACGAAGGTTTACCCCCCTATCAAACATACACTTGATGGATGTACCACCCTCCTTGACTCGACGAAGGTTTACCTCCCTATCAAACATACACTTGATGGATGTACCACCCTCCTTGACTCGACGAAGGTTTAACCCCCTATCAAACATACACTTGATGGATGTACCACCCTTCTAGACTCAACGAAGGTTTACCCCCTATCAAACTTACACCTGAAGGAGGTACCACCCTCCTTGAGGCAAGATGATTGGGTGCTCTCATGACGGCTTCCTCCCTCCCTCTTGCGACGTCAGCAGGCGACTGAGGGTGACGTGGTCCTCGACGGTGGACGGAAGGCCATCATATCCAACCCGTTGTTGGACTGGAACTCTGGAAATGAACGGTGTCTTAATTTCCACTTCAACTTGAACACATTAAGGCATATTTTTCTATTGATATCAAGTTAAATTACGACATATTGTATGTAACATCTACCAATGTTTGTGTGTGGGTCATGATAGATCTGAAGTCATGGGTACATTATAGTTTAATCTATTATCATCCACCTTTAAATGTATGCTTAAAATTGGTTGCAACTGTAAGGACAAAAGCCTCTCACAAGCAATGTTATCCTTACACTTCTTGTTCTGTGAAACTTTAGGTTAAACAAGATGCAACGGCATGTCATCATTTACCAGCAAAAGGAGTCTCAGAAGCTGGTCTCTTGTTGTTTATATACTGCAAATACAAAACGTAGATAGACATTATTCCCATGTTGAGCTAAACTGCTAATTGAGGCAAACAACCATATAACTGTAATAACCTATATGGCGGGGTCAGACGTTCCCAAAGACTATGATCAATTAAAAACTGTCGCCTGAACGAGTCGTAATATAAACCAAATTTTCAGACGAAAGAAAGCAGTGAAGGTGAACGAAAGATAGGAAAGCTGAAAGAAGAGTGTTGATCATGGCATTCTAAACGAAACCAAAATGGCATCCTAGCTAGGAGCAGTGTGATCCTTCCTCAGTATTTATACGCGGAATAAAAGCTCACGTAAGCCCATTTGTCAAGGAAAAATGCACAGAAACATTGCCATAACGCTAAATAAAGTCTGACTTACCGAAAAGATGAGTAGACACTAAGATATCAGGCAACACAGACTTGAAATACAGAGCGTAAGAACACATCCGTCTTGGGAGCCGGCACATAGAAGACTGCAAATGGCGGCCGTGCTGAAGAAAAACACATACAAAGAAGCGCCATTAAAAGAATTTGTCAAACTAATTTTTGTGATGCTTGCAGTAACGCCATCTGGAAGAGCGATTAAAACCATTAGAAAACGGGAAACTTACCAGAGAAAACGGGAAACTTAAAGGTAAATATTAGATATTCAAATGTGCCATAATTTCTGCAGGGACATAAGTCCTTTGTTCTACTTTGTGTGATATGAATGTTATGCTTTGCTTTAGCAATGGAAAACTTAATATAAACTTGACATTTTGTTGAATGACATAGAATTTTCTTCATGGTTCATGAACCATATATCTTTTTTTTTTATAATTTCGTTTTACTGGAGTTTATATAAATTGATACTTTAGGATGTAAGTCCTAAGCCTATCTTCGGTTTGTGTTGGTAATTTATCGTAACTTAGATTTTTCTAATACTCTTACATTTCACTTCATTTCTAAATATTGTGATAAAAAGAAACAAGTGATCGTGTGATATTCATTTGGCGTAATACATTATTGATAAATATATATCAGAACATATTTTGTTTTCACCTTATGGTAGACTGTATGCACGTGCATACACATATGCATGTAGATACAAAATACAATACCAAAGGCTAACAGACTGACATACATGCATATTGACATTCACATGCAAACACAAGCAGTCATATACCTAACATATAATAGTTTTTAAAGAATCTAACACTGTATTGCACATAGATGTAAAATGAGCCAGTCTTACATGTCAAAATCATTCTTTCAAAGCTTAACAACCTGATATGCAGGAGTATTTCTACCTACATGGAAATATATTGTCATACTCGTTGAAAATGAAAACACAGGCAGTAATATGCAGAGCCATATATTGTCATACTCGTTGAAAATGAAAACACAGGCAGTCATATGCAGAGCCATATATTGTCATACTCGTTGAAAATGAAAACACAGGCAGTCATATGCAGAGCCATATATTGTCATACTCGTTGAAAATGAAAACACAGGCAGTCATATGCAGAGCCATATATTGTCATACTCGTTGAAAATGAAAACACAGGCAGTCATATGCAGAGCCATATATTGTCATACTCGTTGAAAATGAAAACACAGACAGTAATATGCATGGAAATATATTGTCATACTCGTTGAAAATGAAAACACAGGCAGTCATATGCAGAGCCATATATTGTCATACTCGTTGAAAATGAAAACACAGGCAGTAATATGCAGAGCCATATATTGTCATACTCGTTGAAAATGAAAACACAGGCAGTCATATGCAGAGCCATATATTGTCATACTCGTTGAAAATGAAAACACAGGCAGTAATATGCATGGAAATATATTGTCATACTCGTTGAAAATGAAAACACAGGCAGTCATATGCAGAGCCATATATTGTCATACTCGTTGAAAATGAAAACACAGGCAGTCATATGCAGAGCCATATATTGTCATACTCGTTGAAAATGAAAACACAGGCAGTCATATGCAGAGCCATATATTGTCATACTCGTTGAAAATGAAAACACAGGCAGTCATATGCAGAGCCATATATTGTCATACTCGTTGAAAATGAAAACACAGGCAGTCATATGCAGAGCCATATATTGTCATACTCGTTGAAAATGAAAACACAGGTAGTAAAATGCAGAGCCAGTTAATATTTTATAAGCATTTTATTTACTGGTGTGGGGGACTATACATACAAACACGCAAGCAACGATGAAACAAGAGAAGACATGTAATTAATAGTATAAAGCACAAATTGAAGTAAACATAGATTAATCATATACCGTCTGCCTGGCAGTTAAGTGAATAAATAGTATGATTTCCAATTACAACGCCTGTTAACATTTGAAAGTGCCAAAATTGACATTGCAACAGCTCAAATAAGATCCACGTGCCACTGCTTGTAAACATAACTTACAATTTAAAATTTTTGGACAAGTATGGAATTTTTTTGCGGGAAATGCATATTGTTTATGTAATAAGCGATGTTGTAAAGTATTTAGCCATCTTTGTACATTTCCTCTAAAATGATATTGTATTTCTGTAAAATGTTCTAGAATCTGTATCTTTCTATGTTATGCAAAATCCTCATTCTAATGAAAATCTGTTTGCATCGTACTGTTAGGCCACACAAGTCTATACTTACGTTTGTCTTTTTGCAAAATTTCCATAAACATTGGCACAAAGTATTCCTCTTATGACCTGTTTCAATATCGTAATGAAATATTTGCCTCCAATTCCTTCATATAACATATTTCCGCTTTTTTGGTAAAAGTCTACGAGAGCAATGTTTATCTATAGATATATGTGGTATATGTATACAACTATTACATAGTGTCATTATCCTCTGTGGATGAAAGTAGAACTCTATACCATCAACTTCTGCGATGGTCGACTAGTGATATGCCTCATTTAACAATCAAAATGTACCTTGGGCATTTCAGTTAGAGAGGGGGTAATATCTATAAAGCTATTGGTAGGAGAAGACTACGAGAGGTTAATGCAAACCACTGTTGCTGTAGTATGGTTAAGTATCTGATCAGCAAGGTGTATACTCAACACTGCTGACTTGGTGTATACTCAACTGAACACTGCTGACTTTATGGAAATGTTAAAATTATGCCATACAAATCCCCCATTGTTATATTTGCATGGATACTCCTACCACTATGGATTTGTCCTTCTCGTAGGTAGGATATTGATACACTCCATCATTCGTCAGAAGTAAAGTTGGCCGATACTTAAATTATCAATTACTTCCTCTATACAGACGACTCTTCGTTCGTATCACACTGCTGCGTTGCCATGTCTTGGTGGGAGGTTCGTCGTTTGATACAGCATAAAAACAATAGACATATAATCAAACACAATGAACCGTTCAAATATTTTATTGTAATCGTCATCACTCGTTAACTATTCCATACAGCTGGAAAGACAAACAGAAATGTTGGTGGCCACCATTGAACTGGGAATAAACAACCCTCCATACCAGCGTGAATAAATCATAAACATACATATATCTTCCTCTACATATCGCTTAAGTATACATTGTCCTCTTATTATTGCCACTTATGTTTATTAAGCAATGATAAAGCTATCAATTTATAAAGACAAATGAAATTCAATTTTTAGGTACTATTCAAAACACCGTCCAGCCTGAAGAATTCCCCCGAAGGGTGTGGACGTGGTTCAGTAATTAATGGCTAGTCATCTCGCCTCCTGGTGGCCAGGTGTACACCATTTCTGCCCAAACATGTTCGATGACAATTAGGTCCGCTCCTTTGCTGGCCTAGTCCAGGAGCTGTAGGGTGTCTTGTCCTAGGGACCAGTGTCGAAAAACACGAGCAGTGTGGACGGGGATCATGTCGTTAATAAAAATGAGAGGCCGGGCAGGGAGAGGTAAACCCGTCGCACGCAGAGGCAGCAAGAAACGTTCCTCCAATGTTGAAAACGTCACTGAGACCATGTAATGTCACTTTCCATTAGATGTAGCAGGTAAAGTGACGAACGGATCTCCTCCCTCATGTTGGCTCAGTCATTTGTTCCTCTGAAACATTATGATTTTAACGTTAATTATAGTGATTCGGTAGGAGTTATATTTATGGTATGAAAAAGTCCATCATTAACTTTTGGTTATCCACATGAATTTCTTGTTACCATAACTATGACGTTCTAAGTCTTTGAACAGCAACGTATCACTGACTTCTTACCTGGTACAGTTTCTCCTCCAAGAGTGAACCTTGCCATGAGACTTGGATACACACATCTCCTCCGTGAACACTGCTTCAGACCAGAATCTAAGTTTCACTCGGAATGTGTGCTGTTTCCTCTCGGGAGTTCTGTGGTGAGTTCCTTTGTCGTGCAAAATTCGCCTGCCGCTCAACGTGGAGACGTCTTATGCCCATCTCGTTCGCTGGAGGGGGTTTACCTCTGTCGCTCATGTTCTCTCTGCCAGCAGTAAAACACAGCCATGTTCACAAGGAATGGACACGCTCGGTTGCCTAAGTTGAAAATTTCAAATTCAATTATCAAATTTAGATAGTTATAAGCCTAATTTCATAACTCTTACATAATGTACGTGTCTTTAATATGAAAATGTGGTTACAATAATGATTATTATATTTCCAGATATACTGCCTACTTCATTGTTATCAAAACTTAGCCATACCCGTATATAGTCACCCGCGAACAGAGACGTTGGATTTGGCTGCTAATAAACTCTGATGCAGGTATTTCATTCCCTATGTCTCATCTATCATTGCTGCTATGCTTCATTTCTTTTCACACACACTTATAACTTATATTAAGTCATTAAGGTTACCGCTCTCCACCTTCTTCTATTCCACTTCACAGTGTTGGAGGACAGGACAACTTCATGTGCGATACCCAGTATGGAGAACACATTATCAAGATGAGTGATCATGCCACCTTTGAGCACCAACCTCTCGTCTCTCCGATTCACCCTATCCTACCTCACCGCGATCCATTAGACAAGCTGCCGCTCCCTGGCCAGCCGACCCTAGCCTACCTTAACGCGATCCAGTAGACGAGCTGCCACTCCCTGGCCAGCCAACCCTAGCCTACTTCAACACAATCCCGTAGACAAGCTGCCGCTTCCTGGCCAGCCGACCTTAGCCTACCTCACCTTAACTCGGTACAGAAGCCACCACTCGCCTGCCATTTCTGGGCCACCTCACCGTGACCCAGTATAGTAGTAGCCACCGCTTCGCGTCAGACCGAACCTACCCTACCTCACCATGATCCAGTGCAGAAGCCACCACTCACCCGCCTATTATAGCCTACCTCACCGTGACCCAGTGCAGTCACTCCCCGCCCAGCCGACCATAGCCTATGGAAATCTTACCTAACCACCACAGAAGCAGATAATTATAATGGAAATGTACCATTATTATTGTGGTCTGCTGGTGTGAGAACGCGTGAAGTGACCACGTATAGGGGAGGTTAGTCAGTGGGGCGAACTCTTACCACAGTTTCTAATTTCTTCCACTGGCAACACGAAACTTCAGAAAGACCCGGTGGTCTGTTACTGTTTCTATATTGCAAATCTAAAACAACAAACGTCATTCAAATGAGCTAAACTATCAATTTACCAAAACCATGTTAACTGTAACAACGTGTATGGCGGGTTACACGTTCCAGAATGAACAATCATAAGCTGTCACCTGAGTGAATAGTGATACACTTCGAAGTCTCTGTCTACCCAGTTCCAATGTTCTATACGTTTTCAAGCTGTGGTAACTACAATGAGAGATGTCAAACACACCAAGTACACCTATCTATAGTTCATCACTCACTCTACATTGGTTATAACCATTAATCTCCAAATGTTACTCATACCTGGCTAGAAATAAGACTTTTGTTTATGCCAGTATCAGTCTTTCTATGGAAAACCACGACTGAGAAAAGTGTGATCTTAAGAACACATTTTGTCCATGACGATGGAAATACGACATTTTTATCACAATTATAGACAGTACATCTCCCAGGACAGCTGTAGCCAGGACTACCAACCTATATCACCATTTACCACACTCACCATAGAAAATGGTATTTCGCCGATGGTTTCCAATGACCCCCATATGTTCCTATAGTACTTCCCTAACGTGTAATAATAAGTGGACACAGAATCAACTGAAGAGTGTTAACAGACCAGACTAAAAGATGAGCAATATGCTCGTCCTGCTTTTAAGGAAGTATTTCCTAAAACAACCTTTGTCCACGGGATTTCTAAGACACGTATGCCAACTGTCCTGATCGATTTATTTTTTGTACAATGTCCAAGGCAGAAGGGGCACTTGAATGCCCTAATCAAGGCATCTTATTACCGAGTATATATATACATACGTCCTGATGTACGACAATGCACTACGACGGTCTGTTCTCTGAGAAACGTAAGGTACTGCACTCCCTGCAGTGGCTCTCTCCTTGGGAGACTACGGCAACTCGATCCCTAACACACAACCTCCTGCCTTATACCTTAAGCTCATATCACTCCCTAAAAGCTAAATATACTCGCCAGTCATGGACCAAAAATATATAATTCCCAAAGTGAAGACTATTTTGATGACCCTTGGAGCGCGATAGAGCTGCAAAATATCGTTCGGCATTGGTCAGCATAAACTCAGAGTAAGGCTATACTTTGATTACCTGTGGTGCCCTCAACAGCTAAATAAAATCGCCAGAGGAAAATTCTCAAGGTAAAACCCTACTTTGATGATCTATGTACCCCACAAAATAAATATAAAACCGTCTAGCGTTAGCCTGTATCAATCTTAATGTAAAGCTTTACTTTGACGACCCATACGCCATGCAAGTTGACTATAATCGTCTGGCATTAGCTGGAACAAATATCCTAAAGGGACGCTTTAGTTTGGCGTCGTTGGTTCTTTCCTCGACATCTACTTCGACTAATTCCTTTATACACACGCATTGCGGCTTCCCGCCTTACACACTACAAAGGTGAAAAGGAAGAGTTCCTCACTCTCGACAGGCGTCGGTGGCCCAGTCTCTGATACACGTCGGTAGCTTACTTCACCACACATTACTTCGACGAACTCAAAAACTTTTCTCACTCTCCCACAGTCATCGATAAGCATCGTCTCCAACACACGTGTGTCGGTAGCTCACTTCATGGCAAACCAAATTCGATTCTCTCTCTCTCTCTCTCTCTCTCTCTCTCTCTCTCTCTCTCTCTCTCTCTCTCTCTCTCTCTCCGGGATGCTACGGTCACTTACTCTGACACAAAACTATGGCCTTCCGGCTAATAATACCCTGAGGGCATAGCACTCCCGGAGAAACCAAACGCTCCCTATCCTAAAACAAGTCGGAGGGAGGGTCCCAGTCTGCCACGAACGTCATGTCATTCATTTATGTCTGTGGTTCACGCCTCGACTCGAAGAAGGTTTACCCCCTATCAAACTTACACGTGAAGGAGGTACCACCCTCCCTGAGTTAAGACGCTTGAGCGCTCTAATGACGGCTTCCTCCCTCCCTCTTGCGACGTCAGCAGGCGACTGAGGGTGACGTGGTCCTCGACGGTGGACGGAAGGTCGTCATATCCAACCCGTTGTTGGACTGGAATTCTGGAAATGAACGGTATCTTAATTTCCATTTCGGTTTGAATACATTAAGGCATATTTTTCTATTTAGTTAAATTACGATATGTTGTATATAACATCATCTACCAGTGTTTATGTGAGTCGTGATAAGAGCTTAAGTCATGGGTACATCATAGGTTAATCTATTATCATCCATCTTTGAATATATGCTTAAAATTGGCGTCAACTGTGAGGGCAAAAACCTCTCACTAGCAATGTTTCCTTTACTACTCTTGTTCTGTGAAACTTAAGGGTAAACAAGACGCAAGTGTTCGTTATCATTGACCAGCACAAGGAGCTTCAAAAGCTGGTCTCTTATTGTTTGTATACTACAAATACAAAACGTAGGTAGTCATTATTCCCATGTTGAGTTAAGTTACTAATTGAGGCAAACCATATAACTGTAATAACCTATATGGCGGGATCAGACGTTCCAGAAGACTGTGAACAATTAAAAGCTGTCGCCTGAACGAGTCGTAATATAAGCCAAAGGTTACGACGAATGACTTCATTCTACATTTTCTTGCTATGGGAACTACAGAGTTGTCCACACCTCCACCTCCATGTTCACCTATAGTTGACCAGTTATTCACCAGTGCTTACCTCCATGTTCACCTATAGTTGACCAGTCATTCACCAGTGCTTACCTCCATGTTCACCTATAGTTGACCAATCATTCACCAGTGCTTACAGCCAATGGTCTCCCATGACTCATTAACCTGGCTATGAATAAGACCTCTTTCTATAGATCAATCACCTCCAAGCGGAGAACACGAAGCTACCGGACTACGTTTGTTGTTGGTTGGCTTTTTACGGCCATCGACCTATGATGAAGGTCACTGGGGCCTGTAACCCTATCTAATATGTGATTCAAGTCACCTTTACATACTTATTCTAATGAATAGAAAAATAGAGAAATTATAATTCTGATATGATAAAGATAAACTATAATTAGAAATAATGGAAAGAAAAGATTTTGTGAGTATTAAGCCATCGTGGCGGCAAACACAGCCCAGTCGGCACAGCAGCCACAGTTGCAGTTCACCCAAGAGTGCGAAGAGATAGGACAGACTGAAGATATTCCTCCACCACCACGTCATGCATATAGATGATGATAATTGGACGTCCGCCAGGTCAACCTCAAGGGCGCAGCTGCCCCGGAGGATAACCATCACCCTTCAAGGCCGACCATCTAATGTGCACCACTTTCAATTTCAATTGTCAAGTCTAGATAGTTATAAGCCTAATTTCATAACTCTTACATAATCTGCATATCTTTAATATGAAAATGTGGTTACAATAATGATAATGATACTTCCAGATATATTGCCTACCTCATTGTTATCAAAACTTAGCCATACCCTTATATAGTCACCAGCGAATAGAGACGTGGATTTGGCTGCTAATAAACTCTGATGCAGGTATTTCATTCCCTATGCCTCATTCATCATTGCTGCCATGTTTCAGTCCTTTTCACACACAGTCATAACTTATATTAAGTCATTAAGGTTACCGCTCTCCACCTTCTATTCCACTTCACAGTGTTGGAGGACAGGACAACTTCATGTGCGATACCCAGTATGGAGAACACATTATCAAGATGAGTGATCATGCCACCTCTGAGCACCAACCTTTCGTCTCTCCAATTCACCCTAGCATACCTCACCGCGATCCAGTAGACAAGCTGCCGCTCCCTGGCCAGCCGACCCTAGCCTACTTCAACACAATCCAGTAGACAAGCTGCCGCTCCCTGGCCAGCCGACCCTAGCCTACCTTAACGCGATCCAGTAGACAAGCTGCCGCTCCCTGGCCAGCCGACCCTAGCCTACCTTAACGCGATCCAGTAGACAAGCTGCCACTCCCTGGCCAGGCGATTTTTTTTTTTTTTTTTTTTTTTTTTTTTTTTTTTTTTTTTTTTCAAACTTGCCAATTAGTAATGTGCGATGGGGAAGATCTATATATACAGTGCCAAGGATGTAGGTCTGTCGGCTAACTACGTGTAGACAGTGAAAGAAGTTGTTAATAGGAAAACTGTATGGATACTATAAGAGGAAGATTATAGATCAAAATGCTGATAGCAAAGTTCGAAGTAAGTTAGAGATGGCAGTTCGATGATGGTTCGGACTTCTTGGGTCCCATTTGACTTAGGTTGCCGACATCGGCACAGCGACCTTCCAGCACCGCTCACCTTCCGGTGCGGCCGTCGCACGGTAGCAATGGACAACCCTGCCTAGGCGTCCACCATCCCGCCCGACACCCGCCCTCAGGAACTGGTACCTGCCTGTGGGGGCCACGGGAGAACAGCCTAATCCCGCACACCCCAAGCCAACAAAGGGGAGATGACCTTCAGCCTGCCCGGTGGGCCGACACCAGATGTTTGAGGCAGGCTCCGACTACTCAACCTGTGCCCTTGGACCACATTCTGTAGAGGGAATGCGTCCAGGTTAGGGCTTTGACGCTGCACACCTCTAGGTCCCGGTACGTCAGCCCTAACCCCCTGAGGGCACTCACGCTTTCTTGACACCATACACCTCGCCAACTCAGGGTAGCTGAGGTAACATGTACGGTGTCTTTACCTGTGTATTCCCGTACGCCTCGTAAGACTTCCGGGGTACCATAGTAGCTGCACTTATATGTATGTGCAGCCGAAAGCGGGAAGTGAACCCCGGAGACCTGGGTGTCAATAATGTAGGTCTCCGTTCCTTTAGAAGCTACGATGTCCGGCTTTCTAAAGGACCCCACAATCGGAATGCGGGGCTCGCAGGACACCTGAAAACCCCTTTGTCTCAGACGTCCGGCTAAAAACGCGCAGATGTTATCATGCCTCTTAACCCGACCACCGTGTGTACGTGGGCACATCTGAGCGATATGACCCAACGTACCCGGCTTCTGGCAGGTGTCACAGAGACCGTTTATTTCGGGACGGCCTCTGGACGCCCTGGCAGGGGTGGGAAGGGCTCCTATCCGCACTTGAACGGCCTTCACATAATCAGCACCGGACAAGAAACGGTTCCCGCTGTTCACCCATCTACTCACTTGAGGCACAGTGGTAGATGGAGCAAGAGCCGCACCGTCAACAGTGTTGATTAGATTAGCGCGCCATGCGTGCTGACGTTCGAGTTTACCCCCCGCCTGGTGACCGGCAATGCATGCGGGTCCGGACCAGCGCTGCAGTTTGCTCAGGACTGCAGGCTCCCGAACAGCCGCCTGAATTACTGGGTCAGCCGAGGTGAGGAGTTTCTCGAACCGCGCTTGTTTGTTAAACCGAACGGTTGAAACAAAGTCTGGTATACCCAGCCCACCATCTCCAGGTGTCGAGTGGAAGAAAGCACAGGGCACGTCATGGGCTAGGCGGAGCCAGCGGCGAACAGCCACCCGCACCTGCCTGTCCATGCGTGCTAGTTGCGTCTTATATACTTCCCCCAACACAAGTCGATGCATGAGCTTGGGGATCAGATGTTCAACGAGCAGCGCAATTCGTTGTTGGGGTTTTAGAGGGGCTCTGGTGATATTTCTTAGCCCCTCTTCTAGCAAGGCACCATAAGACTTTCGGCGACCCCCGGCACCAACAAGAATTCCGAGGTACTTATAATCGTCCTCAGCACTCATGGAGCCGACAGCGCTGCCCAAGACTTGATACGTCCTATTTTTATTGACGTACCAAGTCTTCCGCTTGCCGTCAACCTCCATGCTGAGGGTACGACATTTCCCTGGGTTGACTTGAAGCCCACCCCCCGCGAGAGTCTCAGCCATGACGTCCATTGCCTTTTGGAGGCCAGTGGGCGTCTGTGCTACTAGAACCAAATCGTCCGCAAAGGCCAGCGCTGATACCGTCCTATCGCCTAACTTTACTCCTACGCCGGTGTCCTTTACCCTAGCGATTCCCTCGTCAATCACCAGGTTAAAGAGCATCGGCGATAATGGGTCGCCTTGCTTGACCCCACGAGTCATATATATTTTGTCTGCCATCTCGTCGCTGCCTTCAATCTTTGTGAAGGCTCGGTCGTACGTCGACATAATATATGACCTGACTAGGGCTGGTATCCCCTTCCGCGACATGGCACGTTCGATAGTGCTGTGGTTAACACTATCGAACGCTTTTGCCATGTCTAAGAATGCCAGGT
>NC_092264.1:12448494-12462322 GCF_036320965.1 Panulirus ornatus
GTAGACAACATTGATCTGAGGAAATGGACGACATTGAACCGAGGAAATGGACGACATTAAACTGAGGAAATGGACGACATTGAACCGAGGAATTGGACGACATTGAACCGAGGAAATGGACGACATTGAACAGAGGAAATGGGCGACATTGAACTGAGGAAATTGGCGACGATGTACTGAGGAAATGGACGACAATGAACCAAGGAAATGGACGACATTGAACCAAGGAAATGGACGACATTGAACCGAGGAAATGGACAACATTGAACCGAGAAAACGGACGATATTGTACTGAGGAAATGAATGACATTGAACCGAGGAAATGGACGACAATAAATCGAGGAAATGGACGATATTGAAACGAGGAAATGGACGACTATCAACCGAGGATATGGGCGACATTTAAATGAGGAAATGGGCAACATTGAACCGAAGGAATGGACGACATTGAACCTAGGAAATGGACGACATTGAACCGAGGAAAGGACGACAATCAACGAAGGATATGAGCGACATTGCACCGAGGAAATGGACGACTTTGAACCGAGGAAATGGACGACATTGAACCGAGGAAATGGACGACATTGAACCGAGGAAATGGAAGACATGAAACCGAGGAAATGGGTGACATTGAACCGAGGAAATGGACGACATTGAACCAAGGAAATGGAAGACAATCTACCGAGGAAATGGGCGACATTGAACCGATGGAATGGGCGACATTGAACCAAGGAAATGGACGACATTGAACCGAGGAAATGGACGACACTGAATCGAGAAAATG
Organism: Panulirus ornatus; assembly: GCF_036320965.1. Taxonomy (NCBI): domain Eukaryota; kingdom Metazoa; phylum Arthropoda; class Malacostraca; order Decapoda; family Palinuridae; genus Panulirus; species Panulirus ornatus. The sequence goes on from NC_092264.1 coordinate 12,449,279, forward strand.
GACGACATTGAACCGAGGAAGTGTACCACACTGAACCGAGGAAATGGACGACATTGAACCGAGGTAATGGACGACATTAAACCGAGGAAAGTGGCGAGCGGCGACATTGAACCGAGGAAATGGACGACATTGAAACGAGGGAATGGACGACATTGAACCGAGGCAATGGACGACTCTGAACCGATGAAATGGACGATATTGAACTGAGGAAATGGACGATATTCAATCGAGTAAATGGACGACATTGAACCGAGAAAATGGACGATATTGTACTGAGGAAATGGACTACATTGAACCGAGGAAATGGACGACATTAAACCGAGGAAATGGACGACATAAACCGAGGAAATAAACGACATTGATCTGAGGAAATGGACATTGAACCGAGGAAATGGACGACATTGAACCGAAGAAATGGACGGCATTGTACTGAGGAAATGGACGACATTGAACCGAGGAAATGGAAGACATTGAACCGAGGAAATGGACGACATTGAACCGAAGAAATGGACGACATTGTACTGAGGAAATGGACGAAATTGAACCGAGGAGATGGACGTCATTGAACCGAGGAAATGGGCGACATTGAACTGAGGAAATGGACGACATTGAACCAAGGAAATGGACGACGTTGAACCGAGGGAATGGACGACATTCAACCGAGGAAATGCATGACATTGAACTGAGGAAATGGACGACATTCAACCGAGGAAATGGACGACAATGAACCGAGGAAATGGACGACATTGTAATGAGGAAATGGACGACATTGAACCGAGGTAATGGACGACATTGAACCGAGGAAATGGACGACATTGAACCAAGGAAGTAGACAACATTGATCTGAGGAAATGGACGACATTGAACCGAGGAAATGGACGACATTAAACTGAGGAAATGGACGACATTGAACCGAGGAAATGGACGACATTGAACCGAGGAAATGGACGACATTGTACTGAGGAAATGGACGACATTGAACCGAGAAATGGACGACATTGAACTGAGGAAATGGACGACATTGAACCGAGAGAAATGGACGACATGAACCGAGGAAATGGACGACATTGAACGAGGAAATGGACGACACTGAACCGAGGAAATGGACGACATTGAACGAGGAAATGGACGACACTGAACCGAGGAAATGGACGACATTGAACGAGGAAATGGACGACATTGAACCGAGGAATGGACGACATTGAACCGAGGAAATGGACGACATTGAACCGAGGAAATGGCGCATTGAACCGAGGAATGGACGACATTGAAACCGAGGAAATGGACGACATTGAACCGAGGAAATGGACGACATTGAACCAAGGAAATGGAAGACAATCTACCGAGGAAATCGGCGACATTGAACCGAGGAAATGGGCAACATTGAACCAAGGAAATGGACGACATTGAACCAAGGAAATGGACGACACTGAACCGAGGAAATGGAGGACACTGAACCGAGAAAATGGACGACATTGAACCGAGGAAGTGAACCACACTGAACCGAGGAAATGGACGACTTTGAACCGAGGTAATGGACGACATTAAACCGAGGAAAGCGGCGACATTGAACCGAGGAAATGGACGACATTGAAACGAGGGAATGGACGACATTGAACAGAGGCAATGGACGACTCTGAACCGATGAAATGGACGATATTGAACTGAGGAAATGGACGACATTGAATCGAGTATATGGACGACATTGAACCGAGGAAATGGACGATATTGTACTGAGGAAATGGCCTACATTGAACCGAGGAAATGGACGATATTAAACCGAGGAAATGGACGACATAAACCGAGGAAATTAACGACATTGATCTGAAGAAACGGACATTGAACCGAGGAAATGGACGACATTGAACCGAAGAAATGGACGACATTGTACTGAGGAAATGGACGACATTGAACCGAGGAAATGGACGACATTGAACCGAAGAAATGGACGACATTGTACTGACGAAATGGACGACATTGAACCGAGGAGATGGACGTCATTGAACCGAGGAAATGGGCGACATTGAACTGAGGAAATGGACGACATTGAACCGAGGAAATGGACGACGTTGAACCGAGGGAATGGACGACATTCAACCGAGGAAATTCATGACATTGAACTGAGGAAATGGACGACATTCAACCGAGGAAATGGACGACACTGAACCGAGGAAATGGACAACATTGTAATGAGGAAATGGACGACATTGAACCGAGGAAATGGACGACATTGAACCGAGGAAATGGACGACATTGAACCAAGGAAGTAGAGGAGATGGACGTCATTGAACCGAGGAAATGGGCGACATTGAACTGAGGAAATGGACGACATTGAACCAAGGAAATGGACGACGTTGAACCGAGGGAATGGACGACATTCAACCGAGGAAATGCATGACATTGAACTGAGGAAATGGACGACATTCAACCGAGGAAATGGACGACAATGAACCGAGGAAATGGACGACATTGTAATGAGGAAATGGACGACATTGAACCGAGGTAATGGACGACATTGAACCGAGGAAATGGACGACATTGAACCAAGGAAGTAGACAACATTGATCTGGGAATGACGACATTGAACCGAGGAAATGGACGACATTAACCGAGGAAATGGACGACATTGAACCGAGGAATTGGACGACATTGAACCGAGGAAATGGACGACATTGAACAGAGGAAATGGGCGACATTGAACTGAGGAAATTGGCGACGATGTACTGAGGAAATGGACGACATTGAACCAAGGAAATGGAAGACAATCTACCGAGGAAATGGGCGACATTGAACCGAGGAAATGGGCGACATTGAACCAAGGAAATGGACGACACTGAACCGAGGAAATGGAGGACACTGAACTGAGAAAATGGACGACATTGAACCGAGGAAATGGAAGACATTGAACGGAGGAAATGGACGACACTGAACCGAGGAAATGGACGACATTGAACCGAGGAAATGGAAGACATGAAACCGAGGAAATGGGCGACATTGAACCGAGGAAATGGACGACATTGAACCAAGGAAATGGAAGACAATCTACCGAGGAAATGGGCGACATTGAACCGAGGAAATGGGCGACATTGAACCAAGGAAATGGACGACACTGAACCGAGGAAATGGAGGACACTGAACCGAGAAAATGGACGACATTGAACCGAGGAAGTGAACCACACTGAACCGAGGAAATGGACGACATTAAACCGAGGTAATGGACGACATTAAACCGAGGAAAGCGGCGACATTGAACCGAGGAAATGGACGACATTGAAACGAGGGAATGAACGACATTGAACCGAGGCAATGGACGACTCTGAACCGATGAAATGGACGATATTGAACTGAGGAAATGGACGACATTCAATCGAGTAAATAGACGACATTGAACCGAGGAAATGGACGATATTGTACTGAGGAAATGGACTACATTGAACCGAGGAAATGGACGACATTAAACCGAGGAAATGGACGACATAAACCGAGGAAATAAACGACATTGATCTGAGGAAATGGACATTGAACCGAGGAAATGGAGACATTGAACGAAGAAATGGACGATTGTACTGAGGAAATGGACGACATTGAACGAGGAAATGGAAGACATTGAACCGAGGAAATGGACGACATTGAACCGAAGAAATGGACGACATTGTACTGAGGAAATGGACGAAATTGAACCGAGGAGATGGACGTCATTGAACCGAGGAAATGGGCGACATTGAACTGAGGAAATGGACGACATTGAACCGAGGAAATGGACGACGTTGAACCGAGGGAATGGACGACATTCAACCGAGGAAATGATGACATTGAACTGAGGAATGGACGACATTCAACGAGGAAATGGACGACAATGAACCGAGGAAATGGACGACATTGTAATGAGGAAATGGACGACATTGAACCGAGGTAATGGACGACATTGAACCGAGAAATGGACGACATTGAACCAAGGAAGTAGACAACATTGATCTGAGGAAATGGACGACATTGAACCGAGAAATGGACGACATTAAACCGAGGAAATGGACGACATTGAACCGAGGAATGGACGACATTGAACCGAGAAATGGACGACATTGAACAGAGGAAATGGCGACATTGAACTGGGGAAATTGGCGACGATGTACTGAGGAAATGGACGACATTGAACCAAGGAAATGGAAGACAATCTACGAGGAAATGGCGACATTGAACCGAGGAATGGGCGACATTGAACCAAGGAAATGGACGACACTGAACCGAGGAAATGGAGGACATGAACCGAGAAATGGACGACATTGAACCGAGGAAATGGAAGACATGAACGAGGAAATGGACGACACTGAACCGAGGAAATGGACGACATTGAACCGAGGAAATGGAAGACATGAAACCGAGGAAATGGGCGACATTGAACAGGAAATGGACGACATTGAACCAAGGAAATGGAAGACAATCTACCGAGGAAACGGGCGACATTGAACCGAGGAAATGGGCGACATTGAACCAAGGAAATGGACGACACTGAACGAGGAAATGGAGACACTGAACGAGAAAATGGACGACATTGAACCGAGGAAGTGAACCACACTGAACCGAGGAAATGGACGACATTGAACCGAGGTAATGGACGACATTAAACCGAGGAAAGCGCGACATTGAACCGAGGAAATGGACGACATTGAAACGAGGGAATGGACGACATTGAACCGAGGCAATGGACGACTCTGAACCGATGAAATGGACGATATTGAACTGAGGAAATGGACGAATTCAATCGAGTAAATGGACGACATTGAACCGAGGAAATGGACGATATTGTACTGAGGAAATGGACTACATTGAACCGAGGAAATGGACGACATTAAACCGAGGAAATGGACGACATAAACCGAGGAAATAAACGACATTGATCTGAGGAAATGGACATTGAACCGAGGAAATGGACGACATTGAACCGAAGAAATGGACGATATTGTACTGAGGAAATGGACGACATTGAACCGAGGAAATGGAAGACATTGAACCGAGGAAATGGACGACATTGAACCGAAGAAATGGACGACATTGTACTGAGGAAATGGACGAAATTGAACCGAGGAGATGGACGTCATTGAACCGAGGAAATGGGCGACATTGAACTGAGGAAATGGACGACATTGAACCGAGGAAATGGACGACGTTCAACCGAGGGAATGGACGACATTGAACTGAGGAAATGCATGACATTGAACTGAGGAAATGGACGACATTCAACCGAGGAAATGGACGACAATGAACCGAGGAAATGGACGACATTGTAATGAGGAAATGGACGACATTGAACCGAGGTAATGGACGACATTGAACCGAGGAAATGGACGACATTGAACCAAGGAAGTAGACAACATTGATCTGAGGAAATGGACGACATTGAACCGAGGAAATGGACGACATTGAACCGAGGAAATGGACAACATTGAACCGAGAAAACGGACGATATTGTACTGAGGAAATGAATGACATTGAACCGAGGAAATGGACGACAATAAATCGAGGAAATGGACGATATTGAAACGAGGAAATGGACGACTATCAACCGAGGATATGGGCGACATTTAAATGAGGAAATGGGCAGCATTGAACCGAAGGAATGGACGACATTTAACCTAGAAAATGGACGATATTGAACCGAGGAAATGGACGACAATCAACCAAGGAAATGGGCGACATTGAACCGAGGAAATGGACGACATTGAACCGAGGAAATGGACGACATTGAACAGAGGGAATGGACGACATTGAACCGAGGAAATGGACGACATTGTAATGAGGAAATGGACGACAAATGGACGACATTGAACCGAGGAAATGGACGACATTGTAATGAGGAAATGGACGACATTGAACCGAGGAAATGGACGACATTGAACCGAGGAAATGGATGACATTGAACCAAGGAAATGAACAACATTGATCTGAGGAAATGGACAACATTGAAACGAGGAAATGGACGACATTAAACCGACGAAATGGATGACATTGAACCGAGGAAATGGACGACATTGAACCGAGGATATGAACGACATTGAACAGAAGAAATGGGCGACATTGAACTGAGGATATTGGCGACGTTGCACTGAGGAAATGGAAGACATTGAACCAAGGAAATGGACGGCATTGAACCGAGGAAATGGACGACATTGAACCGAGGAAATGGACAACATTGAACCGAGAAACTGGACGACATTGTACTGAGTATATGGACGACATTGAACCGAGGAAATGGACGACAAAGAGCCGAGGAAATGGATGATATTGAACCGATGAAATGGACGACTATCTGCCGAGGAAATGGGCGACATTTAAATGAAGAAATGGGCAACATTGAACCGAAGGAATGGACGAATTTGAACCTAGGAAATGGACGACATTGAACCGAGGAAACGGTCGACAATCAACCAAGGATATGAGCGACATTGAACCGAGGAAATGGACGAAATTGAACCGAGGAAATGGACGCCATTGAACCGAGGAAATGGAAGACATTGAACGGAGGAAATGGACGACACTGAACCGAGGAAATGGACGACATTGAACCGAGGAAATGGAAGACATGAAACCGAGGAAATGGGCGACATTGAACCGAGGAAATGGACGACATTGAACCAAGGAAATGGAAGACAATCTACCGAGGAAATGGGCAACATTGAACCGAGGAAATGGGCGACATTGAACCAAGGAAATGGACGACACTGAACCGAGGAAATGGACGACACTGAATCGAGAAAATGGACGACATTGAACCGAGGAAGTGAACCACACTGAACCGAGGAAATGGACGACATTGAACCGAGGTAATGGACGTCATTAAACCGAGGAAAGCGGCGACATTGAACCGAGGAAATGTACGACATTGAAACGAGGGAATGGACGACATTGAACCGAGGGAATGGACGACTCTGAACCGATGAAATGGACGATATTGAACTGAGGAAATGGACGACATTCAATCGAGTAAATGGACGACATTGAACCGAGGAAATGGACGATATTGTACTGAGGAAATGGACTACATTGAACCGAGGAAATGGACGACATTAAACCGAGGAAATGGACGACATAAACCGAGGAAATAAACGACATTGATCTGAGGAAATGGACATTGAACCGAGGAAATGGACGACATTGAACCGAAGAAATGGACGGCATTGTACTGAGGAAATGGACGACATTGAACCGAGGAAATGGAAGACATTGAACCGAGGAAATGGACGACATTGAACCGAAGAAATGGACGACATTGTACTGAGGAAATGGACAAAATTGAACCGAGGAGATGGACGTCATTGAACCGAGGAAATGGGCGACATTGAACTGAGGAAATGGACGACATTGAACCGAGGAAATGGACGACGTTGAACCGAGGAAATGGACGACGTTGAACCGAGGGAATGGACGACATTCAACCGAGGAAATGGATGACACTGAACTGAGGAAATGGACGACATTCAACCGAGGAAATGGACGACACTGAACCGAGGAAATGGACGACATTGTAATGAGGAAATGGACGACATTGAACCGAGGAAATGGACGACATTGAACCGAGGAAATGGACGACATTGAACCAAGGAAGTAAACAACATTCATCTGAGGAAATGGACGACATTGAACCGAGGAAATGGACGACATTAAACCGAGGAAATGGACGACATTGAACCGAGGAATTGGACGACATTGAACCGAGGAAATGGACGACATTGAACAGAGTAAATGGGCGACATTGAACTGAGGAAATTGGCGACGATGTACTGAGGAAATGAACGACAATGAACCAAGGAAATGGACGACATTGAACCGAGGAAATGGACGACATTGAACCGAGGAAATGGACAACATTGAACCGAGAAAACGGACGAATTGTACTGAGAAATGAAGACATTGAACCGAGGAAATGGACGACAATAAATCGAGGAAATGGACGATATTGAAACGAGGAAATGGACGACTATCAACCGAGGATATGGGCGACATTTAAATGAGGAAATTGGCAACATTGAACCGAAGGAATGGACGACATTTAACCTAGAAAATGGACGACATTGAACCGAGGAAATGGACGACAATCAACCAAGGAAATGAGCGACATTGAACCAGGAAATGGACGACATTGAACCGAGGAAATGGACGACATTGAACCGAGGAATGGACGACATTGAACCGAGGAAATGGACGACATTGAACGAGGAAATGGACGACAAATGGACGACATTGAACGAGGAAATGGACGACATTGTAATGATGAAATGGACGACAAATGGACGACATTGAACCGAGGAAATGGACGACATTGAACCGAGGAAATGGACGATATTGAACCGAGGAAATAGACGACATTGAACCGAGGAAATGGACGACATTGATCTAAGGAGATGCACGATATTGAAGCGAGGAAATGGAGGACATTGAACGGAGGAAATGGACGACATTGAACGGAGGAAATGGACGACATTGATCCGAGGAAATGAACGATATTGAACCGAGGAAATGGGCGACATTGAACCGAGGAAATGGACGACATTGACCCGAGTAAATGGACGACATTGAACCGAGGAAATGGGCGACATTGAACCGAGGAAATGGCCGACATTAAATCGAAGAAATGGACGACACTGAATCGAGGAAATGGACGATATTGAACCGAGGAAATAGACGACATTGTACTAAGGAAATGGACGAAATTGTACTGAGGAACTGGACGACAATGAACCGAGGAAATGGACGACATTGAAACGAGGATATGGACGACCTTTAGCCGAGGAAATGGACGACATTGAACCGAGAAAATGGACGACGTTGTACTGAGAAAATGGACGAAATTGATCCGAGGAAATGGACGACATTGAACTAAGGAAATGGACGACATTGAACCGAGGAAATGGATGACATTGAACAGAGGAAATGGACGAAATTGAACCGAGGAAATGGACGACATTGAACCGAGGATATAGACAACATTGTACTGAGGAAATGGACGACATTGAACTGATGAAATAGACGACATTGAACGGAGGGAATGGGTGACATTGAACCGACGAAATGGAGGACATTGAAACGAGGAAATGGACGAATATCAACCGAGGAAGTGGGCGACATTGAGCTGAGGAAATGGGCGAAATTGAAATGAGGAAATGGAAGACATTGAACCGAGAAAATGGACGACAATGAACCGAGGAAATGGACGACATTGTACTGAGGAAATGTTCGACATTGTACTGAGGAAATGGACGAAATTGAACGGAGGGAATGGGCGACATTGAACCGAGGAAATGGACGACATTGTACTGAGGAAATGGACGACATTGAATTGGGGAAATGGGCGAAATTGAAACGAGGATATGGAGGACATTGAACCGAGGAAATGAACGACATTGAACCGAGGAAATGAACGAAACTGAACCGAGGAAATGGACGACATTGAACCGAGGAAATGGACGACATTCAACCGAGGAAATGGACGACATTGAACAGAGGAAATGAACGACATTGAACCGAGGAATTGGATGACATTGAACCAAGGAAATGGACGACATTGATCCGAGGAAATGGGCGACATTGAAATGAAGAAATGGACGACATTAAATCGAGGAAATGGCGACATTGAACCGAAGGAAATGGACGACATTGAACGAAGAAATGGACGACATTGACTGAGGAAATGGACGACATTGACGAGGAAATGGACGATTGAACCGAGGAAAGGACATTGAAACCGAGGAAATGGGCGACATTGAACCGAGGAAATGGACAGACAATTGAACCAGGAAATGGACGACATCTGAACGAGGAAATGGGACACATTAACCTGAGGAAATGGACGACATTGAACCGAGGAAATGGACGACATTGAACCGAGGAAATGAACGACATTGAACCGAGGAAATGGACGATATTGAACCAAGGATATGGACGACATTGAACCGAGGAATTGGGCGACATTGTACTGAGAAAATGGACGACATTGAAGCAAGGAAATGGGCGACAATGAACCGAGGAAATGGACGACATTGAACCGAAGAAATGGACGACATTCATCTGAGGAAATGAACAACAATGAACCGAGGAAATGGACGAATTTGAACCGAGGAAATGGACGACATTAAACAGAGGAAATGGGCGACATTGAACCGAGGAAATGGACGACATTGAACCAAGGAAATGGAAGACATTGAACCGAGGAAATGGATGACATTCAACTGAGGGAATGGACGACATTCAACCGAGGAAATGGACGACATTGAACCGAGGAAATGAACGACATTGAACCGAGGAATTGGACGACATTGAACCAAGGAAATGAACGACATTGAACCGAGGAAATGGGCGACATTGTATGAGAAAATGGACGACATTGAACCAGGAAATGGCGACATTGAACCGAGGAAATGGACGACATTGAACCGAAGAAATGGACGATATTCATCTGAGGAAATGGACAACATTAAACCGAGGAAATGGAGGGAAACGGAAGGGAATAACCGAGGAAATGGCGACATTGAAACGAGGAAATGGAACGACATTGAACCGAGGAAATGGACGACATTGAACCGAGGAAATGGAGACATTGAACGAGGAAATGGACGACATTAACCGAGGAAATGGACGACATTGAACCGAGGAAATGGAAGACATTGTACTGAGAAAATGGACGACATTGAACCGAGGAAATGGACGACATTGAACCGAAGAAATGGACGACATTCATCTGAGGAAATGGACAACATTGAACCGAGGAAATGGACGAATTTGAACCGAGGAAATGGGCGACAATGAACCGAGAAGATGGACGACAATGAACCGAGGAAATGGACGACACTGAACCGAGGAAATCGACGACATTGAACGGAGGGAATGGCCGACATTGAACGAGGAAATGGACGAGATTGAACCGAGGAAGTGGACGACATTGAACCGAGGAAATGGACGACACTGAACCGAGGAAATGGGCGACATTGAACCGAGGAAATGGACAACATTAAGCCGAGGAAATGGGCGCCATTGAACCGAGGAAATGGACGACAATCAACCGAGGAAATGAGCGACATTGAACCGAGGAAATGGGCGCCGAGAAATGCACGACGAAAATGGACCATAAGAGAAGGACGAATAACGAGAATGGGTCATAACAGAAATGACGAAATAAACAGGAATGGCGAATGAACGAGGAAATGACACATGAACCGAAAAGGACACATGAACGAGGAAGTGACATGAAGAAAAGAAGACTGAACGAGGAATGGCGAATGAACGAGAATGGCGACACTGAACGAGAAATGGCGACTTAACCGAGGAAATGGAAACATTAAACGAGGAAATGGGCGCATTGAACGGGAAAGCAAAAACCAGGAAATGGAAGACATGAACGAGAAATGAGAAATAACTGAGGAAATGGACGACATTAACGAGGAAATGCGACATGAACGAGAATGACGAATGAACGAGGAAATGGAGACTAAGAGGAATGGACGACATGAACGGGAAATGGGCGAACTGAACCGAGGAAAGGCGACATTGACGAGGAATGGACAAATTAAGCCGAGGAATGGGCGCCATTGCCGAGGAAAGGACGACATACCGAGAAATGAGCACATTGAACGGGAAATGGCACATTGAACCGAGGAAATGGACGACATTGAACCGAGGAAATGGACGATATTGAACCGAGGAGATGGACGACAATCAACCGAGGAAATGTACGACATTGAACCGAGGAAATAGCCGATATTGAACCAAGGAAAGGAGCGACATTGAAGCGAGGAAATGGACGACATTGATCCGAGGAAATGGGCGACATTGAACCGAGGAAATGGACGGCATTAAATCGAGGAAATGGGAGACACTGAACCAAGGAAATGGACGAAATTGAACCGAAGAAATGGACGACATTGAACCAAGGATATAGAAGACATTGATCCGAGAAAATGGACGACATTGAACCGAGAAAATGGACGACATCGAACCGAGGAAATAGACGACATTGAACCTAGAAATTTATGACATTGAACAGAAGAAATAGATGACATTGAAGTGAGGAAATGACGACATTGAACCGGAGGACATGAGGGAACCATTGAACCGAGGAAATGGGCGATATTGAACTCAAGAAATGGGCGACATTGTACTGAGGAAATGGACGACAATGACCCGAGGAAATGGATGACACTGAACCGAGGAAATGGACGACATTGAACCGAGGAAATGGATGACATTAAACAGAGGAAATGGATGACATTGAACCGAGGATATGGATGACATTGAAACGAAGAAATGGACGACACTGAACCGAGGAAATGGACAACATTAAACCAAAGAAATGGACGACATTCAACCTAGGAAATGGACGACATTGAACAGACGAAATGGACGACACTGAACTGAGAAAATGGACGTCATTGAATCGAGGAAATGGACGACATTAAATCGAAGAAATGGGTGCCATTGAATCGAGGAAATGAACGACAATCAACACAGGAAATGGGCGATATTGAATCGAGGAAATGGACGACATTGAACCCAGAAAAGCGGGAAAACCCGACAAGAACGAGAGAATGAGAAGAAATTTGAACCGAGGAAATGAACGACATTGAACCGAGGAAATGGACGATATCGAACAGAGGAAATGGACGACACTGAACAGAGGAAATGGACGACATTCAACCGAGGAAATGGAAGACATTAAACCGAGGAAATGGGCGACATTGAACCGAGGAAATGGACGACATTGAACCAAGGAAATGGAAGACATTGAACCGAGGAAATGGAAGACATTCAACTGAGGGAATGGACGACATTCAACCGAGGAAATGGACGACATTGAACCGAAGAAATGAACGATATTGAACCGAGGAAATGGACGACAATGAATCGAGGAAATGGACGACATTGAACCGAGGAAATGGGCGACACTGAACCGAGGAAATAGGCGACATTGAACCGAGGAAATGGGCAACATTGAACCGAGGAAATGGGCGCCATTGAACGAGGAAATGGAACGACAATAACGAGGATGAGCGACAT
>NC_092264.1:12462422-12478440 GCF_036320965.1 Panulirus ornatus
GTATATCATCCATTGTTCATTCATCCATCTTTTGTATATCATCCATTGTTCATTCATCCCTCTTTTGTATATCATCCATTGTTCATTCATCCCTCTTTTGTATATCATCCATTGTTCATTCATCCCTCTTTTGTATATCATCTATTCATTCATCCCTCTTTTGTATATCATCCATTGTTCATTCATCCCTCTTGTATATCATCCATTGTTCATTCATCCCTCTTTTGTATATCATCCATTGTTCATTCATCCCTCTTTTGTATATCATCCATTGTTCATTCATCCCTCTTTTGTATATCATCCATTGTTCATTCATCCCTCTTTTGTATATCATCCATTGTTCATTCATCCCTCTTTTGTATATCATCCATTGTTCATTAATCCCTCTTTTGTATATCATCCATTGTTCATTCATCCCTCTTTTGTATATCATCCATTGTTCATTCATCCCTCTTCATTCTCTTGGTTTCGTTCTCGTCTGCAAGCAGTGTCGACGTCCCTCCGTTTTCTTTTTTAATGGTATATGTAAATCTTTGTCCTGTTCATTCATTGTCATTTACTATTTATCCCAAACTTTTTCATTTCTAACCTTGGGATCTCCTCTTGTATTTCTAAGCAGGTTTATCCTCCCTCTGTCTTTCTCTCTGTCTGCCTGTCTTTCTCTTTGTGTCAGTCTAAATATGTCTGTTTCTTTCTGGAGGGCTGACAAAAGTGTGCTCAGTGAGCCAACACTTCAGTGGCTGTCAAGGATCATCAATTCCTCTGCCCAAATGGGTCTTTTCTCTCTACCCCACCCACATATGGGCAGCTGGCACTCATTCTATCAACATACAATCTCCTCATATCAAAACGTAACTAGTATCACAACTCACTATCATTCTTCATAACCATCTATTTCCCTGCTGTCAGGACTCTTAAGTAAGTACTTGTACTTAAGTACTTAAGTACTTCATTCTCCCTTACCATTAACCCAGTACTATCCTATATTCCCCCAGTGTGTAGTGGTGCATTCAGCATAAGCAATAAGATAATAATTAGTATAACTTAACATAGTGTCTTTCTTACATGATTTTAAGAGCAGAAGTACATATGAAGTTAGGACACCACAAGAGACATAGCTATTGGCCCATGTTAGGCAGGATTTTGAGTCTGTCCACCCTACAACCACCTGCCTGAACCCCATAAACACATCCAACCTTCGTTTAAAGTTACTTAAAGACTTACTGTCCACCTTACAACCACCCGCCTCTGAACCCAAGATCCGCTCACTATATTTTCAGACATTCAATTCATTTCTTTCCAGTGATAGTCAAAGGCATCAGTTGCCTGCCTAACAGTGAGACTGGGTATTAAGATTTATATTTGTGATTGGCCAGGTGTCCTTGACTGATGGTGTGGTGAGGCGAACTCTCACACAGAGAAGATAGTTTCTCATTTCACAGCAGACGTGCAGTCCACTCGTATATGAGATACAAATCCTTTCCCATTTCGTTCACAAATTACAGGTCTATAATTGGTATGAGACGTTAGTCTACAGAAGCGAGTTATATAACGTTATACAGATAACGTTATACAGATAACTGTATTACAGATATGGATATAGTGAAGATAATGGTGTATTAAAGCCGAGGGTATAGTGAGTGAAGATAACAGAGTATTTGATATAAGGGTATAGTGAAGACAACAATGTATCAGAGCTATAAGCATACTGAAGATAACGGTGCATAAGAGCTACGGGTACAGCTGAAGCCTTAGCCGCTTCCTTTACACATCCAGACCCCACACAACTTTCCATGGTTTACCCCACACGCTTCACATGCCCTGGTTCAATCCATTGACAACACGTCAACCCCGGTATACGACATCGTTCCAATTCACTCTATTCCTTGCACGCCTTTCACCCTCCTGCATGTTCAGAACCCGATCACTAAAAATCTTTTTCACTCCACCTTTCCATCTCCAATTTGCTCCCTCATTTCTCCTCGTTCCCTCCACCTCTGACACATATATCCTTTTCGTCAATCTCTCGTCACTCAATCTCTCCATGTGACTAAACCATTTCAAAACACCCTCTTCTGCTCTCTCAACCACACACTCTTTATGACCAACCATCTCTCTTACCCTATTATTACTTACTCGATCAAACCACCTCACACCACATATTGTCCTCAGACATCTCATTTCCAGCACATCCACCCTCCTCTGAACAAATCTATCTATAACCCACGTCTCGGAACCATATAACATTGTTGGAACAACTATTCCTTCAAACATACCCATTTTTCCTTTCCGAGATAGTGTTCTCGATTTCCACACATTCTTCAACGCTCCCAGAACTTTCGCCCCACCTTTCAGATGACGTCATCCGGGTACTTCAACACACCAACCCTACCTTATGTTCTCCTTTTTGGACCGCCTTTCGCCCATAGTCGCATTGATGCAGTCGACCGAGCTTATTAAAGAGTCGACATTCACATGAATGAGCCAACGAGGCCAAGAAAGGCCACCGTGAGCAGAAGAGAAACCAAACAGCACATCATAAGGTGGGGTTGCTTCCCTGAGCTCCCGGATGATGTTATGAGAAGGGCGGGGCTCTGAATCCACAAATTATGAATGATTTTTCGGTCAATCCCAAACCCCACCTTTCAGCTGACATCAGCCGTCTACTTCAACGCAGAAACCCTAACTTATGTTCTCCTGTTTGGACCGTCTTCCACACAGATTCGATTTTCAACAGTTGATCGAGGTTATCAAAGAGTCAACATTCACATTAATTAGTCAGTGAGGCCAAGAAAGGCCTCCGTGAGCGGAAGAGGAATCAAACATAACAGCACAACATAACGTAGGGTTGCTTGTCTGAGTTTTCAGGATGACGTCATGAGAAGGGTGGGGTTTTGTACCTACAAACCATCTGACCAATGATTGGTCATGTCCAAGCGCCACTTATCATCAGACGAGATCATCCGACCACTTCAACGCCAAAACCCTACCTTATGTTCTCCTATTTGGACCATCTTTCGCTCAGAGTCGCATTTCAGCAATTGACCGAGCTTATCAAAGAGTCAACATTTACATGAATGAGCCAGTGAGGCCAAGAAAGGCGACCTGAGGGGAAGAGAAACCAAACAGGACATCATAAGGTAGGGTTGTTACTTTGAGCTCCCGGGTGACGTCATGAGAAGAGCGGGGCTCTGAACACACAAATCATATGATCAATGATTGGTCGGTAAGTTCCAAGCCCACCTGTAAGACGACGTCATCCGGGTACTTCAACACACCAAATCTAACTTATGTTCTCCTTTTTGGACCGTCTTCCGCCCACAGTCGCATTGCAGCAGTTGACCGAGCTTATTAAGGAGTGGACAATCGCATGAATGAGTCAAGGAGGACAAGAAAGGCCACCATGAGCAGAAGAGAAACCAAACAGGACATCATAAAATAGGGTTGCAGTTTTGACCTCCCGGGTGACGTCATGATAAGAGCAGGGCTTTGAACACACAAATTATCTCATCAATGATTGGTCGGTAAGTTCCAAGCCCCACCTATCAATGACGTCATCTGGTTACTTCAACACAACAACCATACCTGACGTTCTTTTTGGACCGTGTTTCGCCCGTAGTCACATTGGAGCAGTCGACCGAGCTTATTGAAAGAGTCGACATTCACATGAATGAGGTAACGAGGCCAAGAAAGGCCACCGTGAGCGGAAGAGAAACCAAACAGCACATCATAAGGTGGAGTTGCTTTTCTGAGCTTCCAGATGATGCTATGAGAAGGGCGGGGCTCTGAATCCACAAATTATCTGATGAATGATTGGTCGGTCAATCCCAAACCCCATCTATCAGCTGAGGTCAGCCGTCTACTTGAACGCAGCAACCCAACTTATGTTCTCCTTTGTGGACTGTCTTCCGCCCAGATTCGATTTTCCGCAGTTGACCGAGCTTATCAAAGAGTCAAAATTCACATTAATGAGTCAGTGAGGCCAAAAAAGGCCTCCGTGAGCGGAAGAGGAATCAAACAGCACAACATAAGGTAGTGTTACTTGTTTGAGTTATCCGAGTGACGTCATGAAAAGGGCGGGATTTTGTACCTATAAACCATCTGACCAATGATTGGCCATGCCCAAGCGCCACCTATCATATGACGCCATCCGGGTACTTCACCGCAGCAACCCTACCTTATGTTCTCCTATTTGGACCGTCTTCCGCCCACAGTCGCATTGCAGCAGTTGACCGTGCTTATTAAAGAGTGGACAATCGCATGAATGAGCCAGGAGGCCAAGAAAGGCCACCGTGAACAGAAGAGAAACCAAACAGGACATCATAAAGTAGTGTTGCTACTCTGAGCTCTCGGGTGACGTCAAGAGAAGAGCAGGGCTCTGAACACACAAATTATCTGATCAACGATTGGTCGGTAAGTTCCAAGCCCCACCTATGAATGACATCATCCGGGTACTTGAACACACCAACCTTACCTTATGTTCTAGTTTTTTGACCGTCTTTCGCCCGTAGTCGCATTGCAGCAGCCGACCGAGTTTATAAGAGTCGACATTCAAATGAATGAGCCAACGAGGCCAAGAAAGGCCACCGTGAGTGGAAGAGAAACCAAACAGCACATGATAAGGTGGGGTTGCTTCTCTGAGCTCCCGGATGATGTTATGAGAAGGGCGGGGCTCTGAATCCACAAATTATTTGAAGAATGATTGGTCGGTCAATCCCAAACTCCACCTATCAGCTGACGTAAGCCGTCTACTTCAACGCATCAACCCTAAGTTATGTTCTGTTTCGCCCACCTTCCGACTAGAATCGAATTTCATCAGTTGAACGAGCTTTATCAGTCAAAATTCACATTAATGAGTCAATGAGGCCAAGAAAGGCCTCCGTGAGCGGAAGAGGAATCAAACAGCACAACATATGGTAGGGTTGCTACTCTGAGTTGCCCGAGTGAAGTCATGAGAAGGGCGGGATTTTGTACCTATAAACAATCTGACCAATGATTGGTCATGTCCAAGCCCCATTTATCATCAGACGAGGTCATCCGACCACTTTAACGCAGCAACCCTACCTTATGTTCTTCTATTTGGACCGTCTTCCGCATTTCAGCCGTTGACCGAGCTAATTAAAGAGTCAACATTCACATGAATGAGCCAGTGAGGCCAAGAAAGGCGACCTGAGGGGAAGAGAAACCAAACAGGACATCATAAGGTAGGGTTGCTACTCTGAGCTCCCGGGTGACGTCATGAGAAGAGCGTGGCTCTGAACACACAAATTATTTGATCAATGATTGGTCGGTAAGTTCCAAGCCCCACCTGTAAGACGACGTCATCCGGGTACTTCAACACACCAAATCTAACTGATGCTCTCCTTTTTGGACCGTCTTCCGCCCACAGTCGCATTGCAGCAGTTGACCGAGCTTTTTAAAGAGTGGTCAATCGCATGAATGAGCCAATGAGGCCAAGAAAGGCCACCGTGAGCAGAAGAGAAACCAAACAAGACATCGAAAAGTAGGGTTGCTACTCTGAGCCCCCGGATGACGTCATGAGAAGAGCAGGGCTCTGAACACACAAATTATCTGATCAATGATTGGTCGGTAAGTTCCAAGCCCCACCTATCAATGACGTCATCCGGTTACTTCAACACAACAACCCTACCTTATGTTCTTTTTGGACCGTCTTTCGCCCGTAGTCGCATTGCAGCAGTCGACCGAGCTTATTAAAGAGTCGACATTCACATGAATGAGCCAACGAGGCCAAGAAAGCCCTACGTGAGCAGAAGAGGAATCAAACAGCACAACATAAGGTAGGGTTGCTACTCTGAGTTGCCCGAGTGAAGTCATGAGAAGGGCGGGATTTTGTATAAACAAACAATCTGATCAATGATTGGTTGGTCATGCCCAAGCGCCACCTATCATATGAAGCCATCCGGGTACTTCAACGCAGCAACCCTACCTTATGCTCTGTTTGGAACGTCTTCTGCAAAGAGTCGCATTTCAGCATTTCCCGGAGTTTTTATTTTTTTTTTTATTATTATTACCATAAGGAGTCTTCTAGCCAGGAAGATCAAGAAAGGCGTCCGTGAGCGGAAGAGTAATCAAACAGCACAACATAAGGTAGGGTTGCTACTATGAGTTGCCCGAGTGAAGTCATGAGAAGGTCGGGATTTTGTACCTATAAACCATCTGACCAATGATTGGTCATGTCCAAGCCCGACTTATCATCAGACGAGGTCATCCGACCACTTCAACGCAGCAACCCTAACTTATGTTCTTCTATTTGGACCGTCTTCCGCATTTCAGCAGTTGACCGAGCTTATTAAAGAGTCAACATTCACATGAATGAGCCAGTGAGGCCAAGAAAGGCGACCTGAGGGGAAGAGAAACCAAATAGGACATCATAAGGTAGGGTTGCTACTCTAAGCTCCCGGGTGACGTCATGAGAAGAGCGGGGCTCTGAACACACAAATTATCTGATCAATGATTGGTCAGTAAGTTCCAAGCCCCACCTGTAGGACGACGTCATCCGGGTACTTCAACACACCAAATCTAACTTATGTTCTCCTTTTTGGACCGTCTTCCGCACACAGTCGCATTGCAGCAGTTGACCGAGCTTTTTAAAGAGTGGACAATCGCATGAATGAGCCAAGGAGGCTAAGAAAGGCCACCGTGAGCAGAAGAGAAACCAAACAGGACATCATAAAGTATGGACGACATTGAATGGACGACAATGAAACGAGGGAATAGACGACATTGAACAGAGGAAATGGTCGACATTGAACCGAGGAAATGGACGACATTGAACAGAGGAAATGGACGACACTGAACTAAGGAAATGGACGACATTGAACCGATTAAATGCACGATATTGAACGGAGGAAATGGACAATATTGAACCGAAGAAATGGACGACATTGAACCGAGAAAATGGGCAACAGTAAACAGACGAAATGGACGACATTGTACGGGTGAAATGGACGACATTGAACCGAGGAAATAGACGACATTGACCTGAGGAAAAAGACGACATTTAACCGAGGAAATGGGCGACAGTGAACCGAGGAAATGGATGACATTGAACAGAGGAAATGGACAGCATTGAACCGAGGATATGGACGACATTGAACGGAGGAAATGGACGACATTGAACCGAGGAAATGGATGACATAGAACCGAGGAAATGGACGGCTTTGAACACAGGAAATGGACAACATTGAACCGAGGAAATGGACGACATTGAATCGAGGAAATGGACGACATTGAACTGAGGAAATGGGCGACATTGAACCGAGGAAATGGACGACATTGAACCGAGGAAATGGACGACATTGAACCGAGGAAATGGACGACATTGAACCGAGGAAATGGACGACATTGAACAGAGGAAATGAACGATATTGAACCGAGGAAATGGGCGACTTTGAGCCGAGGAAATGGACGACATTGAACAGGAGAAATGGACGACACTGAATTGAGGAAATGGGTGACATTAAACCGAGGAAATGGAAGACATTGATCCGAGGAAATGGACGCCATTGAACCGAGGCAATGGACGACATTGAACCGAGGAAATGGACGACATTGAACAGAGGAAATAAACGATATTGAACCGAGGAAATGGACGAAGTTGAGCCGAGGAAATGGACGACATTGAACAGGAGAAATGGACGACACTGAACTGAGGAAATGGGTGATATTAAACCGAGGAAATGGACGACAATGAACCGAGGAAATGGACAACATTGAACTGGGCAAATGGACGACAATCACCCGAGGAAATGTGCGATATTGAACCGAGGAAATGGGCGACATTGAACTGAGGAAATGGGTGACATTGAACCTAGGCAATGGACGATATTGAACCGAAGATACTGGTGACCTTGAACTCAGGAAATGGACGACAATGAACCGAGGAATTGAACGACATTGAACCGAGGAAATGCATGACATTGAACCAAGGGAATGGACGACATTGAAACGAGGAAACGGATGATATTGGGCAGAGGGAATGAATTACATTGAACTGAGGAAATGAACAACATTGAACCGAGGCAATGGACGACACTAAACCGAGGAAATGGACAACATTGAACCGAGGAAATGGATGACATTGAACAGAGAAAATGGACGACATTGAACCGAGGAAATGGACGACATTTAACCGATTAAATGAATAACATTGAACCAAGGAAATGGACGACATTGAAACGAGGGAATAGACGACATTGAACAGAGGAAATGGTCGACATTGAACCGAGGAAATGGACGACATTGAACAGAGGAAATGGACGACACTGAACTAAGGAAATGGACGACATTGAACCGATTAAATGCACGATATTCAACGGAGGAAATGGACAATATTGAACCGGGGAAATGGACGACATTGAACCGAGGAAATAGACGACATTTAACAGACGAAATGGGGAAATGGGCGACATTAAACCGATGAAATGGACGACACTGAACCGTGGAAATGGACGACATTGAACCGAGGAAATAGGCGACATTGAACCAAGGAAATGGACAACATTGAACCGATATAATGGACGACATTGAACCGAGGAAATGGACGACATTTACCGAGGAAATGGACGACATTGAACAAAGGAAATGGACAACATTGAACCGAGAAAATGGACGACATTGAACCGAGGAAATGGAAGACATTGAACTGCGGAAATGGACTACATTCAATTGAGGAAATGGGCGTTATTGAACCGAGAAAATGGATGACATTGAAACAAGGAAATGGACGAATTGAACCGAGGAAATAGACGATATTGAACCGAGGAAATGGACGACACTGCACCGAGGAAATGGACGACACTGAACTGAAGATATGGACGACATTTAAACGAGGAAATGGACGACATTAAACCGAGGAAATGGGCGACATTGAACCGAGGAAATGGACGACATTGTACTGAGGAAATGGGCGTCATGGAGCCATGGAAATGGAAGACATTGAACTGAGGAAATAGGCTACATTGAACCGAGGAAATAGACGATATTGAACTGGGGAAATGGGAGAAATTGAACGGAGGAAATGGACGACAATGAATCGAGGAATTGGACGACATTGAACCGAGGAAATGGCGGACATTTAACCGAGGAAATGGACGACATTGAACCGAGGAAATGAACGACATTGAACCGAAGAAATGGACGACATTGAACCGAGGAAATAGACGACATTTAACAGAGGAAATGGACAACATTGAACCGAGGAAATGGACGACATTGAACTGAGGATTTGGACGACATTGTACTCAGGAAATGGACGACATTGAACCGAGGAAATGGACAACATTGAACCGGGGAAATGGACGACAATCAACCGAGGAAATGGGTGATATTGAACCGAGGAAATGGGCGACATTGAACCGAGGAAATGGGTGACATTGAACCTAGCCAATGGACGATATTGAACCGAAGAAATGGGTTACATTGAACCCAGGAAATGGACGACAATGATCCGAGGAAATGAACGACATTGAACCGAGGAAATGCACGACATTGAACCGAGGGAATGGACGACTTTGAACAGAGGAATCGGATGAAATTGGACAGAGGATATGGATGACATTGAACTGAAGAAATGGACAACATCGAACCGAGGATATGGATGACACTAAACCGAGGAAATGGACGACATTGAACCGAGGAAATGGATGACATTGAACGGAGGCAATGGACGACATTGAACCGAGGAAATGAGCGACACTGTACCGATGAAATTCACGACATTGAACCGAGGGAATGGACGACATTGAACCGAGGAAACGGATGACATTGGACAGAGGAAATGGATGACATTGAACTAAGCAAATGGACAACATTGAACCGAGGAATTGGACGACACTGAACCGAGGAAATGGACGACATTGAACCGAGGAAATGGACGACATTGAACCGAGGAAATGGACGACATTGAACCGAGGAAATGAACGACATTGAACCGAAGAAATGGACGACATTGAACAGGGGATATAGACGACATTTAACACAGGAAATGGACGACATTGAACCGAGGAAATGGATGACATTGAACTGAGGAATTGGACGACATTGTACTCAGGAAATGGACGACATTGAACCGAGGAAATGGACAACATTGAGCCGGGGAAATGGACGACAATCAACCGAGGAAATGGGCGATATTGAACCGAGGAAATGGGCGACATTGAACTGAGGAAATGGGTGACATTGAACCTAGGTAATGGACGATATTGAACCGAAGAAATGGGTTACATTGAACCCAGGAAATAGACGACAATGATCCGAGGAGATGAACGACATTGAACCGAGGAAATGCACGACATTGAACCGAGGGAATGGACGACATTGAACAGAGGAAACGGATGACATTGGATAGAGGAAATGGATGACATTGAACTGAGGAAATGGACAACATTGAACAGAGGATATGGACGACACTAAACAGAGGATATGGACGACATTGAACCGGGGAAATGGATGACATTGAACCGAGGAAATTCACGACATTGAACCGAGGAAAAGGGCGACATTAAACCGAGGAAATGGACGTCATTGAAACGAGGAAATGGATGAAATTAAACCGAGGAAATGGGCGACATTGAACCGAGGAAATGGACGACATTGAACGGAGGAAATGGACTACATTGAACTGAGGAAATGGGCGATATTGAACCGAGGAAATGGTTGACATTGAAACGAGGATATGGACGTCTTGAACCGAGGAAATAGACGACATTGAACCGAGGAAATGGACGACACTGCACCGAGGAAATGGACGACACTGTACTGAGAATATGGACGACATTGAAACGAGGAAATGGATGACATTAAACCGAGGAAATGGGCGACATTGAACCAAGGAAATGGACGACATTGAAATGAGGAAATGGGCGACATTGAACCATGGAAATGGAAGACATTGAATTAGGACATAGGCTACATTGAACCGAGGAAATAGACTATATTGAACTGGGGAAATGGGAGAAATTGAACCGAGGAAATGGACGACAATGAATCGAGGAAATGGAAGACATTGAACCGAGGAAATGGAGGACATTTAACCGAGGAAATGGACGACATTGAACCGAGGAAATGAACGACATTGAACCGAAGAAATGGACGACATTGAACCGAGGAAATAGACGACATTTAACAGAGGAAATGGACGACATTGAACCGAGGAAATGGACGACATTGAACTGAGGAATTGGACGACATTGTATTCAGGAAATGGACGACATTGATCCGAGGAAATGGACAACATTGAACCGGGGAAATGGACGGCAATCAACCGAAGAAATGGGCGATATTTAACCGAGGAAATGGGCGACATTGAACTGAGGAAATGGAAGACATTGAACCTAGGCAATGGACGATATTGAACCGAAGGAATGGCTGACATTGAACCCAGGAAATGGAAGACAATGATCCGAGGAAATGAACGACATTGAACTGAGGAAATGCACGACATTGAACCGAGGGAATGGACGACATTGAACCGAGGAAACGGATGACATTGGACAGAGGAAATGGATGACATTGATCTGAGGAAATGGACAACATTGAACCGAGGATATGGACGACATTGAACCGAGGAAATGAGCGACATTAAACCGAGGAAATGGACGTCATTGAACCGAGGAAATGGATGACATTGAACCGAGGAAATGGATGACATTGAACCGAGGAAATAGATGACATTGAACCGAGGAAATGAACGACATTGAACCGAGGAAATGGGCGACATTGAACCAAGGAAATGAACGTCATTGAATCGAGGAAATGGACGACATTGAACCGAGGAAATGGACGACATTGAACCGAGGAAATGAACGACATTGAACCGAAGAAATGGACGACATTGAACCGGGGATATAGACGACATTTAACACAGGAAATGGACGACATTGAACCGAGGAAATGGATGACATTGAACTGAGGAATTGGACGACATTGTACTCAGGAAATGGACGACATTGAACCGAGGAAATTGACAACACTGAGCCGGGGAAATGGACGACAATCAACCGAGGAAATGGGCGATATTGAACCGAGGAAATGGGCGACATTGAACTGAGGAAATGGGTGACATTGAACCTAGGTAATGGACGATATTGAACCGAAGAAATGGGTTACATTGAACCCAGGAAATAGACGACAATGATCCGAGGAGATGAACGACATTGAACCGAGGAAATGCACGACATTGAACCGAGGGAATGGACGACATTGAACAGAGGAAACGGATGACATTGGATAGAGGAAATGGATGACATTGAACTGAGGAAATGGACAACATTGAACAGAGGATATGGACGACACTAAACAGAGGATATGGACGACATTGAACCGGGGAAATGGATGACATTGAACCGAGGAAATTCACGACATTGAACCGAGGAAAAGGGCGACATTAAACCGAGGAAATGGACGTCATTGAAACGAGGAAATGGATGAAATTAAACCGAGGAAATGGGCGACATTGAACCGAGGAAATGGACGACATTGAACGGAGGAAATGGACTACATTGAACTGAGGAAATGGGCGATATTGAACCGAGGAAATGGTTGACATTGAAACGAGGATATGGACGTCTTGAACCGAGGAAATAGACGACATTGAACCGAGGAAATGGACGACACTGCACCGAGGAAATGGACGACACTGTACTGAGAATATGGACGACATTGAAACGAGGAAATGGATGACATTAAACCGAGGAAATGGGCGACATTGAACCAAGGAAATGGACGACATTGAAATGAGGAAATGGGCGACATTGAACCATGGAAATGGAAGACATTGAATTAGGACATAGGCTACATTGAACCGAGGAAATAGACTATATTGAACTGGGGAAATGGGAGAAATTGAACCGAGGAAATGGACGACAATGAA
The DNA here is from genome assembly GCF_036320965.1 of Panulirus ornatus. Lineage (NCBI taxonomy): Eukaryota > Metazoa > Arthropoda > Malacostraca > Decapoda > Palinuridae > Panulirus > Panulirus ornatus. The sequence continues at coordinate 12,475,315 of NC_092264.1, forward strand.
TCGAGGAAATGGAAGACATTGAACCGAGGAAATGGAGGACATTTAACCGAGGAAATGGACGACATTGAACCGAGGAAATGAACGACATTGAACCGAAGAAATGGACGACATTGAACCGAGGAAATAGACGACATTTAACAGAGGAAATGGACGACATTGAACCGAGGAAATGGACGACATTGAACTGAGGAATTGGACGACATTGTATTCAGGAAATGGACGACATTGATCCGAGGAAATGGACAACATTGAACCGGGGAAATGGACGGCAATCAACCGAAGAAATGGGCGATATTTAACCGAGGAAATGGGCGACATTGAACTGAGGAAATGGAAGACATTGAACCTAGGCAATGGACGATATTGAACCGAAGGAATGGCTGACATTGAACCCAGGAAATGGAAGACAATGATCCGAGGAAATGAACGACATTGAACTGAGGAAATGCACGACATTGAACCGAGGGAATGGACGACATTGAAACGAGGAAACGGATGACATTGGACAGAGGAAATGGATGACATTGATCTGAGGAAATGGACAACATTGAACCGAGGATATGGACGACATTGAACCGAGGAAATGAGCGACATTAAACCGAGGAAATGGACGTCATTGAACCGAGGAAATGGATGACATTGAACCGAGGAAATAGATGACATTGAACCGAGGAAATAGATGACATTGAACCGAGGAAATGAACGACATTGAACCGAGGAAATGGGCGACATTAAACCAAGGAAATGAACGTCATTGAATCGAGGAAATGGATGAAATTAAACCGAGGAAATGGGCGACATTGAACCGAGGAAATGGACGACATTGAACTGAGGAAATGGGCGATATTGAACCGAGGAAATGGAAGACATTGAACCGAGGAAATGGGCGACATTGAACAGAGGAAATTGACGATATTGAACTGAGAAATTGGGCGACATTGAACCAAGGAAATGGACGACAATGAACCGTGGAAAAGGACGACATTGAACCAAGGAAATGGACGACATGGAACCGAGGAAATGGATGACATTGAACTGAGGAAATGGGAGACATTGAACCGAGGAAATGGATGACATTGAAACTAGGAAATGGACGACATTGAGCCGAGGAAATGGACGGCATTGACCCGAGGAAATGGACGATACTGAATCGAGGAAATGGACGACACTAAACCGAGGAAATGGACGACATTGAACCGAGGAAATGACGATATTGAACCGAGGAAATGGACGACACTGAACCGAGGAAATGGACGACATTGAACCGAAGAATTGGACGACATTAAACCGAGAAAATGGGCTACATTGAACCGAGGAAATGGACGACATTGAACCAAGGATATGGATGACATTGAACCGAGAGAATGGACGACAATGAACCGAGGAAATCGACGACATTGAACCGAGGAAATGGACGACATTGAACGGAGGAAATGGACTACATTGAACCGAGGAAATGGGCGACATTGAACTGGGGAAATAGACGACAATGAACCGAGGAAATGGACGACATTGAACAGAGGAAATGGACGACATTGAACGGAGGCAATGGACGACATTGAACCGAGGAAATGGACGACATTGAACAGAGGAAATGGGCGACATTGAACCGAGGAAATGGAAGACATTGAACAGAGGAAATGAGCTACATTGCACCGAGGAAATGGACGATATTGAACCGAGGAAATGGACGACATTGAACCAAAGAAATGGACGACACTGAACTGAGAAAATGGAGGACCTTGAACCGAGGAAATAGACGACATAGAACCAAGGAAATGGACGACATGGAACCGAGGAAATGGACGACATTGAACTGAGGAAATCGGCGACACTGAACCGTGGAAATGGATGACATTGAAACGAGGAAATGGACGACATTGAGCCGATGAAATGGACGACATTTATCCGAGGAAATGGACGACACTGAACCGAGGAAATGGACGGCACTGAACAAAGGAAATGGACGACATTGAACCGAAGAAATGGACGACATTGAAGGGACGAAATGGACGACACTGAACCGAGGAAATGGACGACATTGAACCAAAGAAATGGACGACACTGAACTGAGGAAATGGAGGACCTTGAACCGAGGAAATAGACGACATAGAACCAAGGAAATGGACGACATGGAACCGAGGAAATGGACGACATTGAACTGAGGAAATCGGCGACACTGAACCGTGGAAATGGATGACATTGAAACGAGGAAATGGACGACATTGAGTCGATGAAATGGACGACATTTATCTGAGGAAATGGACGACACTGAACCGAGGAAATGGACGGCACTGAACAAAGGAAATGGACGACATTGAACCGAAGAAATGGACGACATTGAAGGGACGAAATGGACGACACTGAACCGAGGAAATGGACGACATTGAACCGAGAAAATGGACGACACTGAACGGAGGATATGGACGACACTGAACAGAGGAAATGGACGACACTTAGCCGAGGAAATGGTCTACATTGAACCGAGGAAATGGACGATATTAAACCGAGGAAATGTGCGACATTGAACCGAGGAAATGTACGACATTGAACTGAGGAAATGGGCGACATTGAACCGAGGAAATGGACGACATTGAACCGAGGAAATGGACGACATTGTACTGAGGAGATGGACGACATTGAACCGAGGAAATGGACAACATTGGACAGAGGAAATGGGCGACATTGAACCGAGGAAATGGACGACATTGAATCGACGAAATGGACGATATTGAACCGAGGAAATGGACGACATTTTACTGAGGAGATGGACGACATTGAACCGAGGAAATGGACAACATTGGACAGAGGAAATCGGCGCCATTAAACCGAGGAAATGGATGACATTGAAACGAGGAAATGGACGACATTGAGCCGAGGAAATGGACGGCATTGACCCAAGGAAATGGACGATACTGAATCGAGGAAATGGACGACACTAAACCGAGGAAATGGACGATATTGAACCGAGGAAATAACGACATTGAACCGAGGAAATGGTCGACACTGAACCGAGGAAATGGACGACATTGAACCGAAGAAATGGACGACATTAAACCGAGAAAATGGGCGACATTGAACCTAGGAAATGCACGACATTGAACGGATGAAATGGGCGACATTGAA
>NC_092264.1:12478540-12578896 GCF_036320965.1 Panulirus ornatus
AAGCTGAAATGTAAATGCACCTGGGAAGCTTTCCCCAAATAGGAGAACATGGGGGAGTTCCTGGTTAAAGTACCGGGTTACGTCTCTGATGGTTGGGTTGGCATGACCAATCATTTTCAAAAAGGGGTTTTTAAAAAAAAACCCCCGCCCTTTCAACTCACGGGAACTAGAGACAACCTCCCTTATGTTTCCTTTTGGTTTTTTTCCCCCTCACGTCCCCTTTTTTTCCTGTTGCTTATTCTGTAATTTTCACTTTTTAAAAAAAAAGGCCGGCAACGCTAAAAAGGCTTGGCGAAAGGGTCCAAAAGGAAACATATGGGTTTCGCTTTGAAGTACAAGGGCGTCATCTGATAGTGGGGTTGGAAATCCGACAATCATTAAAAAATTTGGGTTCAAGCCCCGCCCCTTTCAACATCCCCCGGGAGCTCAGAGAAGCAACCTCCCTTTATGATGTCTTTTTGGGTTCTCTTCGTCACGGTGGCCTTTTTCCTTTTTGGCTTTTCATGTGAATGTCACTTTTTAATAAGCTGGCAACGTTTGAAACGATTGGGGGAAAGACGCCCAAAAAAGGGAGAACTAAGGTAGATTTGGTGGTTGATGTACCCGGATGACTTATTTGATAGAGGGGGCTTGGAACTTACCCCAATCATTGACAGACAATTTTGTGTTCAGAGCCCCGCTTTTTCCCTGACTGCCCCGGGAGCTCAGAGTAGCAACCTACTTATATGTCCTGTTTTTCCTTTTTCCCCCACGTCCCCTTTTTCTTGGCCTGGGTACTCATTCATGTGAATGTTGACTCTTTAATAAGCTCGATCAGCTGTTGAAATGCGACTCTAGGTGGAAGCTTGTCCAAATAGGAGAACATAAGGAAAGGGATTCCTGCGTTAAATGGGGCCGGAATTACGTCGTCTGATGGGTTGGGCTTGGACATGACCAATCATTGGTCAGATGGTTTATAGGAAAAAAATCCCGCCCTTCTCATGACGTCACTTGGGCAACTGAGAGTAGCAACCCTACCTTATGTGTTCCTATTTGGTTTGTCTTCCCCTCACGTCGCCTTTATTTGCCTCGCTTGCTTATTCATGTGAATGTTCACTCTTTAATATAAAAAGCTCGGTCAACTGCTGAAATGCGACTATGGTCGGAAGACGGTCCAAATAGGAGAACATAAGGTAGGGTTACTGCTTTGAAGTAGTCGGAAGGCGTCATCTGATACGTGGGGTTAGGGAATAACCGACGAATCATTGATGAGAAAATTTGTGGGTTCAGAGCCCCGCCCTTCTCATGACATCACCCAGGAGCTCAGAGAAGCAACCCTACCTTATGATGTGCTGTTTGGTTTCTCTTCTGGTCACGGTGGCCTTTATTGACCTCTTTGGCTCATTCATGTGAATGTCGACTCTTTAATAAGCTCGGTCAACTGTTGCACTACGACTATGGGCGGAAGACGGTCCAAAAAGGAGAACGTAAGGTAGATTTGGTGTGTTGATGTACCCGGATGACGTTATTTGATAGATGGGGCTTGGAACTTATCTACCAATCATTGATCAGACAATTTCTGTGTTCAGAGCCCCGCTCTTCTCCTGACTGCACCCGGGAGCTCAGAGTAGCAATCCTATCTTATGATGTCCTGTTTGGTTCCTCTTCCCCTCACGTCGCCTTTCTTCGCCTCGGTAGCTCATTCATGTGAATGTTGACTCTTTAATAAGCTCGATCAACTGTTGAAATGCGACTCTGGCCGGAAGCTTGTCCAAATAGGAGAACATAAGGTAGAGTTCCTGCGTTAAAGTAGCCGGATGACGTCGTCTGATGGGTTGGGCTTGGACATGACCAATCATTGGTCAGATGGTTTATAGGAAAAAAATCCCGCCCTTCTCATGACGTCACTCGGGCAACTGAGAGTAGCAACCCTACCTTATGTGTTCCTATTTGGTTTGTCTTCCCCTCACGTCGCCTTTATTTGCCTCGCTTGCTTATTCATATGAATAACATAAAGAGCTCGGTCAACTGCTGAAATGCGACTATGGTCGGAAGACGGTCCAAATAGGAGAACATAAGGTAGGGTTACTGCTTTGAAGTAGTCGGAAGACGTCATGTGATACGTGGGGTTTGGGAATAACCGACCAATCATTGATGAGAAAATTTGTGGGTTCAGAGCCCCGCCCTTCTCATGACATCACCCGGGAGCTAAGAGAAGCAACCCTACCTTATGATGTGCTGTTTGGTTTCTCTTCTGCTCACGGTGTCCTCTCTTGGCCTCTTTGGCTCATTCATGTGAATGTCGACTCTTTAATAAGCTCGGTCAACTGTTGCAATGCGACTATGGGCGGAAGACGGTCCAAAAAGGAAAACATGAGGTAGATTTGGTGGGTTGATATACCCGGATGACGTCATTTGATAGGTAGGGCTTGTAACTTACCGACCAATCATTGATCAGATAATTTGTGGGTTCAGAGCCCCGCTCTTCTCATGACGTTACCCGGGAGCTCGAGCAAATGCTGAAATTGCTAAAATGCAACTCCTGGCAGAAGGCGGTTCAAATAGGAGGACATAATGTATGTTTGCTGCGTTGAAGTACACGGCTGACGTCATCTGATAGGTGGGGTTTGGCACTGACCGACCAGTCATTCATTCATCAGATAACTTGTGGGTTCAGAGCCCCGCTCTTTTCAAAACATTACCCGGGAGCTCAGAGAAGCAACCTTACCTTATGATGTCCTGTTTGGTTCTTCTTCCGTTCACGGTGGCCTTTCTTGGCCTTGTTGGCTTATTCATGTGAATGTCGACTCTTTAATAAGGTCGGACAACAGCTGAAATGAGACTCTGGCCGGAAGACGGTGCAAACAGGAGAACATAAATTTGGGTTGCTGCGTTGAAGTACACGGCTGACGTCATCTGATAGGTGGGGTTTGGCATTGACCGACCAATCATTCATTCATCAGATAACTTGTGGGTTCAGAGCCCCGCTCTTTTCAAAACATCACCCGGGAGCTCAGAGAAGCAACCTTACCTTATGATGTCCTGTTTGGTTCTTCTTCCGTTCACGGTGTCCTTTCTTGGCCTTGTTGGCTTATTCATGTGAATGTCGACTCTTTCATAAGCTCGGACAACAGCTGAAATGCGACTCTGGGTGGAAGACGGTCCAAAAAGGAGAACATAAGGTAGATTTGGTGTGTTGATGTACCCGGATGACGTCATTTGATAGGTGAGGCTAGGAACTTACAGACCAATCATTGATCAGACAATTTGTGTGTTCAGAGCCCCGCTCTTCTCCTGACTGCACCCGGGAGCTCAGAGTAGCAACCCTACCTTATGATGTCCTGTTTGGTTCCTCTTCCCCTCACGTCGCCTTTCTTGGCCTCGGTAGCTCATTCATGTGAATGTTAACTCTTTAATATGCTCGATCAACTAACTGTTGAAATGCGACTCTGGGTGGAAGACGGTCCAAATAGGAGAACATAAGGTAGAGTTCCTGCGTTAAAGTAGCCGGATGACGTCGTCTGATGGGTTGGGCTTGGACATGACCAATCATTGATCAGATGGTTTATAGGAAAAAAATCCCGCCCTTCTCATGACGTCACTCGGGCAACTGAGAGCAGCAACCCTACCTTATGTGTTCCTATTTTGTTTGTCTTCCCCTCACGTCGCCTTTATTTGCCTCGCTTGCTTATTCATGTGAATGTTGACTCTTTAATATAAAAAGCTCGGTTAACTGCTGAAATGCGACTATGGTCGGAAGACGGTCCAAATAGGAGAACATAAGGTAGGGTTGGTGCTTTGAAGTAGTCGGAAGACGTCATCTGATACGTGGGGTTTGGGAAATATACCGACCAATCATTGATGAGAAAATTTGTGGGTTCAGAGCCCCGCCCTTCTCATGACATCACCCGGGAGCGCAGAGAAGCAACCCCACCTTATGATGTGCTGTTTGGTTTCTCTTCTACTCACGGTAGCCTTTCTTGGCCTCTTTGGCTCATTCATGTGAATGTCGACGCTTTAATAAGCTCGGTCAACTGTTGCAATGCGACTATGGGCGAAAGACGGTCCAAAAAGGAGAACATAAGGTAGATTTGGTGTGTTGATGTACCAGGATGACGTCATTTGATAGATGGGGCTTGGAACTTACTGACCAATCATTGATCAGATAATTTGTGTGTTCAGAACCCCGCTCTTCTCATGACGTCACCCGAGAGCTCAGAGTAGCAACGCAACCTTATGATGTCCTGTTTGGTTTCTCTTCCCCTCAGGTCGCCTTTCTTGGCCTCGCTGGCTCAATAATGTGAATATTGTTGACTCTTTAATAAGCTCAGTCATCTGGTGAAATGCGACTCTGGGCGGAAGACGGTCCAAATAGGAGAACATAAGGTAGAGTTCCTCCGTTAAAGTAACCGGATGACGTCGTCTGATGGGTTGGGCTTGGACATGACCAATCATTGGTCAGATAGATGGTTTATAGGTACAAAATCCCGTCCTTCTCATGACGTCACTCGGGCAACTGTGAGTAGCAACCCTACCTTATGATGTCCTATTTGGTTTCTCTTCCCCTCACGTCGCCTTTCTTTGCCTCGGTAGCTCATTCATGTGTGAATGTAGAAGACTCTTTGATAAGCTCGGTCAACTGCTGAAATGCGACTATGGTCGGAAGACGGTCCAAATAGGAGAACATAATGCAGGTTTGCTGCTTTGAAGTAGTCGGCTGACGTCATCTGATACGTGGGGTTTGGGATTAACCGACCAAATCAATCATTGATGTGATAATTTGTGGGTTCAGAGCCCCGCCCTTCTCATGACATCACCCGGTAGCTCGGAGAAGGAACCCTACCTTATGATATGCTTTTGGGTTTCTCTTCTGCTCACGGTGGCCTTTCTTGGCCTCGCTGGGTCATTCATGTGAATGTCGACTCTTTAATAAGCTTGGTGAACTGCTGCAATGCGACTATGGGCGGAGGACGGTCCAAAAAGGAGAACATGAGGTAGATTTGGTGGGTTGATATACCCGGATGACGTCATTTGATAGGTAGGGCTTGTAACTTACCGACCAATCATTGATCAGATAATTTGTGGGTTCAGAGCCCCGCTCTTCTCATGACGTCACCCGGTAGCTCGGGCAACTGCTGAAATTGCTGAAATGCAACTCCTGGCAGAAGGCGGTTCAAATAGGAGGACGTAATGTATGTTTGCTGCATTGAAGTACACGGCTGACGTCATCTGATAGGTGGGGTTTGGCATTGACCGACCAATCATTCATTCATCAGATAACTTGTGGGTTCAGAGCCCCGCTCTTTTCAAAACATCACCCGGGAGCTCAGGGAAGCAACCTTACCTTATGATGTCCTGTTTGGTTCTTCTTCCGTTCACGGTGGCCTTTCTTGGCCTTGTTGGCTTATTCATGTGAATGTCGACTCTTTAATAAGCTCGGACAAAAGCTGAAATGAGACTCTGGCCGGAAGACGGTGCAAACAGGAGAACATAAGTTTGGGTTGCTGCGTTGAAGTACACGGCTGACGTCATCTGATAGGTGGTGTTTGGCATTGACCGACCAATCATTCTTTCATCAGATAACTTGTGGGTTAAGAGCCCCGCTCTTTTCGAAACATCACCCGGGAGCTCAGAGAAGCAACCTTACCTTATGATGTCCTGTTTGGTACTTCTTCCGTTCACGGTGGCCTTTCTTGGCCTTGTTGGCTTATTCATGTGAATGTCGACTCTTTAATAAGCTCGGACAACAGCTGAAATGCGACTCTGGGTGGAAGACGGTCCAAAAAGGAGAACATAAAGTAGATTTGGTGTGTTGATTTACCCGGATGACGTCATTTGATAGATGGGGCTTGGAACTTACCGACCAATCATTGATCAGACAATTTGTGTGTTCAGAGCCCCGCTCTTCTCCTGACTGCACCCGGGAGCTCAGTGTAGCAACCCTGCCTTATGATGTCCTGTTTGGTTCCTCTTCTTCTCACGTCGCCTTTCTTGGCCTCGGTAGCTCATTCATGTGAATGTTGACTCTTTAATAAGCTCGATCAACTGTTGAAATGCGACTCTGGGTGGAAGACGGTCCAAATAGGAGAACATAAGGTAGAGTTCCTGCGTTAAAGTAGCCGGATGACGTCGTCTGATGGGTTGGGCTTGGACATGACCAATCATTGGTCAGATGGTTTATAGGAAAAAATTCCCGCCCTTCTCATGACGTCACTCGGGCAACTGAGAGTAGCAACCCTACCTTATGTGTTCATATTTTGTTTGTCTTCCCCTCACGTCGCCTTTATTTGCCTCGCTTGCTTATTCATGTAAATGTTGACTCTTTAATATAAAGAGCTCGGTCAACTGCTGAAATGCGACTATGGTCGGAAGACGGTCCAAATAGGAGAACATAAGGTAGGGTTACTGCTTTGAAGTAGTCGGAAGACGTCATGTGATACGTGGGGTTTGGGAATAACCGACCAATCATTGATGAGAAAATTTGTGGGTTCAGAGCCCCGCCCTTCTCATGACATCACCCGGGAGCTAAGAGAAGCAACCCTACCTTATGATGTGCTGTTTGGTTTCTCTTCTACTCACGGTGGCCTATCTTGGCCTCTTTGGCTCATTCATGTGAATGTCGACTCTTTAATAAGCTCGGTCAACTGTTGCAATGCGACTATGGGCGGAAGACGGTCCAAAAAGGAGAACATAAGGTAGATTTGGTGGGTTGATATACCCGGATGACGTCATTTGATAGGTAGGGCTTGTAACTTACCGACCAATCATTGATCAGATAATTTGTGGGTTCAGTGCCCCGCTTTTCTCATGACGTTACCCGGGAGCTCGGGCAACTGCTGAAATTGCTGAAATGCAACTCCTGGCAGAAGGCGGTTCAAATAGGACATAATGTATGGTTGCTGCGTTGAAGTACACGGCTGACGTCATCTGATAGGTGGGGTTTGGCATTGACCGACCAATCATTCATTCATCAGATAACTTGTGGGTTCAGAGCCCCGCTCTTTTCAAAACATCACCCGGGAGCTCAGAGAAGCAACCTTACCTTATGATGTCCTGTTTGGTTCTTCTTCCGTTCACGGTGGCCTTTCTTGGCCTTATTGGCTTATTCATGTGAATGTCGACTCTAATAAGCTCGGACAACAGCTGAAATGCGACTCTGGGTGCAAGACGGTCCAAAAAAGGAGAACATAAGGTAGATTTGGTGTGTTGATGTACCCGGATGACATCATTTGATAGATGAGGCTTGGAACTTACCGACCAATCACTGATCAGACAATTTGTGTGTTCAGAGCCCCGCTCTTCTCCTGACTGCACCCGGGAGCTCAGAGTAGCAACCCTACCTTATGATATCCTGATTGGTTCCTCTTCCCCTCACGTCGCCTTTCTTGGCCTCGGTAGCTCATTCATGTGAATGTTGACTCTTTAATAAGCTCGATCAACTGTTGAAATGCGACTCTGGGTGGAAGACGGTCCAAATAGGAGAACATAAGGTAGAGTTCCTGCGTTAAAGTAGCCGGATGACGTCGTCTGATGGTTTGGGCTTGGACATGACCAATCATTAGTCAGATGGTTTATAGGAAAAAAATCCCGCCCTTCTTCTGACGTCACTCGGGCAACTGAGAGTAGCAACCCTACCTTATGTGTTCCTATTTTGTTTGTCTTCCCCTCACGTCGCCTTTATTTGCCTCGCTTGCTTATTCATATGAATGTTGACTCTTTAATATAAAAAGCTCGGTCAAGTGCTAAAATGCGACTATGGTCGGAAGACGGTCCAAATAGGAGAACATAAGGTAGGGTTGCTGCTTTGAAGTAGTCGGAAGACGTCATGTGATACGTGGGGTTTGGGAATAACCGACCAATCATTGATGAGAAAATTTGTGGGTTCAGAGCCCCGCCCTTCTCATGACATCACCCGGGAGCTAAGAGAAGCAACCCTACCTTATGATGTGCTGTTTGGTTTCTCTTCTGCTCACGGTGGCCTTTCTTGGCCTCTTTGGTTCATTCATGTGAATGTCGACTCTTTAATAAGCTCGGTCAACTGTTGCAATGCGACTATGGGCGGAAGACGGTCCAAAAAGGAGAACATGAGGTAGATTTGGTGTGTTGATGGACCCGGATGACGTCATTTGATAGGTAGGGCTTGTAACTTACCGACCAATCATTGATCAGATAATTTGTGGGTTCAGAGCCCCGCTCTTCTCATGACGTCACCCGGGAGCTCGGGCAACTGCTGAAATTGCTGAAATGCAACTCCTGGCAGAAGGCGGTTCAAATAGGAGGACATAATATATGGTTGCTGCGTTGAAGTACACGGCTGACGTCATCTGTTAGGTGGGGTTTGGCATTGACCGACCAATCATTCATTCATCAGATAACTTGTGGGTTCAGAGCCCCGCTCTTTTCAAAACATCACCCGGGAGCTCAGAGAAGCAACCTTACCTTATGATGTCCTGTTTGGTTCTTCTTCCGTTCACGGTGGCCTTTCTTGGCCTTGTTGGCTTATTCATGTGAATGTCGACTCTTTCATAAGCTCGGACAACAACTGAAATGCGACTCTGGGTGCAAGACGGTCCAAAAAGGAGAACATAAGGTAGATTTGGTGTGTTGATGTACCCGGATGACGTCATTTGATAGATGAGGCTTGGAACTTACCGACCAATCACTGATCAGACAATTTGTGTGTTCAGAGCCCCGCTCTTCTCCTGACTGCACCCGGGAGCTCAGAGTAGCAACACTACCTTATGATGTCCTGTTTGGTTCCTCTTCCCCTCACGTCGCCTTTCTTGGCCTTGGTCGCTCATTCATGTGAATGTTGACTCTTTAATATGCTCGATCAACTGTTTAAATGCGACTCTGGGTGGAAGACGGTCCAAATAGGAGAACATAAGGTAGAGTTCCTGCGTTAAAGTAGCCGGATGACGTCGTCTGATGGGTTGGGCTTGGACATGACCAATCATTGATCAGATGGTTTACAGGAAAAAATCCCGCCCTTCTCATGACGTCACTCGGGCAACTGAGAGTAGCAACCCTACCTTATGTGTTCCTATTTTGTTTGTCTTCCCCTCACGTCGCCTTTATTTGCCTCGCTTGCTTATTCATGTGAATGTTGACTCTTTAATATAAAAAGCTCGGTCAAGTGCTGAAATGCGACTATGGTCGGAAGACGGTCCAAATAGGAGAACATAAGGTAGGGTTGCTGCTTTGAAGTAGTCGGAAGACGGCATCTGATACGTGGGGTTTGGGAAATATACCGACCAATCATTGATGAGAAAATTTGTGGGTTCAGAGCCCCGCCCTTCTCATGACATCACCCGGGAGCGCAGAGAAGCAACCCTACCTTATGATGTGCTGTTTGGTTTCTCTTCTGGTCACGGTGGCCTTTCTTGGCCTCTTTGGCTCATTCATGTGAATGTCGACTCTTTAATAAGCTCGGTCAACTGTTGCAATGCGACTATGGGCGGAAGACGGTCCAAAAAGGAGAACATAAGGTAGATTTGGTGTGTTGATGTACCAGGATGACGTCATTTGATAGATGGGGCTTGGAACTTACTGACCAATCATTGATCAGATAACTTGTGTGTTCAGAGCCCCGCTCTTCTATGACGTCACCCGAGAGCTCAGAGTAGCAACGCAACCTTATGATGTCCTGTTTGGTTTCTCTTCCCCTCAGGTCGCCTTTCTTGGCCTCGCTGGCTCAATCATGTGAATGTTGTTGACTCTTTAATAAGCTCAGTCATCTGGTGAAATGCGACTCTGGGCGGAAGACGGTCCAAATAGGAGAACATAAAGTAGAGTTCCTCCGTTAAAGTAACCGGATGACGTCGTCTGATGGGTTGGGTTTCGACATGACCAATCATTGGTCAGATAGATTGTTTATAGGTACAAAATCCCGTCCTTCTCATGACGTCACTCGGGCAACTGTCAGTAGCAACCCTACCTTATGATGTCCTATTTGGTTTCTCTTCCCCTCACGTCGCCTTTCTTTGCCTCGCTAGCTCATTCATGTGTGAATGTATAAGACTCTTTGATAAGCTCGGTCAACTGCTGAAATGCGACTATGGTCGGAAGACGGTCCAAATAGGAGAACATAATGCAGGTTTGCTGCTTTGAAGTAGTGGGCTGACTTCATCTGATACGTGGGGTTTGGGATTAACCGACCAATCAATCATTGATGTGATAATTTGTGGGTTCAGAGCCCCGCCCTTCTCATGACATCACCCGGTAGCTCAGAGAAGAAACCCTACCTTATGATATGCTTTTTGGTTTCTCTTCTGCTCACGGTGGCCTTTCTTGGCCTCGCTGGCTCATTCATGTGAATGTCGACTCTTTAATAAGCTCGGTGAACTGATGCAATGCGACTATGGGCGGAAGACGGTCCAAAAAGGAGAACATGAGGTAGATTTGGTGTGTTGAAGTACCCGGATGACGTCATTTGATAGGTAGGGCTTGTAACTTACCGACCAATTATTGATCAGATAATTTGTGGGTTCAGAGCCCCGCTCTTCTCATGACGTCACCCAGGAGCTCGGGCAACTGCTGACATTGCTGAAATGCAACTCCTGGCAGAAGGCGGTTCAAATAGGAGGACATAATGTATGGTTGCTGCGTTGAAGTACACGGCTGACGTCATCTGATAGGTGGGGTTTGGCATTGACCGAACAATCATTCATTCATCAGATAACTTGTGGGTACAGAGCCCCGCCCTTTTCAAAACATCACCCTGGAGCTCAGAGAAGCAACCTTACCTTATGATGTCTTGTTTGGTTCTTCTTCCGTTCACGGTGGCCTTTCTTGGCCTTGTTGGCTTATTCATGTGAATGTCGACTCTTTAATAAGCTCGGACAACAGCTGAAATGAGACTCTGGCCGGAAGACGGTGCAAACAGCAGAACATAAGTTTGGGTTGCTGCGTTGAAGTACACGGCTGACGTCATCTGATAGGTGGGGTTTGGCATTGACCGACCAATCATTCATTCAACAGATAACTTGTGGGTTCAGAGCTCCGCTCTTTTCAAAACATCACCCGGGAGCTCAGAGAAGCAACCTTACCTTATGATGTCCTGTTTGGTTCTTCTTCCGTTCACGGTGGCCTTTCTTGGCCTTGTTGGCTTATTCATGTGAATGTCGACTCTTTAATAAGCTCGGACAACAGCTGAAATGCGACTCTGGGTGGAAGACGGTCCAAAAAGGAGAACATAAGGTAGATTTGGTGTGTTGATGTACCCGGATGACGTCATTTGATAGATGAGGCTTGGAACTTACCGACCAATCATTGATCAGACAATTTGTGTGTTCAGAGCCCCGCTCTTCTCCTGACTGCACCCGGGAGCTCAGAGTAGCAACCCTACCTTATGATGTCCTGTTTGGTTCCTCTTACCCTCACGTCGCCTTTCTTGGCCTCGGTAGCTCATTCATGTGAATGTTGACTCTTTAATAAGCTCGATCAACTGTTGAAATGCGACTCTGTGTGGAAGACGGTCCAAATAGAATATAAGGTAGAGTTCCTGCGTTAAAGTAGCCGGATGACGTCGTCTGATGGGTTGGGCTTGGACATGACCAATCATTGGTCAGATGGTTTATAGGAAAAAAATCCCGCCCTTCTCATGACGTCACTCGGGCAACTGAGAGTAGCAACCCTACCTTATGTGTTCCTATTTTGTTTGTCTTCCCCTCACGTCGCCTTTATTTGCCTCGCTTGCTTATTCATGTGAATGTTGACTCTTTAATATAAAAAGCTCGGTCAACTGCTGAAATGCGACTATGGTCGGAAGACGGTCCAAATAGGAGAATATAAGGTAGGGTTGCTGCTTTGAAGTAGTCGGAAGACGTCATCTGATACGTGGGGTTTGGGAATAACCGACCAATCATTGATGAGAAAATTTGTGGGTTCAGAGCCCCGCCCTTCTCATGACATCACCCGGGAGCTCAGAGAAGCAACCCTACCTTATGATGTGCTATTTGGTTTCTCTTCTGGTCACGGTGGCCTTTATTGGCCTCTTTGGCTCATTCATGTGAATGTCGACTCTTTAATAAGCTCGGTCAACTGTTGCAATGCGACTATGGGCGGAAGACGGTCCAAAAAGGAGAACGTAAGGTAGATTTGGTGTGTTGATGTACCCTGATGACGTTATTTGATAGATGGGGCTTGGAACTTACCTGCCAATCATTGATCAGACAATTTGTGTGTTCAGAGCCCCGCTCTTCTGACTGCACCCGGGAGCTCAGAGTAGCAACCCTATCTTATTATGTCCTGTTTGGTTCCTCTTCCCCTCACGTCGCCTTTCTTCGCCTCGGTAGCTCATTCATGTGAATGTTGACTCTTTAATAAGCTCGATCAACTGTTGAAATGCGACTCTGGGCGGAAGCTTGTCCAAATAGGAGAACATAAAGGTAGAGTTCCTGCGTTAAAGTAGCCGGATGACGTCGTCTGATGGGTTGGGCCTGGACATGACCAATCATTGGTCAGATGGTTTATAGGAAAAAAATCCCGCCCTTCTCATGACGTCACTCGGGCAACTGAGAATAGCAACCCTACCTTATGTGTTCCTATTTGGTTTGGCTTCCCCTCACGTCGCCTTTATTTGTCTCGCTTGCTTATTCATGTGAATGTTGACTCTTTAATATATTAAGCTCGGTCAGCTGCTGAAATGCGACTATGGTCGGAAGACGGTCCAAATAGTAGAACATAAGGTAGGGTTGCTGCTTTGAAGTAGTCGGAAGACGTCATCTGATACGTGGGGTTTGGGAACAACCGATCAATCATTGATGAGAAAATTTGTGGGTTCAGAGCCCCGCCCTTCTCATGACATCACCCGGGAGCTGAGAGAAGCAACCCTACCTTATGATGTGCTGTTTGGTTTCTCTTCTGGTCACGGTGGCCTTTATTGGCCTCTTTGGCTCATTCATGTGAATTTCGACACTTTAATAAGCTCGGTCAACTGTTGGAATGCGACTATGGGCGGAAGACGGTCCAAAAAGGAGAACATAAGGTAGATTTGGTGTGTTGATGTTCCCGGATGACGTCATTTGATAGATGGGGCTTGGAACTTACTGACCAATCATTGATCAGGTAATTTGTGTTTTCAGAGCGCTCTTCTCATGACGTCACCCGAGAGCTCAGAGTAACAACGCAACCTTATGATGTCCTGTTTGGTTTCTCTTCCCCTCAGGTCGCCTTTCTTGGCCTCGCTGGCTCATTCATGTGAATGTCGACTCTTTAATAAGCTCGGTGAACTGCTGCAATGCGACTATGGGCGGAGGACGGTCCAAAAAGGAGAACATGAGGTAGATTTGGTGTTTTGGTGTACCCGGATGACGTCATTTGATAGGTAGGGCTTGTAACTTACCGACCAATCATTGATCAGATAATTTGTGTGTTCAGAGCCCCGCTCTTCTCATGACGTCACTCGGGAGCTCGGGCAACTGCTGAAATTGCTGAAATGCAACTCCTGGCAGAAGGCGGTTCAAATTGGAGGACATAATGTATGGTTGCTGCGTTGAAGTACACGGCTGACGTCATCTGATAGGTGGGGTTTGGCATTGACCGACCAATCATTCATTCATCAGATAACTTGTGGGTTCAGAGCCCCGCTCTTTTCAAAACATCACCCGGGAGCTCAGAGAAGCAACCTTACCTTATGATGTCCTGTTTGGTTCTTCTTCCGTTCACGGTGGCCTTTCTTGGCCTTGTTGGCTTATTCATGTGAATGTCGACTCTTTAATAAGCTCGGACAAGAGCTGAAATGAGACTCTGGCCGGAAGACGGTGCAAACAGGAGAACATAAGTTTGGGTTGCTGCGTTGAAGTACACGGCTGACGTCATCTGATAGGTGGGGTTTGGCATTGACCGACCAATCATTCATTCATCAGATAACTTGTGGGTTCAGAGCCCCGCTCTTTTCAAAACATCACCCGGGAGCTCATAGAAGCAACCTTACCTTATGATGTCCTCTTTGCTTCTTCTTCCGTTCACGGTGGCCTTTCTTGGCCTTGTTGGCTTATTCATGGAATGTCGACTCTTTAATAAGCTCGGACAACAGCTGAAATGCGACTCTGGGTGCAAGACGGTCCAAAAAGGAGAACATAAGGTAGATTTGGTGTGTTGATGTACCCGGATGACGTCATATGATAGGTGAGGCTTGGAACTTACCGACCAATCATTGATCAGACAATTTGTGTTTTCAGAGCCCCGCTCTTCTCCTGACTGCACCAGGGAGCTCAGAGTAGCAACCCTACCTTATGATGTCCTGTTTGGTTCCTCTTCTCCTCACGTCGCCTTTCTTGGCCTCGGTAGCTCATTCATGTGAATGTTGACTCTTTAATAAGCTCGATCAACTGTTGAAATGCGACTCTGGGTGAAAGACGGTCCAAATAGGAGAACAGAAGGTAGAGTTCCTGCGTTAAAGTTGCCGGATGACGTCGTCTGATGGGTTGGGCTTGGACATGACCAATCATTGGTCAGATGGTTTATAGGAAAAAAATCCCGCCCTTCTCATGACGTCACTCGGGCAACTGAGAGTAGCAACCCTACCTTATGTGTTCCTATTTTGTTTGTCTTCCCCTTACGTCGCCTTTATTTGCCTCGCTTGCTTATTCATGTGAATGTTGACTCTTTAATATTAAGATCTCGGTCAACTGCTGAAATGCGACTATGGTTGGAAGACGGTCCAAATAGGAGATCATAAGGTAGGGTTACTGCTTTGAAGTAGTCGGAAGACGCCATGTGATACGTGGGCTTTGGGAATAACCGACCAATCATTGATGAGAAAATTTGTGGGTTCAGAGCCCCGCCCTTCTCATGACATCACCCGGGAGCTAAGAGAAGCAACCCTACCTTTTGATGTGCTGTTTGGTTTCTCTTCTGCTCACGGTGGCCTTTCTTGGCCTCGCTGGCTCATTCATGTGAATGTCGACTCTTTAATAAGCTCGGTCAACTGTTGCAATGCGACTATGGGTGGAAGACGGTTCAAAAAGGAGAACATGAGGTAGATTTGGTGGGTTGATATACACGGATGACGTCATTTGATAGGTAGGGCTTGCAACTTACCGACCAATCATTGATCAGATAATTTGTGAGTTCAGAGCCCCGCTTTTCTCATGACGTCACCCGGGAGGTCGGGCAACTGCTGAAATTGCTGAAATGCAACTCCTGGCAGAAGGCGGTTCAAATAGGAGGACATAATGTATGGTTGCTGCGTTGAAGTACACGGCTGACGTCATCTGATAGGTGGGGTTTGGCATTGACCGACCAATCATTCATTCATCAGATAACTTGTGGGTTCAGAGCCCCGCTCTTTTCAAAACATCACCCGGGAGCTCAGAGAAGCAACCTTACCTTATGATGTCCTGTTTGGTTCTTCTTCCGTTCACGGTGGCCTTTCTTGGCCTTGTTGGCTTATTCATGTGAATGTCGACTCTAATAGGCTCGGACAACAGCTGAAATGCGACTCTGGGTGCAAGACGGTCCAAAAAGGAGAACATAAGGTAGATTTGGTGTGTTGATGTACCCGGATGACGTCATTTGATAGATGAGGCTTGGAACTTACCGACCAATCACTGATCAGACAATTTGTGTGTTCAGAGCCCCGCTCTTCTCCTGACTGCACCCGGGAGCTCAGAGTAGCAACCCTACCTTATGATGTCCTGTTTGGTTCCTCTTCCCCTCACGTCGCCTTTCTTGGCCTCGGTAGCTCATTCATGTGAATGTTGACTCTTTAATAAGCTCGATCAACTGTTGAAATTCGACTCTGGGTGAAAGACGGTCCAAATAGGAGAACAGAAGGTAGAGTTCCTGCGTTAAAGTAGCCGGATGACGTCGTCTGATGGGTTGGGCCTGGACATGACCAATCATTGGTCAGATGGTTTATAGGAAAAAATTCCCGCACTTCTCATGACGTCACTCGGGCAACTGAGAGTAGCAACCCTACCTTATGTGTTCCTATTTTGTTTGTCTTCCACTCACGTCGCCTTTATTTGCCTCGCTTGCTTATTCATGTGAATGTTGACTCTTTGATATAAAGAGCTCGGTCAACTGCTGAAATGCGACTATGGTCGGAAGACGGTCCAAATAGGAGAACATAAGGTAGGGTTACTGCTTTGAAGTAGTCGGAAGACGTCATCTGATACGTGGGCTTTGGGAATAACCGACCAATCATTGATGAGAAAATTTGTGGGTTCAGAGCCCCGCCCTTCTCATGACATCACCCGGGACCTAAGAGAAGCAACCCTACCTTATGATGTGCTGTTTGGTTTCTCTTCTGCTCACGGTGGCGTTTCTTGGCCTCTTTGGCTCATTCATGTGAATGTCGACTCTTTAATAAGCTCGGTCAACTGTTGCAATGCGACTATGGGCGGAAGACTGTCCAAAAAGGAGAACATGAGGTAGATTTGGTGTGTTGATGAACCCGGATGACGTCATTTGATAGGTAGGGCTTGTAACTTACCGACCAATCATTAATGGATCAGATAATTTGTGGGTTCAGAGCCCCGCTCTTCTCATGACGTCACCAGGGAGCTCGGGCAACTGCTGAAATTTCTGAAATGCAACTCCTGGCAGAAGGCGGTTCAAATAGGAGGACATAATGTATGGTTGCTGCGTTGAAGTACACGGCTGACGTCATCTGTTAGGTGGGGTTTGGCATTGACCGACCAATCATTCATTCATCAGATAACTTGTGGGTTCAGAGCCCCGCTCTTTTCAAAACATCACCCGGGAGCTCAGAGAAGCAACCTTACCTTATGATGTCCTGTTTGGTTATTCTTCCGTTCACGGTGGCCTTTCTTGGCCTTGTTGGCTTATTCATGTGAATGTCGACTCTTTCATAAGCTCGGACAACAGCTGAAATGGGACTCTGGCCGGAAGACGGTGCAAACAGGAGAACATAAGTTTGGGCTGCTGCGTTGAAGTACACGGCTGACGTCATATGGTAGGTGGGGTTTGGCATTGACCGACCAATCATTCATTCATCAGATAACTTGTGGGTTCAGAGCCCCGCTCTTTTCAAAACATCACCCGGGAGCTCAGAGAAGCAACCTTACCTTATGATGTCCTGTTTGCTTCTTCTTCCGTTCACGGTGGCCTTTCTTGGCCTTGTTGGCTTATTCATGTTAATGTCGACTCTAATAAGCTCGGACAACAGCTGAAATGCGACTCTGGGTGCAAGACGGTCCAAAAAGGAGAACATAAGGTAGATTTGGTGTGTTGATTTACCCGGATGACATCATTTGATAGATGAGGCTTGGAACTTACCGACCAATCACTAATCAGACAATTTGTGTGTTCAGAGCCCCGCTCATCTCCTGACTGCACCCGGGAGCTCAGAGTAGCAACCCTACCTTATGATGTCCTGTTTGGTTCCTCTTCCCCTCACGTCGCCTTTCTTGGCCTCGGTAGCTCATTCATGTGAATGTTGACTCTTTAATAAGCTCGATCAACTGTTGAAATGCGACTCTGGGTGGAAGACGGTCCAAATAGGAGAACATAAGGTAGAGTTCCTGCGTTAAAGTAGCCGGATGACGTCGTCTGATGGGTTGGGCTTGGACATGACCAATCATTGGTCAGATGGTTTATAGGAAAAAAATCTCGCACTTCTCATGACGTCACTCGGGCAACTGAGAGTAGCAACCCTACCTTATGTGTTCCTATTTTGTTTGTCTTCCCCTCACGTCGCCTTTATTTGCCTCGCTTGCTTATTCATGTGAATGTTAACTCTTTAATATAAAAAGCTCGGTCAACTGCTGAAATGCGACTATGGTCGGAAGACGGTCCAAATAGGAGAACATAAGGTAGGGTTACTGCTTTGAAGTAGTCGGAAGACGTCATGTGATACGTGGGCTTTGGGAATAACCGACCAATCATTGATGAGAAAATTTGTGGGTTCAGAGCCCCGCCCTTCTCATGACATCACCCGGGACCTAAGAGAAGCAACCCTACCTTATGATGTGCTGTTTGGTTTCTCTTCTGCTCACGGTGGCGTTTCTTGGCCTCTTTGGCTCATTCATGTGAATGTCGACTCTTTAATAAGCTCGGTCAACTGTTGCAATGCGACTATGGGCGGAAGACTGTCCAAAAAGGAGAACATGAGGTAGATTTGGTGTGTTGATGAACCCGGATGACGTCATTTGATAGGTAGGGCTTGTAACTTACCGACCAATCATTAATGGATCAGATAATTTGTGGGTTCAGAGCCCCGCTCTTCTCATGACGTCACCAGGGAGCTCGGGCAACTGCTGAAATTTCTGAAATGCAACTCCTGGCAGAAGGCGGTTCAAATAGGAGGACATAATGTATGGTTGCTGCGTTGAAGTACACGGCTGACGTCATCTGTTAGGTGGGGTTTGGCATTGACCGACCAATCATTCATTCATCAGATAACTTGTGGGTTCAGAGCCCCGCTCTTTTCAAAACATCACCCGGGAGCTCAGAGAAGCAACCTTACCTTATGATGTCCTGTTTGGTTATTCTTCCGTTCACGGTGGCCTTTCTTGGCCTTGTTGGCTTATTCATGTGAATGTCGACTCTTTCATAAGCTCGGACAACAGCTGAAATGGGACTCTGGCCGGAAGACGGTGCAAACAGGAGAACATAAGTTTGGGTTGCTGCGTTGAAGTACACGGCTGACGTCATATGGTAGGTGGGGTTTGGCATTGACCGACCAATCATTCATTCATCAGATAACTTGTGGGTTCAGAGCCCCGCTCTTTTCAAAACATCACCCGGGAGCTCAGAGAAGCAACCTTACCTTATGATGTCCTGTTTGCTTCTTCTTCCGTTCACGGTGGCCTTTCTTGGCCTTGTTGGCTTATTCATGTTAATGTCGACTCTAATAAGCTCGGACAACAGCTGAAATGCGACTCTGGGTGCAAGACGGTCCAAAAAGGAGAACATAAGGTAGATTTGGTGTGTTGATTTACCCGGATGACATCATTTGATAGATGAGGCTTGGAACTTACCGACCAATCACTAATCAGACAATTTGTGTGTTCAGAGCCCCGCTCATCTCCTGACTGCACCCGGGAGCTCAGAGTAGCAACCCTACCTTATGATGTCCTGTTTGGTTCCTCTTCCCCTCACGTCGCCTTTCTTGGCCTCGGTAGCTCATTCATGTGAATGTTGACTCTTTAATAAGCTCGATCAACTGTTGAAATGCGACTCTGGGTGGAAGACGGTCCAAATAGGAGAACATAAGGTAGAGTTCCTGCGTTAAAGTAGCCGGATGACGTCGTCTGATGGGTTGGGCTTGGACATGACCAATCATTGGTCAGATGGTTTATAGGAAAAAAATCTCGCACTTCTCATGACGTCACTCGGGCAACTGAGAGTAGCAACCCTACCTTATGTGTTCCTATTTTGTTTGTCTTCCCCTCACGTCGCCTTTATTTGCCTCGCTTGCTTATTCATGTGAATGTTAACTCTTTAATATAAAAAGCTCGGTCAACTGCTGAAATGCGACTATGGTCGGAAGACGGTCCAAATAGGAGAACATAAGGTAGGGTTACTGCTTTGAAGTAGTCGGAAGACGTCATGTGATACGTGGGGTTTGGGAATAACCGACCAATCATTGATGAGAAAATTTGTGGGTTCAGAGCCCCGCCCTTCTCATGACATCACCCGGGAGCTAAGAGAAGCAACCCAACCTTATGATGTGCTGTTTGGTTTCTCTTCTGCTCACGGTGGCCTTTCTTGGCCTCTTTGGCTCATTCATGTGAATGTCGACTCTTTAATAAGCTCGGTCAACTGTTGCAATGCGACTATGGGCGGAAGACTGTCCAAAAAGGAGAACATGAGGGAGATTTGGTGTGTTGATGAACCCGGATGACGTCATTTGATAGGTAGGGCCTGTAACTTACCGATCAATCATTGATCAGATAATTTGTGGGTTCAGAGCCCCGCTCTTCTCATGACGTCACCCGGGAGCTCGGGCAAATGCTGAAATTGCTGAAATGCAACTCCTGGCAGAAGGCGGTTCAAATAGGAGGATATAATGTATGGTTGCTGCGTTGAAGTACACGGCTGACGTCATCTGATAGGTGGAGTTTGGCATTGACCGACCAATCATTCATTCATCAGATAACTTGTGGGTTCAGAGCCCCGCTCTTTTCAAAACATCACCCGGGAGCTCAGAGAAGCAACCTTACCTTATGATGTCCTGTTTGGTTCTTCTTCCGTTCACGGTGGCCTTTCTTGGCCTTGTTGGCTTATTCATGTGAATGTCGACTCTTTAATAAGCTCGGACAACAACTGAAATGCGACTCTGGGTGCAAGACGGTCCAAAAAGGAGAACATAAGGTAGATTTGGTGTGTTGATGTACCCGGATGACGTCATTTGATAGGTGAGGCTTGAAACTTACCGACCAATCATTGATCAGACAATTTGTGTGTTCAGAGCCCCGCTCTTCTCCTGACTGCACCCGGGAGCTCAGAGTAGCAACCCTACCTTATGATGTCCTGTTTGGTTCCTCTTTCCCTCACGTCGCCTTTCTTGGCCTCGGTAGCTCATTCATGTGAATGTTGACTCTTTAATAAGCTCGGTAAACTGTTCCAATGCGACTCTGGGCGGAAGACGGTCCAAAAAGGAGAACATGAGGTAGATTTGCGGTGTTGATGTACTCGGATGACGTCATTTGATAGGTGTGGCTTGTAACTTACCGATCAATCATTGATCATATAATTTGTGGGTTCAGAGCCCCGCTCTTCTCATGACGTCACCCGGGAGCTCGGGCAACTGCTGAAATTGCTGAAATGCAACTCCTGGCAGAAGGCGGTTCAAATAGGAGGATATAATGTATGGTTGCTGCGTTGAAGTACACGGCTGACGTCATCTGATAGGTGGGGTTTGGCATTGACCGACCAATCATTCATTCATCAGATAACTTGTGGGTTCAGAGCCCCGCTCTTTTCAAAACATCACCCGGGAGCTCAGAGAAGCAACCTTACCTTATGATGTCCTGTTTGGTTCTTCTTCCGTTCACGGTGGCCTTTCTTGGCCTTGTTGGCTTATTCATGTGAATGTCGACTCTTTAATAAGCTCGGACAACAACTGAAATGCGACTCTGGGTGCAAGACGGTCCAAAAAGGAGAACATAAGGTAGATTTGGTGTGTTGATGTACCCGGATGACGTCATTTGATAGGTGAGGCTTGAAACTTACCGACCAATCATTGATCAGACAATTTGTGTGTTCAGAGCCCCGCTCTTCTCCTGACTGCACCCGGGAGCTCAGAGTAGCAACCCTACCTTATGATGTCCTGTTTGGTTCCTCTTTCCCTCACGTCGCCTTTCTTGGCCTCGGTAGCTCATTCATGTGAATGTTGACTCTTTAATAAGCTCGGTAAACTGTTCCAATGCGACTATGGGCGGAAGACGGTCCAAAAAGGAGAACATGAGGTAGATTTGCGGTGTTGATGTACTCGGATGACGTCATTTGATAGGTGAGGCTTGTAACTTACCGATCAATCATTGATCATATAATTTGTGGGTTCAGAGCCCCGCTCTTCTCATGACGTCACCCGGGAGCTCGGGCAACTGCTGAAATTGCTGAAATGCAACTCCTGGCAGAAGGCGGTTCAAATAGGAGGATATAATGTATGGTTGCTGCGTTGAAGTACACGGCTGACGTCATCTGATAGGTGGGGTTTGGCATTGACCGACCAATCATTCATTCATCAGATAACTTGTGGGTTCAGAGCCCCGCTCTTTTCAAAACATCACCCGGGAGCTCAGAGAAGCAACCTTACCTTATGATGTCCTGTTTGGTTCTTCTTCCGTTCACGGTGGCCTTTCTTGTCCTTGTTGGCTTATTCATGTGAATGTCGACTCTTTAATAAGCTCGGACAACAACTGAAATGCGACTCTGGGTGCAAGACGGTCCAAAAAGGAGAACATAAGGTAGATTTGGTGTGTTGATGTACCCGGATGACGTCATTTGATAGGTGAGGCTTGAAACTTACCGACCAATCATTGATCAAACAATTTGTGTGTTCAGAGCCCCGCTCTTCTCCTGACTGCACCCGGGAGCTCAGAGTAGCAACCCTACCTTATGATGTCCTATTTGGTTCCTCTTTCCCTCACGTCGCCTTTCTTGGCCTCGGTAGCTCATTCATGTGAATGTTGACTCTTTAATAAGCTCGATCAACTGTTGAAATGCGACTCTGGGTGGAAGCTTGTCCAAATAGGAGAACATATGGTAGAGTTCCTGCCTTAAAGTAGCCGGATGACGTCGTCTGATGGGTTGGGCTTGGACATGACCAATCATTGGTCAGATGGTTTATAGGAAAAAAATCCCGCCCTTCTCATGACGTCACTCGGGCAACTGAGAGTAGCAACCCTACCTTATGTGTTCCTATTTTGTTTGTCTTCCCCTCACGTCGCCTTTATTTGCCTCGCTTGCTTATTCATGTGAATGTTGACTCTTTAATATAAAAAGCTCGGTCAACTGCTGAAATGCGACTATGGTCGGAAGACGGTCCAAATAGGAGAACATAAGGTAGTGTTACTGCTTTGAAGTAGTCGGAAGACGTCATGTGATACGTGGGGTTTGGGAATAACCGACAATTCATTGATGAGAAAATTTGTGGGTTCAGAGCCCCGCCCTTCTCATGACATCACCCGGGAGCTCAGAGAAGCAACCCTACCTTATGATGTGCTGTTTGGTTTCTCTTCTGGTCACGGTGGCCTTTATTGGCCTCTTTGGCTCATTCATGTGAATGTCGACTCTTTAATAAGCTCGGTCAACTGTTGCAATGCGACTATGGGCGGAAGACGGTCCAAAAAGGAGAACGTAAGGTAGATTTGGTGTGTTGATGTACCCGGATGACGTTATTTGATAGATGGGGCTTGGAACTTACCTACCAATCATTGATCAGACAATTTGTGTGTTCAGAGCCCCGCTCTTCTCCTGACTGCACCCGGGAGCTCAGAGTAGCAACCCTATCTTATGATGTCCTGTTTGGTTCCTCTTCCCCTCACGTCGCCTTTCTTCGCCTCTGTAGCTCATTCATGTGAATGTTGACTCTTTAATAAGCTCGATCAACTGTTGAAATGCTACTCTGGACTTAAGCTTGTTCAAATAGGAGAACATAAGGTAGAGTTCCTGCGTTAAAGTAGCCGGATGACGTCGTCTGATGGTTTGGGCTTGGACATGACCAATCACTGGTCAGATAGATAGATGGTTTATAGGAAAAAAATCCCGCCCTTCTCATGACGTCACTCGGGCAACTGAGAGTAGCAACCCTACCTTATGTTTTCCTATTTGGTTTGGGTTCCCCTCACGTCGCCTTTATTTGCCTCGCTTGCTTATTCATGTGAATGTTGACTCTTTAATATAAAAAGCTCGGTCAGCTGCTGAAATGCGACTATCGTCGGAAGACGGTCCAAATAGGAGAACATAAGGTAGGGTTGCTGCTTTGAAGTAGACGGAAGGCGTCATCTAATACGTGGGGTTTGGGAATAACCTACGAATCATTGATGAGAAAATTTGTGGGTTCAGAGCCCCGCCCTTCTCATGACATCACCCGGGAGCTCAGAGAAGCAACCCTACCTTATGATGTGCTGTTTGGTTTCTCTTCTGGTCACGGTGGCCTTTATTGGCCTCTTTGGCTCATTCATGTGAATGTCGACTCTTTAATAAGCTCGGTCAACTGTTGCAATGCGACTATGGGCGGAAGACGGTCCAAAAAGGAGAACATAAGCTAGATTTGGTGTGTTGATGTACCCGGATGACGTCATTTGATAGATGGGGCTTGGAACTTACTGACCAATCATTGATCAGGTGATTTGTGTGTTCAGAGCCCCGCTCTTCTCATGACGTCACCCGAGAGCTCAGAGTAGCAACGCAACCCTATGATGTCCTGTTTGGTTTCTCTTCCCCTCAGGTCGCCTTTCTTGGCCTCGCTGGCTCATTCATGTGAATGTCGACTCTTTAATAAGCTCGGTGAACTGCTGCAATGCGACTATCGGCGGAAGACGGTCCAAGAAGGAGAACATGAGGTAGGTTTGGTCGGTTGATGTACCCGGATGACGTCATTTGATAGGTAGGACTTGTAACGTACCGACCAATCATTGATCAGATAATTTGTGGGTTCAGAGCCCCGCTCTTATCATGACGTCACCCTGGAGCTCGGGCAACTGCTGAAATTGCTGAAATGCAACTCCTGGCAGAAGGCGGTTCAAATAGGAGGACATAATGTATGGTTGCTGCGATGAAGTACACGGCTGACGTCATCTGATAGGTGGGGTTTGGCATTGACCGACCAATCATTCATTCATCAGATAACTTGTGGGTTCAGAGCCCCGATCTTTTCAAAACATCACCCTGGAACTCAGAGAAGCAACCTTACCCTTATGATGTCCTGTTTGGTTCTTCTTCCCGTTCACGGTGCCTTTCTTGGCCTTGTTGGCTTATTCATGTGAATGTCGACTCTTTAATAAGCCGGACAACAGCTGAAATGCGGACTCTGGGGGGAAGGGACGGTCCAAAAAGGAGAAAAATAAGGTAGATTTGGTGTGTTGATGTCCCCGGGAAATGACGTAAATTTGATAGATGGGTTTGGGAAACTTACCGAACCAATCATTGATCAGAACAATTTTTTGTGTTCAGAGCCCCGCTCTTCTCCTACTGCACCCGGGAGCTCAGAGTGCAACCCTACCTTATGTGTCCTGTTTGGTTCCTCTTTCCCTCACGTCGCCTTTTTTGGGGCCCCGGTAGCTCATTCATGTGAATGTTGACTCTTTAATAAGCTCGATAACTGTTGAAAGCGCTCTGGGTGGAAGTTTGTCCAAATAGGAAACAAAAGGTTAGGTTCCTGCTTAAAGTAGCCGGATGACTTTCGTCTGAGGGGTTGGGCTTGGACATGACCAATCATTGGTCAGAGGGTTTTATAGGAAAAAAATCCCCCCCTTCTCATGACGTCCACTCGGGCAACTGAGAGTAGCAACCCTACCTTATGTGTTCCTATTTTGTTTGTCTTCCCCTCACGTCGCTTTATTTGCCTCGCTTGTTTAAATCATTAATGTTGACCTTTAATATAAAAGCTCGGTCAACTGCTGAAATGCGACTATGGTCGGAAGACGGTCCAAATAGGAAATAATGTAGGGTTACTGCTTTGAAGTATTGAAGACGTCCATTGATACGTGGGGTTTGGGAAATAACCGCCCAATCATTGATGAGAAAATTTGGGGGTTCAGAGCCCCGCCCTTCTCATGACATCCACGGGAGCTAAGAGAAGAAACCCTACCTTATGATGTGCTGTTTGGTTTCTTCTTCTGTTCAGGTGGTTTCTTGGCCTCTTTGGCATTCATGTGAATGTCGATTTAAGTCCCTTTACTTAAGCCCCGGGTCAAACTTTGTTGTTTCCGACCAAGGGGGCGACAATTGACCCGGATTGGTGAAGACCCGTCTTCTAATAAAGGAGAAACGAAAGGTGGGTTTTTGGGTTTTGGGGTAAGTGATGTATTTACCGGATGACGTTAAAATGGGGCTGAGGTAGTTGGCTTTTGATACTTTAAGTAACCGACCCAATCATTGATCAGTTAATTTGTGAGGTTCAGAGCCCCGCTTTCTCATGACGTCCCCGGGAGCTCGGGCAACTGCTGAAATTGCTGAAATGCAACTCCTGGCAAAAGGGGGTTCAAATAGGAGACTAAGTTGGTTGTGCTTTTAAGTCACGGCTGACGCCCTCTGTAGGGGGTTTGGCTTGACCCAAATCATTCATTCATCAATAACTTGGGGTTCAGACCCCCGTCTTTTCAAACTCCCCCCGGTCAGAGAAGAAACCCTTTACCTTAGATGTCCTTTTTTGGTTTTTTCCCGTTCACGGTGGCCTTTCTTGGCCTTGTTGGCTTATCATGTGAATGTCGACTTTTTAATAAGCTCGGCACAACAGCTAAAATTTTGGGACTCTGGCCGGAAGACGGTGCAAAAGAACAAAAGTTTGGGTTGCTGGCGTTGAAGTAAAACGGCTGAGGGTCAAGGGTAAGGGGTTTGGCATTGACCGACCAATCATTCATTCATCAGATAACTTGGGGGTTTCGGGAGCCCCGCTCTTTTCAAACATTCCACCCGGAGCTCAAGAACAATTTTTACCTTATGATGCCCTGTTTGGGGTTCTTCTTCCGTTCAGGGTGGCCTTTTTTTGGCTTTTTGGCTTATTCATTTTAATGTCGACTTTTTAAAAAGCTCGGACAACACTGAAATGCGACTCTGGGGGGAAGACGGTCAAAAAGGAGAACTAAGTAG
Organism: Panulirus ornatus; assembly: GCF_036320965.1. Lineage (NCBI taxonomy): Eukaryota > Metazoa > Arthropoda > Malacostraca > Decapoda > Palinuridae > Panulirus > Panulirus ornatus. The sequence goes on from NC_092264.1 coordinate 12,504,752, forward strand.
ATTTGGTGTGTTAAATTTTACCCGGAGACCATTTGATAGATGAGGCTTGGACTTACCGCCCAAAATCATTCGGGACAATTTGTGTGTTCAAAAGCCCCCGCTTTTTCCCCTTTGATGCACCGGGACCCAAAAGAGTAGCAACCCCTCCCTTATATGTCCTGTTTGGTTCCTTTTCCCCCTCACGCCCCTTTTTCTTGGCCTGGGTAGCTCTTCATGTGAATTTGACATCTTATAAGCTCGATCAACTTTTGAAATGCGACCTGGGTGAAGAGGTCCAAATAGGAAACATAAAGTATATTTTCCTGCGTTTAAAGACCCGGGAAAATGACGTCTTCTGATGGTTGGGCTTGGACATGACCATCTTTGGGTCAAAATGTTTAAAGAAAAAAATCCCCCCCTTTTAAAAATAAACGTCACTCGGGCAACTGAGAGTAGCAACCCCTACCTAATGTGTTTCCTATTTTGTTTGTCTTCACCCTCACTCGCCTTTATTTGCCTTTGCTTGCTTATTCATGTAAATGTTACTCTTTAATTTAAAAAGCTGGTCAACTGCTGAAATGCGACTTGGTCGGAAGACGGTCCAAATAAAAAAGAACATAAGGTAGGGTTTTTCTGCTTTGAAGGGGTCGGGAAAACCCTCATGTATACGTGGGGTTTTGGAATAACCGACCCAAAACATTGATGAGAACTGACGTCAACTGATAGATGGGGTTTGGCATTGACCGACCAATCATTCATTCATCAGATAACTTGTGGTGTGGTTTCAGAGCCCCGCTCTTTTCAAAACATCACCCGGGAGCTCAGAGAAGCAATCTTACCTTATGATGTCCTGTTTGGTTCTTCTTCCGTTCACGGTGGCCTTTCTTGGCTTTGTTGGCTTATTCATGTGAATGTCGACTCTTTAATAAGCTCGGACAACAGCTGAAATGCGACTCTGGGTGGAAGACGGTCCAAAAAGGAGAACATAAGGTAGATTTGGTGTGTTGATGTACCCGGATGACGTCATTTGATAGATGAGGCTTGGAACTTACCGACCAATCATTGATCAGACAATTTGTGTGTTCAGAGCCCCGCTCTTCTCCTGACTGCACCCGGGAGCTCAGAGTAGCAACCCTACCTTATGATGTCCTGTTTGGTTCCTCTTCCCCTCACGTCGCCTTTCTTGGCCTCGGTAGCTCATTCATGTGAATGTTGACTCTTTGATAAGCTCGATCAACTGTTGAAATGCGACTCTGGGTGGAAGCTTGTCCAAATAGGATAACATAAGGTATAGTTCCTGCGTTAAAGTAGCCGGATGACGTCGTCTGATGGGTTGGGCTTGGACATGACCAATCATTGGTCAGATGGTTTATAGGAAAAAAATCCCGCCCTTCTCATGACGTCACTCGGGCAACTGAGAGTAGCAACCCTACCTTATGTGTTCCTATTTTGTTTGTCTTCCCCTCACGTCGACTTTATTTGCCTTGCTTGCTTATTCATGTGGATGTTGACTCTTTAATATAAAAAGCTCGGTCAACTGCTGAAATGCGACTATGGTCGGAAGACGGTCGAAATAGAACATAAGGTAGGGTTACTGCTTTGAAGTAGACGGAAGGCGTCATCTGATACGTGGGGTTTGGGAATAACCTACGAATCATTGATGAGAAAATTTGTGGGTTCAGAGCCCCGCCCTTCTCATGACATCACCCGGGAGCTCAGAGAAGCAACCCTACCTTATGATGTGCTGTTTGGTTTCTCTTCTGGTCACGGTGGCCTTTATTGGCCTCTTTGGCTCATTCATGTGAATGTCGAATCTTTAATAAGCTCGGTCAACTGTTGCAATACGACTAAGGGCGGAAGACGGTCCAAAAAGGAGAACGTAAGGTAGATTTGGTGTGTTGATGTACCCGGATGACGTTATTTGATAGATGGGGCTTGGAACTTACCTACCAATCATTGATCAGACAATTTCTGTGTTCAGAGCCCCGCTCTTCTCCTGACTGCACCCGGGAGCTCAGAGTAGCAACCCTATCTTATGATGTCCTGTTTGGTTCATCTTCCCCTCACGTCGCCTTTCTTCGCCTCGGTAGCTCATTCATGTGAATGTTGACTCTTTAATAAGCTCGATCAACTGTTGAAATGCGTCTCTGGGCGGAAGCTTGTCCAAATAGGAGAACATAAGGTAGAGTTCTTGCGTTAAAGTAGCCGGATGACGTCGTCTGATGGGTTGGGCTTGGACATGACCAATCATTGGTCAGATAGATACATGGTTTATAGGAAAAAAATCCCGCCCTTCCTCTGACGTCACTCGGGCAACTGAGAGTAGCAACCCTACCTTATGTGTTCCTATTTGGTTTGGCTTCCCCTCACGTCGCCTTTATTTGCCTCGCTTGCTTGTTCATGTGAATGTTGACTCTTTCATATAATAAGCTCGGTCAGCTGCTGAAATGTGACTATGGTCGGAAGACGGTCCAATTAGTAGAACATAAGGTAGGGTTACTGCTCTGAAGTAGTCGGAAGACGTCATGTGATACGTGGGGTTTGGGAATAACCGACCAAATCATTGATGAGAAAATTTGTGGGTTCAGAGCCCCGCCCTTCTCATGACATCACCCGGGAGCTCAGAGAAGCAACCCTACCTTATGATGTGCTGTTTGGTTTCTCTTCTGGTCACGGTGGCCTTTCTTGGCCTCTTTGGCTCATTCATGTGAATGTGGACTCTTTAATAAGCTCGGTCAACTGTTGCAATGCGACTATGGGCGGAAGACGGTCCAAAAAGGAGAACATGAGGTAGATTTGGTGGGTTGATATACCCGGATGACGTCATTTGATAGGTAGGGCTTGTAACTTACCGACCAATCATTGATAAGATAATTTGTGGGTTCAGAGCCCCGCTCTTCTCATGACGTCACCCGGGAGCTCGGGCAACTGCTGAAATTGCTGAAATGCAACTCCTGGCAGAAGGCGGTTCAAATAGGAGGACATAATGTATGGTTGCTGCGTTGAAGTACGCGACTGACGTCATCTGATAGGTGGGGTTTGGCATTGACCGACCAATCATTCATTCATCAGATAACTTGTGGGTTCAGAGCCCCGCTCTTTTCAAAACATCATCCGGGAGCTCAGAGAAGCAACCTTACCTTATGATGTCCTGTTTGGTTCTTCTTCCGTTCACGGTGGCCTTTCTTGGCCTTGTTGGCTTATTCATGTGAATGTCGACTCTTTAATAAGCTCGGACAACAGCTGAAATGCGACTCTGGGTGCAAGACTGTCCAAAAAGGAGAACATAAGGTAGATTTGGTGTGTTGATTTACCCGGATGACGTCATTTGATAGATGGGGCTTGGAACTTACCGACCAATCACTGATCAGACAATTTGTGTGTTCAGAGCCCCGCTCTTCTACTGACTGCACCCGGGAGCTCAGAGTAGCAACCCTACCTTATGATGTCCTGTTTGGTTCCTCTTCTTCTCACGTCGCCTTTCTTGGCCTCGGTAGCTCATTCATGTGAATGTTGACTCTTTAATAAGCTCGATCAACTGTTGAAATGCGACTCTGGGTGGAAGACTGTCCAAATAGGAGAACATAAGGTAGAGTTCCTGCGTTAAAGTAGCCGGATGACGTCGTCTGATGGGTTGGGCTTGGACATGACCAATCATTGGTCAGATGGTTTATAGGAAAAAAATCCCGCACTTCTCATGACGTCACTCGGGCAACTGAGAGTAGCAACCCTACCTTATGTGTTCCTATTTTGTTTGTCTTCCCCTCACGTCGCCTTTATTTGCCTCGCTTGCTTATTCATGTAAATGTTGACTCTTTAATATAAAGAGCTCGGTCAACTGCTGAAATGCGACTATGGTCGGAAGACGGTCCAAATAGAACATAAGGTAGGGTTACTGCTTTGAAGTAGTCTGAAGACGTCATGTGATACGTGGGGTTTGGGAATAACCGACCAATCATTGATGAGAAAATTTGTGGGTTCAGAGCCCCGCCCTTCTCATGACATCACCCGGGAGCTAAGAGAAGCAACCCTACCTTATGATGTGCTGTTTGGTTTCTCTTCTGCTCACGGTGTCCTTTCTTGGCCTCTTTGGCTCATTCATGTGAATGTCGACTCTTTAATAAGCTCGGTCAACTGTTGCAATGCGACTATGGGCGGAAGACGGTTCAAAAAGGAGAACATGAGATAGATTTGGTGGGTTGATATACCCGGATGACGTCATTTGATAGGTAGGGCTTGTAACTTACCGACTAATCATTGATCAGATAATTTGTGGGTTCAGAGCCCCGCTCTTCTCATGACGTCACCCGGGAGCTCGGGCAACTGCTGAAATTGCTGAAATGCAACTCCTGGCAGAAGGCGATTCAAATAGGACATAATGTATGGTTGCTGCGTTGAAGTACACGGCTGACGTCATCTGATAGGTGGGGTTTGGCATTGACCGACCAATCATTCATTCATCAGATAACTTGTGGGTTCAGAGCCCTGCTCTTTTCAAAACATCACCCGGGAGCTCAGAGAAGCAACCTTACCTTATGATGTCCTGTTTGGTTCTTCTTCCGTTCACGGTGGCCTTTCTTGGCCTTATTGGCTTATTCATGTGAATGTCGACTCTAATAAGCTCGGACAACAGCTGAAATGCGACTCTGGGTGCAAAACGGTCCAAAAAGGAGAACATAAGGTAGATTTGGTGTGTTGATGTACCCGGATGACGTCATTTGATAGATGAGGCTTGGAACTTACCGACCAATCAATGATCAGACAATTTGTGTGTTCAGAACCCCGCTCTTCTTCTGACTGCACCCGGGAGCTCAGAGTAGCAACCCTACCTTATGATGTCCTGTTTGGTTCCTCTTCCCCTCACGTCGCCTTTCTTGGCCTCGGTAGCTCATTCATGTGAATGTTGACTCTTTAATAAGCTCGATCAACTGTTGAAATGCGACTCTGGGTGGAAGACGGTCCAAATAGGAGAACATAAGGTAGAGTTCCTGCGTTAAAGTAGCCGGATGACGTCGTCTGATGGGTTGGGCTTGGACATGACCAATCATTGGTCAGATGGTTTATAGGAAAAAATCCCGCCCTTCTTCTGACGTCACTCGGGCAACTGAGAGTAGCAACCCTACCTTATGTGTTCCTATTTTGTTTGTCTTCCCCTCACGTCGCCTTTATTTGCCTCGCTTGCTTATTCATGTGAATGTTGACTCTTTCATATAAAAAGCTCGGTCAACTGCTGAAATGCGACTATGGTCGGAAGACGGTCCAAATAGGAGAACATAAGGTAGGGTTACTGCTTTGAAGTAGTCGGAAGACGTCATCTGATACGTGGGGTTTTGGGAATAACCGACCAATCATTGATGAGAAAATTTTTGGGTTCAGAGCCCCGCCCTTCTCATGACATCACCCGGGAGCTAAGAGAAGCAACCCTACCTTATGATGTGCTGTTTGGTTTCTCTTCTGCTCACGGTGGCCTTTCTTGGCCTCTTTGGCTCATTCATGTGAATGTCGACTCTTTAATAAGCTCGGTCAACTGTTGCAATGCGACTATGGGCTGAAGACGGTCCAAAAAGGAGAACATGAGGTAGATTTGGTGTGTTGATGTACCCGGATGACGTCATTTGATAGGTAGGGCCTGTAACTTACCGATCAATCATTGATCAGATAATTTGTGGGTTCAGAGCCCCGCTCTTCTCATGACGTCACCCGGGAGCTCGGGCAACTCCTGAAATTGCTGAAATGCAACTCCTGGAAGAAGGCGGTTCAAATAGGAGGATATAATGTATGGTTGCTGCGTTGAAGTACACGGCTGACGTCATCTGATAGGTGGGGTTTGGCATTGACCGACCAATCATTCATTCATCAGATAACTTGTGGGTTCAGAGCCCCGCTCTTTTCAAAACATCACCCGGGAGCTCAGAAAAGCAACCTTACCTTATGATGTCCTGTTTGGTTCTTCTTCCGTTCACGGTGGCCTTTCTTGGCCTTGTTGGCTTATTTATGTGAATGTCGACTCTAATAAGCTCGGACAACAGCTGAAATGCGACTCTGGGTGCAAAACGGTCCAAAAAGGAGAACATAAGGTAGATTTGGTGTGTTGATGTACCCGGATGACGTCATTTGATAGATGAGGCTTGGAACTTACCGACCAATCAATGATCAGACAATTTGTGTGTTCAGAACCCCGCTCTTCTTCTGACTGCACCCGGGAGCTCAGAGTAGCAACCCTACCTTATGATGTCCTGTTTGGTTCCTCTTCCCCTCACGTCGCCTTTCTTGGCCTCGGTAGCTCATTCATGTGAATGTTGACTCTTTAATAAGCTCGATCAACTGTTGAAATGCGACTCTGGGTGGAAGACGGTCCAAATAGGAGAACATAAGGTAGAGTTCCTGCGTTAAAGTAGCCGGATGACGTCGTCTGATGGGTTGGGCTGGGACATGACCAATCATTGATCAGATGGTTTATAGGAAAAAATCCCGCCCTTCTCATGACGTCACTCGGGCAACTGAGAGTAGCAACCCTACCTTATGTGTTCCTATTTTGTTTGTCTTCCCTTCACGTCGCCTTTATTTGCCTCGCTTGCTTATTCATGTGAATGTTGACTCTTTAATATAAAAAGCTCGGTCAACTGCTGGGGGGGGGGGGGGGGGGGGGGGGGGGGGGGGGGGGGGGGGGGGGGGGGGGGGGGGGGGGGGGGGGGGGGGGGGGGGGGGGGGGGGGGGGGGGGGGGGGGGGGGGGGGGGGGGAAGAGGCGGTCAAATAGGAGGATATAATGTATGGTTGCTGCGTTGAAGTACACGGCTGACGTCATCTGATAGGTGGGGTTTGGCATTGACCGACCAATCATTCATTCATCAGATAACTTGTGGGTTCAGAGCCCGCTCTTTTCAAAACATCACCCGGGAGCTCAGAAAAGCAACCTTACCTTATGATGTCCTGTTTGGTTCTTCTTCCGTTCACGGTGGCCTTTCTTGGCCTTGTTGGCTTATTTATGTGAATGTCGACTCTAATAAGCTCGGACAACAGCTGAAATGGATCCTGGGTGCAAAACGGTCCAAAAAGGAGAACATAAGGTAGATTTTGGTGTGTTGATGTACCCGGATGACGTCATTTGATAGATGAGGCTTGGAACTTACCGACCAATCAATGATCAGACAATTTGTGTGTTCAGAACCCCGCTCTTCTTCTGACTGCACCCGGAGCTCAGAGTAGCAACCCTTACCTTATGATGTCCTGTTTGGTTCTCTTCCCTCACGTCGCCTTTCTTGGCCTCGGTCAACTGCTGAAATGCGACTATGGTCGGAAGACGGTCCAAATAGGAGAACATAAGGTAGGGTTACTGCTTTGAAGTAGTCGGAAGACGTCATCTGATACGTGGGGTTTTTGGGAATAACCGACCAATCATTGATGAGAAAATTTTTGGGTTCAGAGCCCCGCCCTTCTCATGACATCACCCGGGAGCTAAGAGAAGCAACCCTACCTTATGATGTGCTGTTTGGTTTCTCTTCTGCTCACGGTGGCCTTTCTTGGCCTCTTTGGCTCATTCATGTGAATGTCGACTCTTTAATAAGCTCGGTCAACTGTTGCAATGCGACTATGGGCTGAAGACGGTCCAAAAAGGAGAACATGAGGTAGATTTGGTGTGTTGATGTACCCGGATGACGTCATTTGATAGGTAGGGCCTGTAACTTACCGATCAATCATTGATCAGATAATTTGTGGGTTCAGAGCCCCGCTCTTCTCATGACGTCACCCGGGAGCTCGGGCAACTCCTGAAATTGCTGAAATGCAACTCCTGGAAGAAGGCGGTTCAAATAGGAGGATATAATGTATGGTTGCTGCGTTGAAGTACACGGCTGACGTCATCTGATAGGTGGGGTTTGGCATTGACCGACCAATCATTCATTCATCAGATAACTTGTGGGTTCAGAGCCCCGCTCTTTTCAAAACATCACCCGGGAGCTCAGAAAAGCAACCTTACCTTATGATGTCCTGTTTGGTTCTTCTTCCGTTCACGGTGGCCTTTCTTGGCCTTGTTGGCTTATTTATGTGAATGTCGACTCTAATAAGCTCGGACAACAGCTGAAATGCGACTCTGGGTGCAAGACGGTCCAAAAAGGAGAACATAAGGTAGATTTGGTGTGTTGATGTACCCGGATGACGTCATTTGATTGGTGAGGCTTGGAACTTACCGACCAATCATTGATCAGACAATTTGTGTGTTCAGAGCCCCGCTCTTCTCCTGACTGCACCCGGGAGCTCAGAGTAGCAACCCTACCTTATGATGTCCTGTTTGGTTCCTCTTCTCCTCACGTCGCCTTTCTTGGCCTCGGTAGCTCATTCATGTGAATGTTGACTCTTTAATAAGCTCGATCAACTGTTGAAATGCGACTCTGGGTGGAAGACGGTCCAAATAGGAGAACATAAGGTAGAGTTCCTGCGTTAAAGTAGCCGGATGACGTCGTCTGATGGGTTGGGCTTGGACATGACCAATCATTGATCAGATGGTTTATAGGAAAAAAATCCCGCCCTTCTCATGACGTCACTCGGGCAACTGAGAGTAGCAACCCTACCTTATTTGTTCCTATTTTGTTTGTCTTCCCCTCACGTCGCCTTTATTTGCCTCGCTTGCTTATTCATGTGAATGTTGACTCTTTAATATAAAAAGCTCGGTCAACTGCTGAAATGCGACTATGGTCGGAAGACGGTCCAAATAGGAGAACATAAGGTAGGGTTGATGCTTTGAAGTAGTCGGAAGACGTCATCTGATACGTGGGGTTTGGGAAATATACCGACCAATCATTGACGAGAAAATTTGTGGGTTCAGAGCCCCGCCCTTCTCATGACATCACCCGGGAGCGCAGAGAAACAACCCTACCTTATGTTGTGCTGTTTGTTTTCTCTTCTGCTCACGGTGGCCTTTCTTGGCCTCTTTGGCTCATTCATGTGAATGTCGACTCTTTAATAAGCTCGGTCAACTGTTGCAATGCGACTATGGGCGGAAGACGGTCCAAAAAGAACATAAGGTAGATTTGGTGTGTTGATGTACCAGGATGACGTCATTTGATAGATGGGGCTTCGAACTTACTGACCAATCATTGATCAGATAATTTGTGTGTTCAGAGCCCGGCTCTTCTCATGACGTCACCCGAGAGCTCAGAGTAGCAACGCAACCTTATGATGTCCTGTTTGGTTTCTCTTCCCCTCAGGTCGCCTTTCTTGGCCTCGTTGGCTCAATCATGTGAATGTTGTTGACTCTTTGATAAGCTCAGTCATCTGGTGAAATGCGACTCTGGGCGGAAGACGGTCCAAATAGGAGAACATAAGGTAGAGTTCCTACGTTTAAGTAACCGGATGACGTCGTCTGATGGGTTGGGCTTGGACATGACCAATCATTGGTCAGATAGATGGTTTATAGGTACAAAATCCCGTCCTTCTCATGACGTCACTCGGGCAATTGTGAGTAGCAACCCTACCTTATGATGTCCTATTTGGTTTCTCTTCCCCTCACGTCGCCTTTCTTTGCCTCGCTAGCTTATTCATGTGTGAATGTAGAAGACTCTTTGATAAGCTCGGTCAACTGCTGAAATGCGACTATGGTCGGAAGACGGTCCAAATAGGAGAACATAATGCAGGTTTGCTGCTTTGAAGTAGTCGGCTGACGTCATCTGATACGTGGGGTTTGGGATTAACCGACCAGTCAATCATTGATGTGATAATTTGTGGGTTCAGAGCCCCGCCCTTCTCATGACATCACCCGGTAGCTCAGAGAAGGAACCCTACCTTATGAGATGCTTTTTGGTTTCTCTTCTGCTCACGGTGGCCTTTATCGGCCTCGCTGGCTCATTCATGTGAATGTCGACTCTTTAATAAGCTCGGTGAACTGGTGCAATGCGACTATGGGCGGAAGACGGTCCAAAAAGGAGAACATGAGGTAGATTTGGTGGGTTGATATACCCGGATGACGTCATTTGATAGGTAGGGCTTGTAACTTACCGACCAATCATTGATCAGATTATTTGTGGGTTCAGAGCCCCGCTCTTCTCATGACGTCACCCGGGAGCTCGGGCAACTGCTGAAATTGCTGAAATGCAACTCCTGGCAGAAGGAGGTTCAAATAGGAGGACATAATGTATGTTTGCTGCGTTGAAGTACACGGCTGACGTCATCTGATAGGTGGGGTATGGCATTGACCGACCAATCATTCATTTATCAGATAACTTGTGGGTTCAGAGCCCCGCTCTTTTCAAAACATCAACCGGGAGCTCAGAGAAGCAACCTTACCTTATGATGTCCTGTTTGGTTCTTCTTCCGTTCACGGTGGCCTTTCTTGGCCTTGTTGGCTTATTCATGTGAATGTCGACTCTTTAATAAGCTCGGACAACAGCTGAAATGCGACTCTGGGTGGAAGACGGTCCAAAAAGGAGAACATAAGGTAGATTTGGTGTGTTGATGTACCCGGATGACGTCATTTGATAGGTGAGGCTTGGAACTTACCGACCAATTATTGATCAGACAATTTGTGTGTTCAGAGCCCCGCTCTTCTCCTGACTGCACCCGGGAGCTCAGAGTAGCAACCCTACCTTATGATGTCCTCTTTGGTTCCTCTTCTCCTCACGTCGCCTTTCTTGGCCTCGGTAGCTCATTCATGTGAATGTTGACTCTTTAATAAGCTCGATCAACTGCTGAAATGCGACTCTGGGTGGAAGACGGCCCAAATAGGAGAACATAAGTTAGAGTTCCTGCGTTAAAGTAGCCGGATGACGTCGTCTGATGGGTTGGGCTTGGACATGACCAATCATTGGTCAGATGGTTTATAGGAAAAAAATCCCGCACTTCTCATGACGTCACTCGGGCAACTGAGAGTAGCAACCCTACCTTATGTGTTCCTATTTTGTTTGTCTTCCCCTCACGTCGCCTTCATTTGCCTAGCTTGCTTATTCATGTGAATGTTGACTCTTTAATATAAAAAGCTCGGTCAACTGCTGAAATGCGACTATGGTCGGAAGACGGTCCAAATAGGAGAACATAAGGTAGGGTTACTGCTTTGAAGTAGTCGGAAGACGTCATGTGATACGTGGGGTTTGGGAATAACCGACCAATCATTGATGAGAAAATTTGTGGGTTCAGAGCCCCGCCCTTCTTATGACATCACCCGGGAGCTAAGAGAAGCAACCCTACCTTATGATGTGCTGTTTGGTTTCTTTTCTGCTCACGGTGGCCTTTCTTGGCCTCTTTGGCTCATTCATGTGAATGTCGACTCTTTAATAAGCTCGGTCAACTGTTGCTTGCTTATTCATGTGAATGTTGACTCTTTAATATAAAAAGCTCGGTCAACTGCTGAAATGCGACTATGGTCGGAAGACGGTCCAAATAGGAGAACATAAGGTAGGGTTACTGCTTTGAAGTAGTCGGAAGACGTCATGTGATACGTGGGGTTTGGGAATAACCGACCAATCATTGATGAGAAAATTTGTGGGTTCAGAGCCCCGCCCTTCTTATGACATCACCCGGGAGCTAAGAGAAGCAACCCTACCTTATGATGTGCTGTTTGGTTTCTTTTCTGCTCACGGTGGCCTTTCTTGGCCTCTTTGGCTCATTCATGTGAATGTCGACTCTTTAATAAGCTCGGTCAACTGTTGCAGTGCGACTATGGGCGGAAGACGGTCCAAAAAGGAGAACATGAGGTAGATTTGGTGTGTTGATGTACCCGGATGACGTCATTTGATAGGTAGGGCTTGTAACTTACCGATCAATCATTGATCAGATAATTTGTGGGTTCAGAGCCCCGCTCTTCTCATGACGTCACCCGGGAGCTCGGGCAACTGCTGAAATTGCTGAAATGCAACTCCTGGCAGAAGGCGGTTCAAATAGGAGGACATAATGTATGGTTTGCTGCGTTGAAGTACACGGCTGACGTCATCTGATAGGTGGGGTTTGGCATTGACCGACCAATCATTCATTCATCAGATAACTTGTGGGTTCAGAGCCCCGCTCTTTTCAAAACATCACCGGGAGCTCAGAGAAGCAACCTTACCTTATGATGTCCTGTTTGGTTCTTCTTCCGTTCACGGTGGCCTTTCTTGGCCTTGTTGGCTTATTCATGTGAATGTCGACTCTAATAAGCTCGGACAACAGCTGAAATCGACTCTGTGTGCAAGACGGTCCAAAAGGAGAACATAAGGTAGATTTGGTGTGTTGATGTACCGGATGACGTCATTGATAGTGAGGCTTGGAACTTACCGACCAATCATTGATCAGACAATTTGTGTGTTCAGAGCCCGCTCTTCTTCTGACTGCACCGGGAGCTCAGAGTAGCAACCCTACCTTATGATGTCCTGTTTGGTTCCTCTTCCCCTCACGTCGCCTTTCTTGGCCTCGGTAGCTCATTCATGTGAATGTTGACTCTTTAATAAGCTCGATCAACTGTTGAAATGCGACTCTGGGTGGAAGACGGTCCAAATAGGAGAACATAAGGTAGAGTTCCTGCGTTAAAGTAGCCGGATGACGTCGTCTGATGGGTTGGGCTCTGACATGACCAATCATTGGTCAGATGGTTTATAGGAAAAAAAATCCCACACTTCTCATGACGTCACTCGGGCAACTGAGAGTAGCAACCCTACCTCATGTGTTCCTATTTTTTTTGTCTTCCCCTCACGTCGCCTTTATTTGCCTCGCTTGCTTATTCATGTGAATGTTGACTCTTTAATATAAAAAGCTCGGTCAACTGCTGAAATGCGACCATGGTCGGAAGACGGTCCAAATAGGAGAACATAAGGTAGGGTTACTGCTTTGAAGTAGTCGGAAGACGTCATGTGATACGTGGGGTTTGGGAATAACCGACCAATAATTGATGAGAAAATTTGTGGGTTCAGAGCCCCGCCCTTCTTATGACATCACCCGGGAGCTAAGAGAAGCAACCCTACCTTATGATGTGCTGTTTGGTTTCTCTTCTGCTCACGGTGGCCTTTCTGGCCTCTTTGGCTCATTCATGTGAATGTCGACTCTTTAATAAGCTCGGTCAACTGCTGCAATGCGACTATGGGCGGAAGACGGTTCAAAAAGGAGAACATGAGGTAGATTTGGTGGGTTGATATACCCGGATGACGTCATTTGATAGGTAGGAGCTTGTAACTTACCGCCAATCATTGATCAGATAATTTGTGGGTTCAGAGCCCGCTCTTCCTGACGTCACCCGGGAGCTCGGGCAACTGCTGAAATTGCTGAAATGCAAATGCCTGGCAGAAGGCGGTTCAAATAGGAGGACATAAGTATGGTTGCTGCGTTGAAGTACCGGATGACGTCATCTGATAGTGGGGTTTGGCATTGACCGACCAATCATTCATTATCAGGTAACTTGTGGGTTCAGAGCCCCGCTCTTTTCAAAACATCACCCGGTAGCTCAGAGAAGCAACCTTACCTTATGATGTCCTGTTTGGTTCTTCTTCCGTTCACGGTGGCCTTTCTTGGCCTTGTTGGCTTATTCATGTGAATGTCGACTCTTTAATAAGCTCGGACAACAGCTGAAATGCGACTCTGGGTGCAAGACGGTCCAAAAAGGAGAACATAAGGTAGATTTGGTGTGTTGATGTACCCGGATGACGTCATTTGATAGATGAGGCTTGGAACTTACCGACCAATCATTGATCAGACAATTTGTGTGTTCAGAGCCCGCTCTTTCTGACTGCACCCGGGAGCTCAGAGTAAGCAACCCTACCTTATGATGTCCTGTTTGGTTCCTTCTCTCCTCACGTCGCCTTTCTTGGCCTCGGTGGGCTCATTCATGTGAATGTTGACTCTTTAATAAGCTCGATCAACTGTTGAAATGCGACTCTGGGTGGAAGACGGTCCAAAATAGGAGAACATAAGGTAGAGTTTCTGCGTTAAAGTAGCCGGATGACGTCGTCTGATGGGTTGGGCTTGGACATGACCAATCATTGGTCAGATGGTTTTAGGAAAACCCGCCTTCAAGTCACGGAAGAGAGCTTTGTCCTTTTGTTTTTTCTAGTGCCTTTTCCTCGTTCTTATCAGTAATGTGACTTTAATAAGCTCGCAACGCTGAAAGGATGCGAAGACGTCAAGGAAGTGGTTGCTTGAGTACGAGACGTCATTGTAGTGGGGTTTGGATTCCCACATTATAGAATTTGGTTCAGGCCCCGCCTTTCAACATACCCGGGAGTAGAGAGCAACCTACCTTATGATGTCTGTTTGTTTTCTTCGTCACGGTGGCCTTTTGCCTTGGCTATTCATGTGAATGTGACTCTTATAAGCTCGGAAACGTGAATGGATTGGGGGAAGACGGTCAAAAAGGAGAACATAGGGTTTGGTGGTTGAGTACCGGTGACGTATTTGATAGGTGGTTGATACACCCATCATTATCAAAATTTGTGGGTTCAGAGCCCGCTCTTTCAACGCACCCGGGAGCTCAGGGCAACCTACCTAATGCTTGCCTTCCTCGGCTGAGGCGGTTCATTAATAGCCGGACAATGTTAATGGTTGGCGGAAAACAGGTGCTGCGTATCGATAGGTGGGGTTGGATTGACGACCAATCATTCTCATCAGTATTGGGTTCAGAGCCCCGCCTTTTCAAACTCACCGGGAGCTCAGAGAAGCAACCTACCTTATGTGTCTTTTGTTTTCTTCCTCACGGTGGCCTTTTTGCCTTGTTGCTTATTCATGTGAATGTGACTCTTTAATAGCTCGAAACGCTGAAATGCGACTTGGTGAAGACGGTCCAAAAGGAGAACATAAGTAATTTGGGTGTGTTGAGTCGGAGAGTATTTGATAGTGGGTTGGAATTACCGACCAATCATTGATCAGAAATTTGTGGTTCAGAGCCCGCCTTCTCCTGACTCACCGGGAGCTCAGAGAGCAACCCTACCTTATGATGTCTGTTTGGTTCTCTTCCTCACGGTGCCTTTCTTGGCCTCGTGCTCATTCATGTGAATGTTGACTCTTTAATAAGCTCGTCAACTGTTGAATGCGACTTGGGGAAGCGTCCAAAAGGAGAACATAAGTAGATTCTGCTTAAGTACCGGATGACGTCTTGATGGGTTGGGCTTGACATGACCAATCATTGGTCAGTGTTTATAGAATAAGCTGAATGCATCTGGGGAGCGGTCAAATGGAGACTAGTAGTTTGTTGAGTCGGAGCTATATAGTGGGGTGATACGACCACTATAGAATGTGGTTCAGGCCGCTTCAACTCACCCGGGCAGGAAAACCTACTATGATCTGTGGTTCTTCTCACGTGGCCTTTTTGGCCTTGTATTCATGTGATGTGACTTAATAAGCTCGGTCAACTGTTGCAATGGACTATGGCAAGACGGTCCAAAAAGGAGAACATAGTAATTTGGTGGTTGAAACCCGATGACGTTTTGAAGTGGCTGAACTCGACATCAGATGATATTTGGTTCAGAGCCCGCCTTTCGAGCACCGGACTCGGGCAACTCTAATTGTTGTCTCTGCAGGCTTCTGAGCATTGAGTGCTTTATAACGCTGGTCATCTGGGTGTTGCATGAGACAATATTCTTTATAGTACTGTGGGTTCAGACCCCGTTTTTAAAACTCCCGGATAGGAGCAACCTACCTTATGTGTCCGTTTGGTTTTTCCTCCGTGCCTTTTGCCTGTTGCTTATTCATGTGAATGTGACTCTTAATAAGCTCGGCACGCTGAAATGCGACTTGGTCAGACGGTCCAAAAGGAGAACATAAGTAGTTGTGTGTTGAGTACGGATGACGTCATTGATAGTGGGTTGGATACGACCAATCATGATAGAAATTTGTGGTTCAGAGCCCCGCTTCTCTGACTCACCGGAGCTCAGAGAGAACCTACCTTTGATGTCTTTTGGTTCTCTTCTCTCACGTGCCTTTCTTGGCTCGTGCTCATTCATGTGAATGTTGACTCTTTAATAAGCTCGTCAACTGTTGAATGCGACTTGGGGGAGACGTCCAAAAGGAGAACATAAGGTAGATTCTGGTTAGTACGGATGACGTCTTGATGTGGGCTTGACAGACCAATCATTGTCAGATAATTTGTTCAGAGCCCCGCTTTCTCATCGTTACCCGTGTTCAGGATACTCTTAAAAAATCGCAACTCTGAAATGCACTCTGGCGAAGACGGTCCAAATAGGAGAACATAAGGTATGGTTCTGCTTTGAAGTACTCGGCGACGTCTTGATACGTGGGGTTTGGGAATTACCGACCAATATCATTGATAGAAATTGTGGGTTCAGAGCCCCGCCTTTCAGACATCACCGGGAGCTAAGAGAAGCAACCTTACCTTATGATGTCTGTTTGGTCTTCTCTTCGTCACGGTGGCCTTTCTTGGCCTCTTTGGCTCATTCATGTGATGTCGACTTTAATAAGCTCGGTCAACCTGAATGCACTATGGGCGGAAGCGGTAAGAGAACTGAGTAGTTTGGGTGTATCCCATCTCATGAGTAGGCTTTACTTCGCCATCATGTAAATTGTTCAGGCCGTCATGACGTCAGCGACTGGGAATGGAAGTATGAACTCTGCAGAGGGTTAATAGGAGCATAATGTATGGGTGCTTGAATACCGATCTATATGTCATTACGCCTTTCAGATACTTGTGGGTTCAGAGCCCCGTCTTTCAAAACATACGGGAGCTCAGAGAAGCAACCTTACCTTATGATGTCCTGTTTGTTTTCTTCCGTTCACGGTGGCCTTTCTTGGCTCGTGGCTTATTCATGTGATGTGACTCTTAATAAGCTCGGAACACTGAAATGGACTTGGGTGAAGACGGTCCAAAAAGGAGAACATAAGGTAGATTTGGTGTGTTGATGTACCCGGATGACGTCATTTGATAGGTGAGGCTTGGAACTTACCGACCAATCATTGATCAGACATTTGTGGTTCAGAGCCCCGCTCTTCTCCTGACTGCACCCGGGAGCTCAGGTAGCAACCCTACCTTATGATGTCCTGTTTGGTTCCTCTTCTCCTCACGTCGCCTTTCTTGGCCTCGGTAGCTCATTATGTGAATGTTGACTCTTTAATAAGCTCGAAGCAACCTTACCTTATGATGTCCTGTTGGTTCTTCTTCCGTTCACGGTGCCTTTCTTGGCCTTTTGGTTATTCATGTGAATGTCGACTTAATAAGCTCGGACAACAGCTGAAATGCGACTCTGGGTGAAGACGGTCCAAAAAGGAGAACATAAGGTAGATTTGGTGTGTTGATGTACCCGGATGACGTCATTTGATAGTGAGGCTTGGAACTTACCGACCAATCATTGATCAGACAATTTGTGTGTTCAGAGCCCGCTCTTCTCCTGACTGCACCCGGGAGCTCAGAGTAGCAACCCTACTTATGATGTCCTGTTTGGTTCCTCTTCCCTCACGTCGCCTTTCTTGGCCTCGGTAGCTCATTCATGTGAATGTTGACTCTTTAATAAGCTCGATCAACTGTTGAAATGCGACTCTGGGTGGAAGCGGTCCAAATAGGAGAACATAGTAGAGTTCTGCGTTAAGTAGCCGGATGACGTCGTCTGATGGGTTGGGCTTGGACATGACCAATCATTGGTCAGATGGTTTATAGGAAAAAATCCCGCCCTTCTCATGACGTCACTCGGGCAACTGAGAGTAGCAACCCTACCTTATGTGTTCCTATTTTGGTTTGTCTTCCCCTCACGTCGCCTTTATTTGCCTCGCTTGCTTATTCATGTGAATGTTGACTCTTTATATAAAAGCTCGGTCAATGCTGAAATGCGACTATGGTCGGAAGACGGTCCAAATAGGAGAACATAAGGTAGGGTTACTGCTTTGAAGTAGTCGGAAGACGTCATGTGATACGTGGGGTTTGGGAATAACCGACCAATCAATTGATGAGAAAATTTGTGGGTTCAGAGCCCCGCCCTTCTCATGACATCACCCGGGAGCTCAGAGAAGGAACCCTAACTTATGATGTGCTGTTTGGTTTCTCTTCTGCTCACGGTGGCCTTTCTTGGCCTCTTTGGCTCATTCATGTGAATGTCGACTCTTTAATAAGCTCGGTCAACTGTTTGCAATTGCGACTATGGGCGGAAGTCGGTTCAAAAAGGAGAACATGAGGTAGATTTGGTGGGTTGATATACCCGGATGACGTCATTTGATAGGTAGGGCTTGTAACTTACCGACCAATCATTGATCAGATAATTTGTGGGTTCAGAGCCCCGCTCTTCTCATGACGTCACCCGGGAGCTCGGGCAACTGCTGAAATTGCTGAAATGCAACTCCTGGCAGAAGGCGGTTCAAATAGGAGGACATAATGTATGGTTGCTGCGTTGAAGTACACGGCTGACGTCATCTGATAGGTGGGGTTTGGCATTGACCGACCAATCATTCATTCATCAGATAACTTGTGGGTTCAGAGCCCCGCTCTTTTCAAAACATCACCCGGGAGCTCAGAGAAGCAACCTTACCTTATGATGTCCTGTTTGGTTCTTCTTCCGTTCACGGTGGCCTTTCTTGGCCTTGTTGGCTTATTCATGTGAATGTCGACTCTTAATAAGCTCGGACAACAGCTGAAATGAGACTCTGGCGGAAGACGGTCAAAAGGAGAACATAAGTAGTTTGGTTGCT
The DNA here is from genome assembly GCF_036320965.1 of Panulirus ornatus. Lineage (NCBI taxonomy): Eukaryota > Metazoa > Arthropoda > Malacostraca > Decapoda > Palinuridae > Panulirus > Panulirus ornatus. Next base: position 12,523,305 of record NC_092264.1, read on the forward strand.
GCGTTGAAGTACACGGCTGACGTCATCTGATAGGTGGGGTTTGGCATTGACCGACCAATCATTCATTCATCAGATAACTTGTGGGTTCAGAGCCCCGCTCTTTCTGAAACATCACCCGGGAGCTCAGAGAAGCAACCTTACCTTATGATGTCCTGTTTGGTTCTTCTTCCGTTCACGGTGGCCTTTCTTGGCCTTGTTGGCTTATTCATGTGAATGTCGACTCTTTAATAAGCTCGGACAACAGCTGAAAATGCGACTCTGGGTGGAAGACGGTCCAAAAAGGAGAACATAAGGTAGATTTGGTGTGTTGATGTACCGGATGACGTCATTTGATAGATGGGCTTGGAACTTACCGACCAATCATTGATCAGACAATTTGTGTGTTTAGAGCCCCGCTCTTCTCTGACTGCACCGGGAGCTCAGAGTAGCAACCCTACCTTATGATGTCCTGTTTGGTTCCTCTTCCTCACGTCGCCTTTCTTGGCCTCGTTAGCTTATTCATGTGAATGTTGACTCTTTAATAAGCTCGATCAACTGTTGAAATGCGACTCTGGGTGGAAGACGGTCCAAATAGGAGAACATAAGGTAGAGTTCTGCGTTTGAAGTAGCGGATGACGTCATCTGATGGGGGGCTTGGACCGACCAATCATTGTTAGATAGGTTTGTGGTACAAATCCCGCCTTCTCATGACGTCACTCGGGCAACTGAGAGTAGCAACCCTACCTTATGATGTTCTATTTGGTTTTCTTCCCTCACGTCGCCTTTATTTGCCTCCTTGCTTATTCATGTGAATGTTGACTCTTTAATAAAGCTCGGTCAACTGCTGAAATGCGACTATGGTCGGAAGACGGTCCAAATAGGAGAACATAAGGTAGGTTCTGCTTTGAAGTAGTCGGATGACGTCATGTGATACGTGGGGTTTGGGAATTAACCGACCAATCATTGATGAGAAATTTGTGGGTTCAGAGCCCCCCTTCTCATGACATCACCGGGAGCTCAGAGAAGCAACCCTACCTTATGATGTGCTGTTTGGTTTCTCTTCTGCTCAGGTGGCCTTTCTTGGCCTCTTTGGCTCATTCATGTGAATGTCGACTCTTTAATAAGCTCGGTAACTGTTGCAATGCGACTATGGGCGGAAGACGGTCCAAAAAGGAGAACATAGAGGTAGATTTGGTGGGTTGATTACCCGGATGACGTCATTTGATAGGTAGGACTTGTAACTTACCGACCAATCATTGATCAGATAATTTGTGGGTTCAGAGCCCCGCTCTTCTCATGACGTCACCCGGGAGCTCGGGCAACTGCTGAAATTGCTGAAATGCAACTCCTGGCAGAAGGCGGTTCAAATTGGAGGACATAATGTATGGTTGCTGCGTTGAAGTACACGGCTGACGTCATCTGATAGGTGGGGTTTGGCATTGACCGACCAATCATTCATTCATCAGATAACTTGTGGGGTTCAGAGCCCCGCTCTTTTCAAAACATCACCCGGGAGCTCAGAGAAGCAACCTTACCTTATGATGTCCTGTTTGGTTCTTCTTCCGTTCACGGTGGCCTTTCTTGGCCTTGTTGGCTTATTCATGTGAATGTCGACTCTTAATAAGCTCGGACAACAGCTGAAATGCGACTCTGGGTGCAAGACGGTCCAAAAAGGAGAACATAAGGTAGATTTGGTGTGTTGATGTACCCGGATGACGTCATTTGATAGATGAGGCTTGGAACTTACCGACCAATCATTGATCAGACAATTTGTGTGTTCAGAGCCCCGCTCTTCTCCTGACTGCACCCGGGAGCTCAGAGTAGCAACCCTACCTTATGATGTCCTGTTTGGTTCCTCTTCTCCTCACGTCGCCTTTCTTGGCCTCGGTAGCTCATTCATGTGAATGTTGACTCTTTAATAAGCTCGATCAACTGTTGAAATGCGACTCTGGGTGGAAGACGGTCCAAATAGGAGAACATAAGGTAGAGTTCCTGCGTTAAAGTAGCCGGATGACGTCGTCTGATGGGTTGGGCTTGGACATGACCAATCATTGGTCAGATGGTTTATAGGAAAAAAATCCCGCCCTTCTCATGACGTCACTCGGGCAACTGAGAGTAGCAACCCTACCTTATGTGTTCCTATTTTGTTTGTCTTCCCTCACGTCGCCTTTATTTGCCTCGCTTGCTTATTCATGTGAATGTTGACTCTTTAATATAAAGAGCTCGGTCAACTGCTGAAATGCGACTATGGTCGGAAGACGGTCCAAATAGGAGAACATAAGGTAGGGTTACTGCTTTGAAGTAGTCGGAAGACGTCATGTGATACGTGGGGTTTGGGAATAACCGACCAATCATTGATGAGAAAATTTGTGGGTTCAGAGCCCCGCCCTTCTCATGACATCACCCGGGAGCTAGAGAAGCAACCCTACCTTATGATGTGCTGTTTGGTTTCTCTTCTGCTCACGGTGGCCTTTCTTGGCCTCTTTGGCTCATTCATGTGAATGTCGACTCTTTAATAAGCTCGGTCAACTGTTGCAATGCGACTATGGGCGGAAGACGGTCCAAAAAGGAGAACATGAGGTAGATTTGGTGTGTTGATGTACCCGGATGACGTCATTTGATAGGTAGGGCTTGTAACTTACCGACCAATCATTGATCAGATAATTTGTGGGTTCAGAGCCCGCTCTTCTCATGACGTCACCCGGGAGCTCGGGCAACTGCTGAAATTGCTGAAATGCAACTCCTGGCAGAAAGGCGGTTCAAATAGGAGGACATAATGTATGGTTGCTGCGTTGAAGTACACGGCTGACGTCATCTGATAGGTGGGTTTGGCATTGACCGACCAATCATTCATTCATCAGATAACTTGTGGGTTCAGAAGCCCGCTCTTTTCAAACATCACCCGGGAGCTCAGAGAAGCAACCTTACCTTATGATGTCCTGTTTGGTTCTTCTTCCGTTCACGGTGGCCTTTCTTGGCCTTGTTGGCTTATTCATGTGAATGTCGACTCTATAAGCTCGGCAACAGCTGAAATGCGACTTGGGTGCAAGACGGTCCAAAAAGGAGAACATAAGGTAGATTTGGTGTGTTGATGTACCCGGATGACGTCATTTGATAGATGAGGCTTGGAACTTACCGACCAATCACTTGATCAGACAATTTGTGTGTTCAGAGCCCCGTCTTCTCCTGACTGCACCCGGGAGCTCAGAGTAGCAACACTACCTTATGATGTCCTGTTTGGTTCCTCTTCCCCTCACGTCGCCTTTCTTGGCCTCGGTAGCTCATTCATGTGAATGTTGACTCTTTAATAAGCTCGATCAACTGTTGAAATGCGACTCTGGGTGGAATAGCGGTCCAAATAGGAGAACATAAGGTAGAGTTCCTGCGTTAAGTAGCCGGATGACGTCTGTCTGATGGGTTGGGCTTGGACATGACCAATCATTGATCAGATGGTTTATAGGAAAAAAATCCCGCCCTTCTCATGACGTCACTCGGGCAACTGAGAGTAGCAACCTACCTTATGTGTTCCTATTTTGTTTGTCTTCCCTCACGTCGCCTTTATTTGCCTCGCTTGCTTATTCATGTGAATGTTGACTCTTTAATATAAAGACTCGGTCAACTGCTGAAATGCGACTATGGTCGGAAGACGGTCCAAATAGGAGAACATAAGGTAGGTTCTGCTTTGAAGTAGTCGGAAGACGTCATCTGATACGTGGGGTTTGGGAATATACGACCAATCATTGATGAGAAAATTTGTGGGTTCAGAGCCCCGCCCTTCTCATGACATCACCCGGGAGGCAGAGAAGCAACCCTACCTTATGATGTGCTGTTTGGTTTCTCTTCTGGTCACGGTGGCCTTTCTTGGCCTCTTTGGCTCATTCATGTGAATGTCGACTCTTTAATAAGCTCGGTCAACGTTGCAATGCGACTATGGCGGAAGACGGTCCAAAAAGGAGAACATAAGGTAGATTTGGTGTGTTGATGTACCGGATGACGTCATTTGATAGATGGGGCTTGGAACTTACTGACCAATCATTGATCAGATAATTTGTGTGTTCAGAGCCCCGCTCTTCTCTGACTGCACCCGAGAGCTCAGAGTAGCAACCGCAACCTTATGATGTCCTGTTTGGTTCTCTTCCCCTCACGTCGCCTTTCTTGCCTCGGTGCTCATTCATGTGAATGTTGACTCTTTAATAAGCTCGTCATCTGTGAAATGCGACTCTGGGCGGAAGACGGTCCAAATAGGAGAACATAAGGTAGAGTTCCTGCGTTAAAGTAGCCGGATGACGTCGTCTGATGGGTTGGGCTTGGACATGACCAATCATTGGTCAGATAGTGTTTATAGGACAAAATCCCGCCTTCTCATGACGTCACTCGGGCAACTGAGAGTAGCAACCCTACCTTATGTGTTCCTATTTGGTTTCTCTTCCCCTCACGTCGCCTTTTTTGCCTCGCTTGCTTCATTCATGTGAATGTTAGACTCTTTAATAAGCTCGGTCAACTGCTGAAATGCGACTATGGTCGGAAGACGGTCCAAATAGGAGAACATAAGGTAGGGTTGCTGCTTTGAAGTAGTCGGATGACGTCATCTGATACGTGGGGTTTGGGAATAACCGACCAATCATTGATGGATAATTTGTGGGTTCAGAGCCCCGCCCTTCTCATGACATCACCCGGTAGCTCAGAGAAGCAACCCTACCTTATGATTGCTGTTTGGTTTCTCTTCTGCTCACGGTGGCCTTTTTGGCCTCGCTGGCTCATTCATGTGAATGTCGACTCTTTAATAAGCTCGGTGCAACTGTTGCAATGCGACTATGGCGGAAGACGGTCCAAAAAGGAGAACATGAGGTAGATTTGGTGTGTTGATGTACCCGGATGACGTCATTTGATAGGTAGGGCTTGTAACTTACCGACCAATCATTGATCAGATATTTGTGGGTTCAGAGCCCCGCTCTTCTCATGACGTCACCCGGGAGCTCGGGCAACTGCTGAAATTGCTGAAATGCAACTCCTGGCAGAAGGCGGTTCAAATAGGAGACATAATGTATGGTTGCTGCGTTGAAGTACACGGCTGACGTCATCTGATAGGTGGGGTTTGGCATTGACCGACCAATCATTCATTCATCAGATAACTTGTGGGTTCAGAGCCCCGCTCTTTTCAAAACATCACCCTGGAGCTCAGAGAAGCAACCTTACCTTAGATGTCCTGTTTGGTTCTTCTTCCGTTCACGGTGGCCTTTCTTGGCCTTGTTGGCTTATTCATGTGAATGTCGACTCTTTAATAAGCTCGGACAACAGCTGAAATGAGACTCTGGCGGAAGACGGTGCAAACAGGAGAACATAAGTTTGGGTTGCTGCGTTGAAGTACACGGCTGACGTCATCTGATAGGTGGGTTTGGCATTGACCGACCAATCATTCATTCATCAGATAACTTGTGGGTTCAGAGCCCCGCTCTTTCAAAACATCACCCGGGAGAACTTTTTGCTGCTTGCTTATTCATGTGAATGTTGACTCTTTAATAAGCTCGGTCAACTGCTGAAATGCGACTTGGTCGGAAGACGTCCAAAAGGAGAACATAAGGTAGTTTGTTGAGTAGTCGGAGACGTCATTGATAGTGGGTTGGAATTACGACCAATCATTGATAGAAATTGTGGTTCAGAGCCCCGCCTTCTCTGACTCACCCGGGAGCCAGAGAAGCAACCTACCTTATGATGTCTGTTTGGTTTCTCTTCTGCTCACGTGCCTTTCTTGGCCTCGGCTCATTCATGTGAATGTGATCTTTAATAAGCTCGGTCAACTGTTGCAATGCGACTTGGCGGAAGACGGTCAAAAGGAACATAAGGTAGATTTGGGGTTAGTACCGGATGACGTCATTGATAGTGGGCTTGGACTACTGACCAATCATTGATCAGATATTTTGGATCAACCCGCCTTTCATGACGTCACCCGGACTCAGAGTAGCAACCACTTATGTGTCCTGTTTGTTTCTTCCCCTCAGTCGCCTTTTTGCCTCGCTGCTATCATGTGAATTTTTGACTCTTTATAAGCTCGTCACTGTGAAATGCGACTTGGCGGAAGACGGTCCAAATAGAACATAAGGTAGGTTCTCCTTAAGTACGGATGACGTCTCTGATTGGGGCTGGAATGACCATCATTGTCAGATAATTTTGGTCAAACCCCTTCTCATGACTCACCGGGACTGAGAGAACCCTACCTTATGATGTCTTTTGGTTTCTCTTCCCCCAGTGCCTTTTTGCCTCGTGTCATTCATGTGAATGTGACTCTTTATAAGCTCGTCAACTGTGAATGCGACTATGGTCGGAAGACGTCCAAATAGGAGAACATAAGGTAGGTTCTGCGTTGAAGTAGCGGAAGACGTCATTGATAGTGGGGTTGGGAATACCTGACCAAATCATTGATGAGAAATTTGTGGTTCAAGCCCCGCCTTCTCATGACTCACCCGGGAGCTAGAGAAGCAACCCTACCTTATGATGTGCTGTTTGGTTTCTCTTCTGTCACGGTGGCCTTTTCTTGGCCTCTTTGGCTCATTCATGTGAATGTCGACTCTTTAATAAGCTCGATCAACTGTTGAATGCGACTATGGGGGAAGACGGTCCAAAAGGAGAACATAAGGTAGATTGCTGGTTGAATGTACCCGGATGACGTCATTGATAGGTGGGCTTGGAATTACCGACCAATCATTGATCAGATAATTTGTGGTTCAGACCCGCTCTCTCATGACGTCACCGGGAGCTCAATGGAAGTAGCAACTCCTGAAGCTTATGAATGTATCCGTATTCTGGTTTGTTTCTTCCCTTCACAGTCGCCTTTATATGGCCTCGCTTGGCTTCATTCTGTGAATGTTGACTCTTTAATAAGTCGGCAACGCTGAATGAGACTATGCGGAGCGGTCAAAAGGAGAACAAAGGTGTTTGTTGAGTACGGGACGTCATTGTGGTTGGGTGAACGACCAATCATTGATCAGATAATTTGTGGTTCAGAGCCCTTCACTACCGCTAGAGCACCCTATGAGTCGTTGGTCCTCGAGTGCTTTTTGCTCTTTGGCATAGGAATTCGACTTAATGGTAACTGCATGAGCGGTGAGCTCAAAGGATAGGTAGATTGGGATTATGTACCGATACGTTTTAGTGGGCTGCTTCAAACATTGATCGACATGTGTTCACCCCGCTCTTTGACTGCCCGGCTCAGTGCACCCCTTATTGTCCTGTTTGGTTCTCTCCTCACTCCTTTCTTGCTCGGATACTTGAATGTTGACTCTTTAATGCTCACAACTAAATGGTCTGGGTGAAGATCCGATAGAACTAAGGTGGGTTTGCGAAATACGATGACTGATATGTTGGGCTTGGACGACCTCTTGATCAGAGGAGGAATACATACGCCTTTTGGTCACTCGCACGAGGGCCTCTTTGTCTTTTGTTTTCACGTGCCTTTATTGCTCGCTGCATATGGAATGTTGATCTCAAAAAGACCGTAATGTGATGGATTGGTCGGAGACGTCATGAGATGAGGGTTTGCTTTGAAGTAGTCGAAGACTATGTAGTGGGTTTGGAATACCACCACATGTGAGAAAATTTGTGGTTCACCCGCCCTTTCTTGCTCGGGTCAAGAGATGAAACTACTTTATGCTGTTTGTTCTTTGCACGGGCCTTTTGGCGTTGCCATTATGGAATGTGACTCTTATAAGCCGGTACGTTGCAATGGATTGGCGGAAGACGTCAAATGTCAGAGATTTGGATGTTGTTACGTACCGGTCATTGATAGAAGGCTTTATTACGCCATTTATTGTATAATGTGGGTTCATGCCCGCTTCTATCAGTGAGACTCAATAACGCAACGTGAGCTTGACGGTCAAGGCTTTTGGTGCTTAAGTATGTGACTCTATAATGCTTGGAAACTCCACATGGGAACGGTTCAAAAGGAGACTTGTAGATTCGGTGAGTACCGAGACGTCTTGATGGTGGTTTGCACTTGCACGCATTTCTTGCTATTTGGTTAAGGCCTCTTTTCCATCAGGACTAGGAAACACCAATAGAGTACTTGTTTTCTCGTGTTCGGTGTCTTGTATGTGATGTGCTTTTAATACTCAACATGCGAAATGTTGTCGAAGCGGTCCATACGAGACTAGGGTCGGTAGAATCACGTGAGTCATTGATGTGGTCTGGATTTCCGCCTTCTTATCATGATAATTTGTGTTAACCGCTCTTTCAACGTCACTGGAGCTCAGGAGAACCCATTATGATGCTGTTTGGTTTCTTCTCACGTGCTTCTTGCTGTTGCTTTTGTGAATGATCTTTATAGCTGGAAATGTGAAATGCGCTCATGGCGGAAGGACTTAAAAAGGAGTCATTGTTTGGTTCTGTGAAGTACCGTGATATTGTAATGGCTTGGATATAGACAATCATTGGGATCAGAAGATTTGTGGTTCGAGATGCCGCTCTTATACTGGCTCGGAACGCATCATATAAGCAAATTCTGTATGAGTCCTGCCTTTTCTACTCACCGAGTCAGAACCCTGCCTATGCTTTTGGTCTCTTCCTCAGTGGCTTATTTGGCATGTGCTCTTTTGAATTCGACCTTTAATACTCGAAGCAAAATGCGACTTGGGCGGAAGACGGTCCAAAAAGGAGAACATAAGGTAGATTTTGGGTGTGTTGATGTACCGGATGACGTCATTGATAGTGGGCTTGGACTGACCAATCATTGATCAGATTTGTGTGTTCAAGCCCGTCTTCTCATGACGCACGGGCTCAGAGTAGCAACCTACCTTATGATGTCCTTTTGGTTTCTCTTCCCTCAGTCGCCTTTTTGCCTCGCTGCTCATTCATGTGAATGTGACTCTTTAATAAGCTCGGTCAACTGCTGAATGCGACTTGGCGGAAGCGGTCCAAATAGGAGAACATAAGTAGGTTTGCTGTTTGAAGTAGCGGTGACGTCATCTGATAGTAGGGCTTGGTAATCCGACCAATCATTGATATAATTTGTGGGTCAGAGCCCGCCCTTCTCATGACGTCACCCGGAGCTGAGAAGAACCTACTTATGTCTTTTGGTTTTCTTTCTCACGGGCCTTTATTGCTCGTGCTATTCATGTGATGTGACTCTTAATAAGCTCGGTAATGCTGCAATGCGACTATGGGCAAGACGGCGGAAATAGAGAGAACATAAGGTAGGGTTGACTGCATTGAAGTTATGTGGAAGACCTCTCTGATAGGTGGGTGCTGAATTGGATACCGACAATCATCATTGTATGCAGAAAATTGTGGGGTTCAGAGCCCCGTCTTTTCAACTTCAACATCACCCGGGAGCTCAGAGAAGCAACCTTACCTTATGATGTCTGTTTGGTTCTCTTCCGTTCACGGTGGCCTTTCTTGGCCTTGTTGGCTTATTCATGTGAATGTCGACTCTTTATAAGCTCGGACAACAGCTGAAATGCGACTCTGGTGGAAGACGGTCCAAAAGGAGAACATAAGGTAGATTTGGTGTGTTGATGTACCCGGATGACGTCATTTGATAGGTGAGGCTTGGAACTTACCGACCAATCATTGATCAGACAATTTGTGTGTTCAGAGCCCCGCTCTTCTCCTGACTGCACCGGGAGCTCAGAGTAGCAACCTACCTTATGATGTCTGTTTGGTTCCTCTTCCCTCACGTCGCCTTTCTTGGCCTCGGTAGCTCATTCATGTGAATGTTGACTCTTTAATAAGCTCGATCAACTGTGAAATGCGACTCTGGGTGGAAGACGTCCAAATAGGAGAACATAAGTAGAGTTCCTGCGTTAAAGTAGCCGGATGAGTCGTCTGATGGTTGGGCTTGGACATGACCAATCATTGTCAGATGGTTTATAGGAAAAAAATCCCGCCCTTCTCATGACGTCACTCGGGCAACTGAGAGTAGCAACCCTACCTTATGTGTTCCTATTTTGTTTGTCTTCCCCTCACGTCGCCTTTATTTGCCTCGCTTGCTTATTCATGTGAATGTTGACTCTTTATATAAAAGCTCGGTCAACTGCTGAAATGCGACTATGGTCGGAAGACGGTCCAAAAGGAGAACATAAGGTAGGGTTATGCTTTGAAGTAGTCGGAAGACGTCATTGATACGTGGGGTTTGGAATAACCGACCAATCATTGATGAGAAAATTTGTGGGTTCAGAGCCCGCCCTTCTCATGACATCACCCGGGAGCCAGAGAAGCAACCCTACCTTATGATGTGCTGTTTGGTTTCCTTCTGCTCACGGTGGCCTTTCTTGGCACTTTGGCTCATTCATGTGAATGTCGACTCTTTAATAAGCTCGGTCAACTGTTGCAATGCGACTATGGGCGGAAGACGGTCCAAAAAAGGAGAACATAAGGTAGATTTGGTGTGTTGATGTACCGGATGACGTCATTTGATAGATTGGGGCTGGAACTTACTGACCAATCATTGATCAGATATTTGTGTGTTCAGAGCCCCGCTTTCTCATGACGTCACCGGACCCTCAGAGTAGCAACCCTACCTTATGATGTCCTGTTTGGTTTCTCTTCCCCTCAGTCGCCTTTCTTGCCTCGCTGCTCAATCATGTGAATGTTGACTCTTTAATAAGATCCGTCAACTGTGAAATGCGACTCTGGCGGAAGACGTCCAAATAGGAGAACATAAGGTAGAGTTCTGCTTAAAGTACCGGATGACGTCGTCTGATGGGTTGGGCTTGGACATGACCAATCATTGTCGAGAATAATGGTTTATAGGTACAAAATCCCGCCTTCTATGACGTCACTCGGGCAACTGAGTAGCAACCCTACCTTATGATGTCCTATTTGGTTTCTCTCCCCTCACGTCGCCTTTTTTGCCTCGCTGCTCATTCATGTGAATGTGACTCTTTATAAGCTCGGTCAACTGCTGAAATGCGACTATGGGCGGAAGACGGTCCAAAAAGGAGAACATAAGGTAGATTTGGTGTGTTGATGTATCCGGATGACGTCATTTATAGTGGGGCTTGTAACTTACCGACCAATCATTGATCAGTAATTTGTGGGTTCAGAGCCCCGCTCTTCTCATGACGTCACCCGGGAGCTCAGAGCAACATCCTATAATGTGCTGATTGGTCCTTCCTGGCAAGGTCGCCTTTCATTGCCTGACTTTGGACTCATTATGGTGAATGCTGACTCTTTAAGTAAGCCGGTCAACTGTTGATATGCGACTGTGGCTTGGACAATGGTCCAAAAAGATCATGAGGTCAGGTGGTTTGATGGTACAGAATCCCGCCTCTCATGACTCACTCAGGCACTCAGAGTAGCAACCGACCTATATGTGTACTGTTTGTTCTCTTCCCTCACGTCGCCTTTTTGGCCTCGCTTGCTATGAGTCATGGTAAATGTGACTCTTAATAATAGCTGATAATGAAATGGACTCTGGCAGAAGCGGTCCAAATAGAGACATAAGTAGGTTGCTGCTTGAAGTACCGGAGGCGTCATCTGATAGGTGGGGTTTGGATAACCGACCAATCATTGATAGATAGTTTGTGGTATACAAGCCCCGCCTTCTCATGACGTCACTCGGGAACTCAGAGAGAAGCAACCCTACCTTATGATGTCCTGTTTGGTTCTCTCTTCCGCTCACGGTGGCCTTTCTTGGCCTCGTGGCTCATTCATTGTGAATGTGACTCTTTAATAAAGCTCGGTCAACTGCTGAAATGCGACTATTGGCGGAAGACGGTCCAAAGGAGAACATAAGGTAGTTTGGTTTGATTATGTACCCGGATGACGTCATTTGATAGATGGGGCTTTGGAACTTACCGACCAATCATTGATCAGATAATTTGTGGTTCAGAGCCCCGCCCTTCTCATGACTCACCCGGAGCTCAGAGAAGCAACCCTACCTTATGATGTCCTGTTTGGTTCCTCTTCTCCTCACGGTGCCTTTCTTGGCCTCGGGCTCTTCATGTAATGTGAATGTTAACTTAATGACAGGCGATCACTGTTGAAATGCGACTCTGGGGGAAGACTGTCCAAATAGGAGAACATAAGGTAGAGTTCCTGCGTTAAAGTAGCCGGATGACGTCGTCTGATGGGTTGGGCTTGGACATGACCAATCATTGGTCATAGATGGTTTATAGGAAAAAATCCCGCCCTTCTCTGACGTCACTCGGGCAACTGAGAGTAGCAACCCTACCTTATGTGTTTCCTATTTTGTTTGCTTCCCCTCACGTCGCCTTTATTTGCCTCGCTTGCTTATTCATGTGAATGTTGACTCTTAATATAAAAGCTCGGTCACTGCTGAAATGGACTATGGTCGGAAGACGGCCAAATAGGAGAACATAAGGTAGGTTACTGCTTTGAAGTATGGAAGACGTCATTGATACTGGGGTTTGGGAATAACCCAATCATTGATGAGAAAATTTGGGGTTCAGAGCCCGCCCTTCTCATGACATCACCCGGAGCTAGAGAAGCAACCTACCTTATGATGTGCTGTTTGGTTTCTCTTCTGGTCACGGTGGCCTTTTTGGCCTCTTGGCTCATTCATGTAATTGACTCTTTAAAGCTCGGTCAACTGTTGCAATGCGACTATGGGCGGAAGACGGTCCAAAAAGGAGAACAAGGTAGATTTGGTGGTTGATTACCCGGATGACGTATTATAGTGGGCTTGAACTTACCACCAATCATTGATAAATTTGTGGGTTCGAGCCCCGCTCTCCTCATGACGTCACGGCGCTCGGGCAATGTGAAACTGCTGAAATGCGACTCCTGGCGAAGACGGTCCAAATAGGAGAACATAAGGTAGGTTGCTGCGTTGAAGTAACGGCTGACGTCATCTGATAGGTGGGGTTGGAATTTACCGACAATCATTCATCAGATAATTGTGGGTTCAGAGCCCGCCTTCTCATGACATCACCCGGGAGCTAGAGAAGCAACCTTACCTTATGATGTCCTGTTTGGTTTCTTCTCCGTCACGTGGCCTTTCTTGGCCTTGTTGGCTTATTCATGTGAATGTCGACTCTTTAATAAGCTCGGATAACGCTGAAATGCGACTCTGGGCGGAAGACGGTCCAAAAAGGAGAACATAAGGTAGATTTGGTGTGTTGATGTACCGGATGACGTCATTTGATAGATGGGGCTTGGAACTTACCGACCAATCATTGATCAGAAATTTGTGTGTTCAGAGCCCCGCTCTTCTCTGACTGCACCCGGGAGCTCAGAGTAGCAACCCTACCTTATGATGTCCTGTTTTGGTTCTCTTCTTCACGTCGCCTTTCTTGGCCTCGGTAGCTCATTCATGTGAATGTTGACTCTTTAATAAGCTCGTCAACTGTTGAAATGCGACTCTGGCGGAAGACGGTCCAAAAGGAGAACATAAGGTAGAGTTCTGCGTTAAGTAGCCGGATGACGTCTTGATGGGGGTGGACATGACCATCTTGTCAATGTTATGAAAATCCCCCCTTCTCATGACGTCACTCGGCAACTAGAGATAGCAACCCTACCTTATGTGTCCTATTTGGTTTCTCTTCCCTCACGTCGCCTTTCTTGCCTCGCTGCTTTTCATGTGATGTTGACTCTTTATATAAAGCTCGGTCAACTGCTGAAATGCGACTATGGCGGAAGACGGTCAAATAGGAGAACATAAGTAGGGTTCTGCGTTGAAGTACTCGGAGACGTCATCTGATACGTGGGGTTTGGGATTAACCGACCAATCATTATATAGAAATTTGTGGGTTCAGAGCCCCGCCTTTCATGACATCACCCGGGAGCTCAGAGAAGCAACCTACCTTATGATGTCTGTTTGGTTTCTTCGTCACGGTGGCCTTTATTGGCCTCTTTGGCTCATTCATGTGAATGTCGACTCTTTAATAAGCTCGGTCAACGCTTGAATGCGACTTGGGCGGAAGACGGTCCAAAAGGAGAACGTAAGGTAGATTTGGTTGTGTTGATGTACCCGGATGACGTTATTTGATAGATGGGGCTTGGAACTTACCGACCAATCATTGATCAGACAATTTGTGGTTCAGAGCCCCGCTCTTTCCTGACTGCACCGGGAGCTCAGAGTAGCAACCCTATCTTATGATGTCCTGTTTGGTTCTCTTCCCCTCACGTCGCCTTTCTTCGCCTCGGTAGCTCATTCATGTGAATGTTGACTCTTTAATAAGCTCGATCAACTGTTAAATGCGACTCTGGGCGGAAGACTTGTCCAAATAGGAGAACATAAGGTAGAGTTCCTGCGTTAAATGTAGCACGGATGACGTCATCTGATAGGTTGGGCTTGGACATTGACCAATCATTGGTCAGATAGATGTTTTGGTACAGAACCCGTCCTTCTCATGACGTCACTCGGGCAACTGAGAATAGCAACCCTACCTTATGATGTCCTATTTGGTTTCTCTTCCCTCACGTGCCTTTCTTTGCCTCCTTGCTCATTCATGTGTAATGTGAGACTCTTTATAAGCTCGGTCAACTGCTGAAATGCGACTATGGGCGGAAGACGGTCCAAAATAGGAGAACATAAGTAGGTTTGCTGCTTTGAAGTAGTCGGCTGACGTCATTGATACGTGGGGTTTGGGATTAACCGACCAATCATTTGATAGTGATAATTTGTGGGTTCAGAGCCCCGCCCTTCTCATGACTCACCCGGAGCTCAGAGAAGCAACCTACCTTTGATGATTGCTTTTTGGTTTCTCTTCTGCTCACGGTGGCTTTCTTGGCCTCGCTGGCTCATTCATGTGAATGTCGACTCTTTAATAAGCTCGGTGAACTGCTGCAATGCGACTATGGGCGGAAGACGGTCCAAAAAGAACATGAGGTAGATTTGGTGTGTTGATGTACCCGGATGACGTCATTTGATAGGTAGGGCTTGTAACTGTTTGGGAATAACCGACCAATCATTGATGAGAAAATTTGTGGGTTCAGAGCCCCGCCCTTCTCATGACATCACCCGGGAGCTAGAGAAGCAACCCTACCTTATGATGTGCTTTTGGTTTCTCTTCTGGTCACGGTGGCCTTTATCTTGGCCTCTTGGCTCATTCATGTGAATGTTGACTCTTTAATAAGCTCGATCAACTGTTGAAATGCGACTCTGGGTGGAAGACGGTCCAAATAGGAGAACATAAGGTAGAGTTCCTGCGTGAAAGTAGCCGGATGACGTCGTCTGATGGGTTGGGCTTGGACATGACCAATCATTGGTCAGATAGTTTATAGGAAAAAAATCCCGCCTTCTCATGACGTCACTCGGGCAACTGAGAGTAGCAACCCTACCTTATGTGTTCCTATTTTGTTTGTCTTCCCCTCACGTCGCCTTTATTTGCCTCGCTTGCTTATTCATGTGAATGTTGACTCTTTAATATAAAAGCTCGGTCAACTGCTGAAATGCGACTATGGTCGGAAGACGGTCCAAATAGGAGAACATAAGGTAGGGTTACTGCTTTGAAGTAGTCGGAAGACGTCATCTGATACGTGGGGTTTGGGAATAACCGACCAATCATTGATGAGAAAATTTTGGGTTCAGAGCCCCGCCCTTCTCATGACATCACCCGGGAGCTCAGAGAAGCAACCCTACCTTATGATGTGCTGTTTGGTTTCTCTTCTGTCACGGTGGCCTTTATTGGCCTCTTTGGCTCATTCATGTGAATGTCGACTCTTTAATAAGCTCGGTCAACTGTTGCAATGCGACTATGGGCGGAAGACGGTCCAAAAAGGAGAACGTAAGGTAGATTTGGTGTGTTGATGTACCCGGATGACGTTATTTAATAGATGGGGCTTGGAACTTACCTACCAATCATTGATCAGACAATTTGTGTGTTCAGAGCCCCGCTCTTCTCCTGACTGCACCCGGGAGCTCAGAGTAGCAACCCTACCTTATGATGTCCTGTTTGGTTCCTCTTCCCCTCACGTCGCCTTTCTTGGCCTCGGTAGCTCATTCATGTGAATGTTGACTCTTTGATAAGCTCGATCAACTGTTGAAATGCGACTCTGGGCGGAAGCTTGTCCAAATAGGAGAACATAAGGTAGAGTTCTTCCGTTAAAGTAGCCGGATGACGTCGTCTGATGGGTTGGGCTTGGACATGACCAATCATTGGTCAGATGGTTTATAGGAAAAAAATCCCGCACTTCTCATGACGTCACTCGGGCAACTGAGAGTAGCAACCCTACCTTATGTGTTCCTATTTTGTTTGTCTTCCCCTCACGTCGCCTTCATTTGCCTCGCTTGCTTATTCATGAGAATGTTGACTCTTTAATATAAAAAGCTCGGTCAACTGCTGAAATGCGACTATGGTCGGAAGACGGTCCAAATAGGAGAACATAAGGTAGGGTTACTGCTTTGAAGTAGTCGGAAGACGTCATGTGATACGTGGGGTTTGGGAATAACCGACCAATCATTGATGAGAAAATTTGTGGGTTCAGAGCCCCGCCCTTCTCATGAACTCACCCGGGAGCTAAGAGAAGCAACCCTACCTTATGATGTGCTGTTTGGTTTCTCTTCTGCTCACGGTGGCCTTTCTTGGCCTCTTTGGCTCATTCATGTGAATGCCGAATCTTTGATAAGCTCGGTCAACTGTTGCAATGCGACTATGGGCGGAAGACGGTCCAAAACGGAGAACATGAGGTAGATTTGGTGTGTTGATGTACCCGGATTACGTCATTTGATAGGTAGGGCTTGTAACTTACCGACCAATCATTGATCAGATAATTTGTGGGTTCAGAGCTCCGCTCTTCTCATGACGTCACCCGGGAGCTCGTGCAACTGCTGAACTTGCTGAAATGCAACTCCTGGCAGAAGGCGGTTCAAATAGGAGGACATAATGTATGGTTGCTGCGTTGAAGTACACGGCTGACGTCATCTGATAGGTGGGGTTTGGCATTGACCGACCAATCATTCATTCATCAGGTAACTTGTGGGTTCAGAGCCCCGCTCTTTTCAAAACATCACCCGGGAGCTCAGAGAAGCAACCTTACCTTATGATGTCCTGTTTGGTTCTTCTTCCGTTCACGGTGGCCTTTCTTGGCCTTTTTGGCTTATTCATGTGAATGTCGACTCTATAAGCTCTGACAACAGCTGAAATGCGACTCTGGGTGCAAGACGGTCCAAAAAGGAGAACATAAGGTAGATTTGGTGTGTTGATGTACCCGGATGACGTCATTTGATAGATGAGGCTTGGAACTTACCGACCAATCACTGATCAGACAATTTGTGTGTTCAGAGCCCCGTTCTTCTCATGACTGCCCCCGGGAGGTCAGAGTAGCAACACTACCTTATGATGTCCTGTTTGGTTCCTCTTCCCCTCACGTCGCCTTTCTTGGCCTCGGTAGCTCATTCATGTGAATGTTGACTCTTTAATATGCTCGATCAACTGTTGAAATGCGACTCTGGGTGGAAGACGGTCCAAATAGGAGAACATAAGGTAGAGTTCCTGCGTTAAAGTAGCCGGATGACGTAGTCTGATGGGTTGGGCTTGGACATGACCAATCATTGATCAGATGGTTTATAGGAAAAAAATCCCGCCCTTCTCATGACGTCACTCGGGCAACTGAGAGTAGCAACCCTACCTTATGTGTTCCTATTTTGTTTGCTTCCCCTCACGTCGCCTTTATTTGCCTCTCTATTATGTGATTGATCTAATATAAAAGTCGTCAACTGCTGAATGCGATATGGCGGAGACGGTCCAAATAGAGAACTAAGTAGGTCTGCTTGAGTATCGGAAGACGTCATCTGATACGTGGGTTTGGAAAAACGACCAATCATTATGAAAAATTGTGGGTTCAGAGCCCCGCCTTTCAACATACCGGGAGCCAGAGAACAACCTACTTATGAGTCTGTTTGGTTCTCTTCTGTCACGGTGGCTTTTGGCCTTTGGCTATTCTGTGATGTCGACTCTTAATAACTCGTCAACTGTGCAATGCGACTTGGCGGAAGACGGTCCAAAAAGAGAAAAGGAGATTGGTGTGTTGATGTACCGGATGACGTCATTTGATAGTGAGGCTGGAACTTACGACCAATCATTGATCAGAAATTTGTGGTTCAGAGCCCCGTCTTCTCCTGACTGCACCGGAGCTCAGAGTAGCAACCTACTTATGATGTCCTGTTTGGTTCCTCTTCCCCTCACTCGCCTTTCTTGGCCTCGGTAGCTCATTCATGTGAATGTTGACTCTTTAATAAGCTCGATCAACTGTTGAAATGCGACTCTGGGTGAAGCTGTCCAAATAGGAGAACATAAGGTAGAGTTCCTGCGTTAAAGTAGCCGGATGACGTCGTCTGATGGGTTGGGCTTGGACATGACCAATCATTGATTAGATGGTTTATAGGAAAAAAATCCCGCCCTTCTCATGACGTCACTCGGCAACTGAGAGTACAACCCTACCTTATGTGTTCCTATTTGTTTGCTTCCTCACGTCGCCTTTATTTGCCTCCTTCTTATTCATGGAATGTTGACTCTTTAATTAAAAGCTCGGTCACTGCTGAAATGCGACTATGGTCGGAAGACGGTCCAAATAGAGAACATAAGGTAGGTTGCTGCTTTGAAGTATCGGAAGACGTCATTGATACGTGGGTTTGGAATAACCGACCAATCATTGATGAGAAATTTGTGGTTCAGAGCCCCGCCTTCTCATGACATCACCCGGGCCAGAGAAGCAACCTACCTATGATGTGCTGTTTGTTCTCTCACGTGGCTTTGGCCCTTGCTCATCATGGAGCGATCTAATAACTCGTCAATGTTGCAATGCGACTATGGGCGAAGACGGCCAAAGAACTAAGGTAGATTTGGTGTGTGTGTCCGGATGACGTCATTTGATAATGGGGCTGAACTATACAATCATTGATAGAATTTGTGTGTTCAGAGCCCCGCTCTTCTCATGACTCACCCGAGCTCAGAGTAGCAACCAACCTTATGATGTCCTGTTTGGTTCTCTTCCCTCAGTGCCTTTCTGGCTCGCTGGCTCATCATGTGAATGTGACTCTTTAATAAGCTCAGCAACTGTAATGCGTCTGGGCGAAGACGTCAAATAGAGAAATAGGTAGAGCCGTTAAAGTACCGGATGACTCTCTGAGGTGGGTTGGACATGCTCATGTCAGATAGATGGTTTATAGACAATCCGCTTTATGAGTCACTCAACCTGAGAGAGCAACCTACCTTTGATGTCCTTTTGGTTTTCTTCCTCACGTGCCTTTCTTGCTGTTGCTATTCATGTGAATGTGACTCTTTAATAAGCTCGGCAACGCTGAAATGCGACTTGGTGAAGACGGTCCAAAGGAGAACATAAGAGTTTGTGTTTGAAGTAGTTTGATAGTGGGCTTGGAACTTACCGACCATCATTGATCAGAAATTGTGTTCAGAGCCCGCTCTTCTCCTGACGCACCGGACTCAGGCAACCACCTATGATGTCTGTTTGTTCCTTCCCCTCACGTCGCCTTTCTTGCTCGGTAGCTCATTCATGTGAATGTTGACTCTTAATAAGCTCGTAACTGTTGAAATGCGACTCTGGGGAAGCGTCAAATAGGAGAACATAAGTAGAGTTCCTCTTAAGTAGCGGATGACGTCGTCTGATGGGTTGGGCTTGGACATGACCAATCATTGGTCAGATGGTTTATAGGAAAAAAAATCCCGCCCTTCTCATGACGTCACTCGGGCAACTGAGAGTAGCAACCCTACCTTATGTGTTCCTATTTTGTTTGTCTTCCCCTCACGTCGCCTTTATTTGCCTCGCTTGCTTATTCATGTGAATGTTGACTCTCTAATATAAAGAGCTCGGTCAACTGCTGAAATGCGACTATGGTCGGAAGACGGTCCAAATAGGAGAACATAAGGTAGGGTTACTGCTTTGAAGTAGTCGGAAGACGTCATCTGATACGTGGGGTTTGGGAATAACCGACCAATCATTGATGAGAAAATTTGTGGGTTCAGAGCCCCGCCCTTCTCATGACATCACCCGGGAGCTAAGAGAAGCAACCCTACCTTATGATGTGCTGTTTGGTTTCTCTTCTGCTCACGGTGGCCTTTCTTGGCCTCTTTGGCTCATTCATGTGAATGTCGACTCTTTAATAAGCTCGGTCAACTGTTGCAATGCGACTATGGCGCGAAGACGTCCAAAAGGAGAACATGAGGTGATTTGGTGGTGATGTTACCCGGATGAACGTCATTGATAGGTAGGCTTGTAACTTACCGACCAATCATTGATCAGATAATTTGTGGGTTCAGAGCCCGCTCTTCTCATGACGTCACCCGGAGTCGTGGAACTGCTGAATTGCTGAAATGCAACTCCTGGCAGAAGGCGGTTCAAATGGAGCACATAATGTATGGTTGCTGCGTTGAAGTACAGGCTGACGTCATCTGATAGGTGGTGTTTGGCATTGACCGACCATCATTCATTCATCAGATAACTTGTGGGTTCAGAGCCCCGCTCTTTTCAAAACATCACCCGGGAGCTCAGAGAAGCAACCTTACCTTATGATGTCCTGTTTGGTTCTTCTTCCGTTCACGGTGGCCTTTCTTGGCCTTGTTGCTTATTCATGTGAATGTCGACTCTTAATAAGCTCGACAACAGCTGAAATGCGACTCTGGGTGCAAGACGGTCCAAAAAGGAGAACATAAGGTAGATTGGTGGTTGATGTACCGGATGACGTCATTTGATAGATGAGGCTTGGAACTTACCGACCAATCACTGATCAGACAATTTGTGTGTTCAGAGCCCCGCTCTTCTCTGACTGCACCCGGGAGCTCAGAGTAGCAACCCTACCTTATGATGTCCTGTTTGGTTCCTCTTCCCCTCACGTCGCCTTTCTTGGCCTCGGTAGCTCATTCATGTGAATGTTGACTCTTTAATAAGCTCGATCAACTGTTGAAATGCGACTCTGGGTGGAAGACGGTCCAAATAGGAGAACATAAGGTAGAGTTCCTGCGTTAAAGTAGCCGGATGACGTCGTCTGATGGGTTGGGCTTGGACATGACCAATCATTGGTCAGAATGGTTTATAGGAAAAAAATCCCGCCCTTCTCATGACGTCACTCGGGCAACTGAGAGTAGCAACCCTACTATGTGTTCCTATTTTGTTTGTCTTCCCCTCACGCTCGGGCAACTGCTGAAATTGCTGAAATGCAACTCCTGGCAGAAGGCGGTTCAAATAGGAGGACATAATGTATGTTTGCTGCGTTGAAGTACACGGCTGACGTGATCTGATAGGTGGGGTTTGGCATTTACCGACCAATCATTCATTCATCAGATAACTTGTGGGTTCAGAGCCCCGCTCTTTTCAAAATATCACCCGGGAGCTCAGAGAAGCAACCTTACCTTATGATGTCCTGTTTGGTTCTTCTTCCGTTCACGGTGGCCTTTCTTTGCCTTGTTGGCTTATTCATGTGAATGTCGACTCTAATAAGCTCGGACAACAGCTGAAATTCGACTCTGTGTGCAAGACGGTCCAAAAGAGAGAACATAAGGTAGATTTGGTGTGTTGATGTACCCGGATGACGTCATTTGATAGATGAGGCTTGGAACTTACCGACCAATCACTGATCAGACAATTTGTGTGTTCAGAGCCCCGCTCTTCTTCTGACTGCACCCGGGAGCTCAGAGTAGCAACCCTACCTTATGATGTCCTGTTTGGTTCCTCTTCCCCTCACGTCGCCTTTCTTGGCCTCGATAGTTCATTCATATGAATGTTGACTCTTTAATAAGCTCGTTTAACTGTTGAAATGCGACTCTGGGTGGAAGACGGTCCAAATAGGAGAACATAAGGTAGAGTTCCTGCGTTAAAGTAGCCGGATGACGTCGTCTGATGGGTTGGGCTTGGACATGACCAATCATTGGTCAGATGGTTTATAGGAAAAAAATCCCGCCCTTCTCATGACGTCACTCGGGCAACTGAGAGTAGCAACCCTACCTTATGTGTTCCTATTTTGTTTGTCTTCCCCTCACGTCGCCTTTATTTGCCTCGCTTGCTTATTCATGTGAATGTTGACTCTTTAATATAAAATGCTCGGTCAACTGCTGAAATGCGACTATGGTCGGAAGACGGTCCAAATAGGAGAACATAAGTAGGGTTACTGCTTTGAAGTAGTCGGAAGACGTCATGTGATACGTGGGGTTTGGGAATAACCGACCAATCATTGATGAGAAAATTTGTGGGTTCAGAGCCACGCCCTTCTCATGACATCACCCGGGAGCTAAGAGAAGCAACCCTACCTTATGATGTGCTGTTTGGTTTCTCTTCTGCTCACGGTGGCCTTTCTTGGCCTCTTTGGCTCATTCATGTGAATGTCGACTCTTTAATAAGCTTGGTCAACTGTTGCAATGCGACTATGGGCGGAAGACGGTTCAAAAAGGAGAACATGAGTAGATTTGGTGGGTTGATATACCCGGATGACGTCATTTGATAGGTAGGGCTTGTAACTTACCGACCAATCATTGATCAGATAATTTGTGGGTTCAGAGCCCCGCTCTTCTCATGACGTCACCCGGGAGCTCGGGTAACTGCTGAAATTGCTGAAATGCAACTCCTGGCAGAAGGCGGTTCAAATAGGAGGACATAATGTATGGTTGCTGCGTTGAAGTACACGGCTGACGTCATCTGATAGGTGGGGTTTGGCATTGACCGACCAATCATTCATTCATCAGATAACTTGTGGGTTCAGAGCCCCGCTCTTTTCAAAATATCACCCGGGAGCTCAGAGAAGCAACCTTACCTTATGATGTCCTGTTTGGTTCTTCTTCCGTTCACGGTGGCCTTTCTTTGCCTTGTTGACTTATTCATGTGAATGTCGACTCTAATAAGCTCGGACAACAGCTGAAATTCGACTCTGTGTGCAAGACGGTCCAAAAGAGAGAACATAAGGTAGATTTGGTGTGTTGATGTACCCGGATGACGTCATTTGATAGATGAGGCTTGGAACTTACCGACCAATCACTGATCAGACAATTTGTGTGTTCAGAGCCCCGCTCTTCTTCTGACTGCACCCGGGAGCTCAGAGTAGCAACCCTACCTTATGATGTCCTGTTTGGTTCCTCTTCCCCTCACGTCGCCTTTCTTGGCCTCGATAGTTCATTCATATGAATGTTGACTCTTTAATAAGCTCGTTTAACTGTTGAAATGCGACTCTGGGTGGAAGACGGTCCAAATAGGAGAACATAAGGTAGAGTTCCTGCGTTAAAGTAGCCGGATGACGTCGTCTGATGGGTTGGGCTTGGACATGACCAATCATTGGTCAGATGGTTTATAGGAAAAAAATCCCGCCCTTCTCATGACGTCACTCGGGCAACTGAGAGTAGCAACCCTACCTTATGTGTTCCTATTTTGTTTGTCTTCCCCTCACGTCGCCTTTATTTGCCTCGCTTGCTTATTCATGTGAATGTTGACTCTTTAATATAAAATGCTCGGTCAACTGCTGAAATGCGACTATGGTCGGAAGACGGTCCAAATAGGAGAACATAAGGTAGGGTTGCTGCTTTGAAGTAGTCGGAAGACGTCATCTGATACGTGGGGTTTGGGAATAACCGACTAATCATTGATGAGAAAATTTGTGTGTTCAGAGCCCCGCTCTTCTCCTGACTGCACCCGGGAGCTCAGAGTAGCAACCCTATCTTATGATGTCCTGTTTGGTTCCTCTTCCCCTCACGTCGCCTTTCTTCGCCTCTGTAGCTCATTCATGTGAATGTTGACTCTTTAATAAGCTCGATCAACTGTTGAAATGCTACTCTGGACTTAAGCTTGTCCAAATAGGAGAACATAAGGTAGAGTTCCTGCGTTAAAGTAGCCGGATGACGTCGTCTGATGGTTTGGGCTTGGACATGACCAATCACTGGTCAGATAGATAGATGGTTTATAGGAAAAAAAATTCCGCCCTTCTCATGACGTCACTCGGGCAACTGAGAGTAGCAACCCTACCTTATGTTTTCCTATTTGGTTTGGCTTCCCCTCACGTCGCCTTTATTTGCCTCGCTTGCTTATTCATGTGAATGTTGACTCTTTAATATAAAAAGCTCGGTCAGCTGCTGAAATGCGACTATGGTCGGAAGACGGTCCAAATAGGAGAACATAAGGTAGGGTTGCTGCTTTGAAGTAGTCGGAAGACGTCATCTGATACGTGGGGTTTGGGAATAACCGACTAATCATTGATGAGAAAATTTGTGGGTTCAGAGCCCCTCCCTTCTCATGACAGCACCCGGGAGCTCAGAGAAGCAACCCTACCTTATGATGTGCTGTTTGGTTTCTCTTCTGGTCACGGTGGCCTTTCTTGGCCTCGCTGGCTCATTCATGTGAATGTCGACTCTTTAACAAGCTCGGTGAACTGCTGCAATGCGGCTATGGGCGGAAGACGGTCCAAAAAGGAGAACATGAGGTAGATTTGGTCGGTTGATGTACCCGGATGACGTCATTTGATAGGTAGGACTTATAACTTACCGACCAATCATTGATCAGATAATTTGTGGGTTCAGAGCCCCGCTCTTATCATGACGTCACCCGGGAGCTCGGGCAACTGCTGAAATTGCTGAAATGCAACTCCTGGCAGAAGGCGGTTCAAATAGGAGGACATAATGTATGGTTGCTGCGATGAAGTACACGGCTGACGTCATCTGATAGGTGGGGTTTGGCATTGACCGACCAATCATTCATTCATCAGATAACTTGTGGGTTCAGAGCCCCGCTCTTTTGAAAACATCACCCTGGAACTCAGAGAAGCAACCTTACCTTATGATGTCCTGTTTGGTTCTTCTTCCGTTCACGGTGGTCTTTCTTGGCCTTGTTGGCTTATTCATGTGAATGTCGACTCTTTAATAAGCTCGGACAACAGCTGAAATGAGACTCTGGCCGGAAGACGGTGCAAACAGGAGAACATAAGTTTGGGTTGCTGCATTGAAGTACACGGCTGACGTCAACTGATAGGTGGGGTTTGGCATTGACCGACCAATAATTCATTCATCAGATAACTTGTGGGTTCAGAGCCCCGCTCTTTTCAAAACATCACCCGGGAGCTCAGAGAAGCAATCTTACCTTATGATGTCCTGTTTGGTTCTTCTTCCGTTCACGGTGGCCTTTCTTGGCCTTGTTAGCTTATTCATGTGAATGTCGACTCTATAAGCTCGGATAACAGCTGAAATGCGACTTTGGGTGCAAGACGGTCCAAAAGGGAGAACATAAGGTAGAATTGGTGTGTTGATGTACCCCGATGACGTCATTTGATAGATGAGGCTTGGAACTTACCGACCAATCACTGATCAGACAATTTGTGTGTTCAGAGCCCCGTTCTTCTCCTGACTGCACCCGGGAGCTCAGAGTAGCAACACTACCTTATGATGTCCTGTTTGGTTCCTCTTCCCCTCACGTCGCCTTTCTTGGCCTCGGTAGCTCATTCATGTGAATGTTGACTCTTTAATATGCTCGATCAACTGTTGAAATGCGACTCTGGGTGGAAGACGGTCCAAATAGGAGAACATAAGGTAGAGTTCCTGCGTTAAAGTAGCCGGATGACGTCGTCTGATGGGTTAGGCTTGGACATGAGCAATCATTGATCAGATGGTTTATAGGAAAAAAATCCCGCCCTTCTCATGACGTCACTCGGGCAACTGAGAGTAGCAACGCTACCTTATGTGTTCCTATTTTGTTTGTCTTCCCCTCACGTCGCCTTTATTTGCCTCTCTTGCTTATTCATGTGAATGTTGACTCTTTAATATAAAAAGCTCGGTCAACTGCTGAAATGCGACTATGGTCGGAAGACGGTCCAAACAGGAGAACATAAGGTAGGGTTGCTGCTTTGAAGTAGTCGGAAGACGTCATCTGATACGTGGGGTTTGGGAAATATACCGACCAATCATTGATGAGAAAATTTGTGGGTTCAGAGCCCCGCCCTTCTCATGACATCACCCGGGAGCGCAGAGAAGCAACCCTACCTTATGATGTGCTGTTTGGTTTCTCTTCTGCTCACGGTGGCCTTTCTTGGCCTCTTTGGCTCATTCATGTGAATGTCGAATCTTTAATAAGCTCGGTCAACTGTTGCAATGCGACTATGGGCGGAAGACGGTCCAAAAAGAACACAAGGTAGATTTGGTGTGTTGATGTACCAGGATGACGTCATTTGATAGATGGGGCTTGGAACTTACTGACCAATCATTGATCAGATAATTTGTGTATTCAAAGCCCCGCTCTTCTCATGACGTCACCCGAGAGCTCAGAGTAGCAACGCAACCTTATGATGTCCTGTTTGGTTTCTCTTCCCCTCAGGTCGCCTTTCTTGGCCTCGCTGGCTCAATCATGTGAATGTTGTTGACTCTTTATTAAGCTCAGTCATCTGGTGAAATGCGACTCTGGGCGGAAGACGGTCCAAATAGGAGAACATAAGGTAGAGTTCCTTCGTTAAAGTAACCGGATGACGTCGTCTGATGGGTTGGGCTTGGACATGACCAATCATTGGTCAGATAGATGGTTTATAGGTACAAAATCCCGTCCTTCTCATGACGTCACTCGGGCAACTGTGAGTAGTAACCCTACCTTATGATGTCCTATTTGGTTTGTCTTCCCCTCACGTCGCCTTTCTTTGCCTCGCTAGCTCATTCATGTGTGAATGTAGAAGACTCTTTGATAAGCTCGGTCAACTGCTGAAATGCGACTATGGTCGGAAGACGGTCCAAATAGGAGAACATAATGCAGGTTTGCTGCTTTGAAGTAGTCGGCTGACGTCATCTGATACGTGGGGTTTGGGATTAACCGACCAATCAATCATTGATGTGATAATTTGTGGGTTCAGAGCCCCGCCCTTCTCATGACATCACCCGGTAGCTCAGAGAAGGAACCCTACCTTATGATATGCTTTTTGGTTTCTCTTCTGCTCACGGTGGCCTTTCTTGGCCTCGCTGGCTCATTCATGTGAATGTCGACTCTTTAATAAGCTCGGTGAACTGCTGCAATGCGACTATGGGCGGAAGACGGTCCAAAAAGGAGAACATGAGGTAGATTTGGTTGGTTGAAGTACCCGGATGACGTCATTTGATAGGTAGGGCTTGTAACTTACCGACCAATTATTGATCAGATAATTTGTGGGTTCAGAGCCCCGCTCTTCTCATGACGTCACCCGGGAGCTCGGGCAACTGCTGAAATTGCTGAAATGCAACTCCTGCCAGAAGGCGGTTCAAATAGGAGGACATAATGTATGTTTGCTGCGTTGAAGTACACGGCTGACGTCATCTGATAGGTGGGGTTTGGCATTGACCGACCAATCATTCATTCATCAGATAACTTGTGGGTTCAGAGCCCCGCTCTTTTCAAAACATCACCCGGGAGCTCAGGGAAGCACCCTTACCTTATTATGTCCTGTTTGGTTCTTCTTCCGTTCACGGTGGCCTTTCTTGGGCTTGTTGGCTTATTCATGTGAATGTCGACTCTTTAATAAGCTCGGACAACAGCTGAAATGCGACTCTGGGCGGAAGACGGTTCAAAAAGGAGAACATGAGGTAGATTTGGTGGGTTGATATACCCGGATGACGTCATTTGATAGGTAGGGCTTGTAACTTACCGACCAATCATTGATCAGATAATTTGTGGGTTCAGAGCCCCGCTCTTCTCATGACGTCACCCGGGAGCTCGGGCAACTGCTGAAATTGCTGAAATGCAACTCCTGGCAGAAGGCGGTTCAAATAGGAGGACATAATGTATGGTTGCTGCGTTGAAGTACACGGCTGACGTCATCTGATAGGTGGGGTTTGGCATTGACCGACCAATCATTCATTCATCAGATAACTTGTGGGTTCAGAGCCCCGCTCTTTTCAAAACATCACCCGGGAGCTCAGAGAAGCAACCTTACCTTATGATGTCCTGTTTGGTTCTTCTTCCGTTCACGGTGGCTTTTCTTGGCCTTGTTGGCTTATTCATGTGAATGTCGACTCTTTAATAAGCTCGGACAACAGCTGAAATGCGACTCTGGGTGGAAGACGGTCCAAAAAGGAGAACATAAGGTAGATTTGGTGTGTTGATGTACCCGGATGACGTCATTTGATAGATGAGGCTTGGAACTTGCCGACCAATTATTGATCAGACAATTTGTGTGTTCAGAGCCCCGCTCTTCTCCTGACTGCACCCGGGAGCTCAGAGTAGCAACCCTACCTTATGATGTCCTGTTTGGTTCCTCTTTCCCTCACGTCGCTTTTCTTGGCCTCGGTAGCTCATTCATGTGAATGTTGACTCTTTGATAAGCTCGATCCACTGTTGAAATGCGACTCTGGGTGGAAGACGGTCCAAATAGGAGAACATAAGGTAGAGTTCCTGCGTTAAAGTAGCCGGATGACGTCGTCTGATGGGTTGGGCTTGGTTTATAGGAAAAAAATCCCGCACTTCTCATGACGTCACTCGGGCAACTGAGAGTAGCAACCCTACCTTATGTGTTCCTATTTTGTTTGTCTTCCCCTCACGTCGCCTTTATTTGCCTCGCTTGCTTATTCATGTGAATGTTGACTCTTTAATATAAAAAGCTCGGTCAACTGCTGAAATGCGACTATGGTCGGAAGACGGTCCAAATAGTAGAACATAAGGTAGGGTTACTGCTTTGAAGTAGTCGGAAGACGTCATGTGATACGTGGGGTTTGGGAATAACCGACCAATCATTGATGAGAAAATTTGTGGGTTCAGAGCCCCGCCCTTCTCATGACATCACCCGGGAGCTAAGAGAAGCAACCCTACCTTATGATGTGCTGTTTGGTTTCTCTTCTGGTCACGGTGGCCTTTCTTGGCCTCTTTGGCTCATTCATGTGAATGTCGACTCTTTAATAAGCTCGGTCAACTGTTGCAATGCGACTATGGGCGGAAGACGGTCCAAAAAGGAGAACATGAGGTACATTTGGTGTGTTGATGAACCCGGATGACGTCATTTGATAGGTAGGGTTTGTAACTTACCGACCAATCATTGATCAGATAATTTGTGGGTTCAGAGCCCCGCTCTTCTCATGACGTCACCCTGGAGCTCGGGCAACTGCTGAAATTGCTGAAATGCAACTCCTGGCAGAAGGCGGTTTAAATAGGAGGATATAATGTATGGTTGCTGCGTTGAAGTACACGGCTGACGTCATCTGATAGGTGGGGTTTGGCATTGACCGACCAATCATTCATTCATCAGATAACTTGTGGGTTCAGAGCCCCGCTCTTTTCAAAACATCACCCGGGAGCTCAGAGAAGCAACCTTACCTTATGATGTCCTGTTTGGTTCCTCTTCCGTTAACGGTGGCCTTTCTTGGCCTTGTTGGCTTATTCATGTGAATATCGACTCTATTAGCTGGGACAACAGCTGAAATGCGACTCTGGGTGCAAGACGGTCCAAAAAGGAGAACATAAGGTAGATTTGGTGTGTTGATGTACTCGGATGACGTCATTTGATAGATGAGGCTTGGAACTTACCGACCAATCATTGATCAGACAATTTGTGTGTTCAGAGCCCCGTTCTTCTCCTGACTGCACCCGGGAGCTCAGAGTAGCAACCCTACCTTATGATGTCCTGTTTGGTTCCTCTTCCCCTCACGTCGCCTTTCTTGGCCTCGGTAGCTCATTCATGTGAATGTTGACTCTTTAATATGCTCGATCAACTGTTGAAAAGCGACTCTGGGTGGAAGACGGTCCAAATAGGAGAACATAAGGTAGAGTTCCTGCGTTAAAGTAGCCGGATGACGTCGTCTGATGGGTTGGGCTTGGACATGACCAATCATTGATCAGATGGTTTATAGGAAAAAAATCCCGCCCTTCTCATGACGTCACTTGGGCAACTGAGAGTAGCAACACTACCTTATGATGTCCTATTTGGTTTCTCTTCCCCTCACGTCGCGTTTCTTTGCCTCGCTAGCTCATTCATGTGTGAATGTAGTAGACTCTTTGATAAGCTCGGTCAACTTCTGAAATGCGACTATGGTCGGAAGACGGTCCAAATAGGATAACATAATGTAGGGTTGCTGCTTTGAAGTAGTCGGCTGGCGTCATCTGATACGTGGGGTTTGGGATTAACCGACCAATCAATCATTGATGTGATAATTTGTGGGTTTAGAGCCCCCGCTCTTCTCATAACATCACCCGGGAGCTCAGAGAAGCAACCCTACCTTATGATATGCTGTTTGGTTTCTCTTCCCCTCAGGTCGCCGTTCTTGGCCTCGCTGGCTCATTCATGTGAATGTCGACTCTTTAATAAGCTCGGTCAAGTGCTGCAATGCGACTATGGGCGGAAGACGGTCCAAAATGTAGAACATAAGGGAGATTTGGTGTGTCAAAATACCCGGATGACGTCATCTGATAGGTAGGGCTTGAAACTTACCGACCAATCATTGATCAGATAATTTGTGTGTTCAGAGCCCCGCTCTTCTCATGACGTCAACTGCTGAAATGCGACTCTGGGCGGAAGACGGTCCAAATGGGAGAACATAAGGTGCGGTTGCTGCGTTGAAGTAGCCGGATGACGTCGTCTGATAGGTGGGGCTTGGACATGACCAATCATTGGTCAGATTGTTTATAGGTACAAAATCCCGTCCTTCTCATGATTTCACTCGGACAACTCAGAGTAGCAACCCTACCTTATGTTGTGCTGTTTGATTCCTCTTCCGTTCACGTAGGCCTTTCTTGGCCTCGCTGGCTAGAAGACATCATATGGTAATAATGATTATAAAAAAAAAAAATGCTCGGGCAACTGCTGAAATGCGACCTTGAGCAGAAAACGGTCCAAACAGAACATACGATAGAGTTGGTTTATTGAAGTACCCGGATGAGGTCGTCTGATAGGTGGGGCTTAGGACTTACCGACCAATCATTGATCAGATAATCTGTGGGTTCAGAGTCCCGCCCTTCTCATGACGTCACACGGTTAGCTCAGAGTAGCATCCCTACCTTATGTTGTGTTGTTTGGTTCTTCTTCTGCTCACGGTGGCTTTGTTTGGCCTCGCTGGATTATGTGAAATAACGGCGGCTTTATCCAGCTGAAATGCAACTCTGAGCGGAAGACGGTCCAAACAGGAAAATATAAGATAGGGTTGCTGCGTTCAAGTACCCGGCTGATATCATCTGATAGGCGGTGCCTGGCTGGGTATAACCAATCATTGGACAGATACTATGTGGATTACAGAGCTCCGCCCCCATGACGTCACCCGGCAGCTCAGAATAGCAAGCCTACCTTATGATGTCCTGTTTGGTTTCTCTTCCGTTCACGATGGCCTTTCTTGGCCTTATTGGCCCATTCATGTGAATGTTGACTCTTTAATAAGCTCGGTCAACTGCTGAAATGCAACTATGGTCGGAAGACGGTCCAGATAGGAGAACATGAGGTAGGGTTGCTGCTTTGAAGTAGTCGGCTGACGTCATCTGATACGTGGGGTTCTGGGATTAACCGACCAATCATTGATGAGATAATTTGTGGTTTCAGAGCCCCGCCCTTCTCATAACATCACCCGGGAGCTCAGAGAAGCAACCCTACCTTATGATGTCCTGTTTGGTTTCTCTTCCGTTCACGGTGGCCTTTCTTGGCCTTGTTGGGTTATTCATGTGAATGTCGACTCTTTAATAAGCTCGGTCAACTGCTGCAATACGACTATGGGCGGAAGACAGCCCAAAAAAGAGAAAATAAGGTATATTTGGTGTGTTAATATACCCCGATGACGTCATTTGATAGGTGGGGGCTTGGAACTTACCGACCAATCATTGATCAGATAATTTGTGTGTTCAGAGCCCCGCTCTTCTCATGACGTCACCCGGGAGCTCAGAGTAGCAAACCTACCTTATGTTGTGCTGTTTGTTTCTCTTCCCCTCAGGTCGCCTTTCTTGGCCTCGGTGGCTCATTCATGTGAATGTTGACTCTTTAATAAGCTCGGCCATCTGCTGAAATGCAACTCCTGGCGGAAGACGGTCTACATAGGAGAACATAAGGTAGGATTGCTGCGTTGAAGTAGCCGGATGACGTCGTCTGATAGGTGGCGCTTGGGCATAACCGACCAATCATTGATCAGATTGTTTGTATATACAAAACCACTCCCTTCTCATGATGTCCTGTTTGGTTTCTCCTCCGTTCACGTTAGCCTTTCTTGGCCTAGTTGGCTCATTCATGTGAATGTCGACTCTTTAATAAGCTCGGTCAACTGCTGCAATGCGACTATGTGCGGAAGACGGTCCAAAAAGGAGAACATGAGGTAGATTTGGTGTGTTGATGTATTCGGATGACGTCATTTGATAGGTGGGGCTTGGAACTTACCAACCAATCATTGATCAGATAATTTGTGTGTTCAGAGCCCCGCTATTCTCATGACGTCACCCGAGACCTCAGAGTAGCAACCCAACCTTATGATGTGCTGTTTGGTTACTCTTCCGCTCACGGTGGTCTCTCTTAGCCTCGCTGGCTCATTCATGTGAATGTAGTTGACTCTTTAATAAGCTCGGTCAACTGCTGAAATGCGACTCTGAGCGGAAGACGGTTCAAATAGGAGAACATAAGGTAGAGTTCCTGCGTTAAAGTAGCCGGATGACGTCGTCTGATGGGTTGGGCTTGGACATGACCAATCATTGGCCAGATAGATAGATGGTTTATAGGTACAAAATCCCGCCCTTCTCATGACGTCACTCCTGCAACTGAGAGTAGCAACCCTACCTTATGATGTCATATTTGGTTTCTCTTCCCCTCACGTCGCCTTTCTTTGCCTAGCTAGCTAGCTCATTCATGTGTGAATGTAATAGACTCTTTGATAAGCTCGGTCAACTGGTGAAATGCGACTATGGTCGGAAGACGGTCCAAATAGAACATAATGTAGGGTTACTGCTTTGAAGTAGTCGACTGACGTCATCTGATACGTGGGTTTTGGGATTAACCGACTAATCACTGATGAGATAATTTGTGGGTTCAGAGCCCCGCCCTTCTCATGACATCACCCTGGAGCTCAGAGAAGCAACCCTACCTTATGATATGCTGTTTGGTTTCTCTTCTGCTCACGGTGGCCTTTCTTGGTCTCGTTGGCTCATTCATGTGAATGTCGACTCTTTAATAAGCTCGGTCAAGTGCTGCAATGCGACTATGGGCGGAAGACGGTCCAAAAAGGAGAACATGAGGTAGATTTTGTGTGTTGATGTACCTGGATGACGTCATTTGATAGGTAGGGCTTGGAACTTACCGACCAATCATTGATCAGATAATTTGTGGGTTCAGAGCCCCGCTCTTCTCATGACGTTACCCGGGAGCTCAGAGTAGCAACCCTACCTTATGTTGTGCTGTTTGTTTCTCTTCCCCTCCCGTCGCCTTCCTTGGCGTCACTGGCTCATTCATGTGAATGTTGACTCTTTAATAGGCTCGGACATATGCTGAAATGCAGCTCCTGGCTTAAGACGGTCCAAATAGGAGAACATAAGGTAAGGTTGCTGCGTTGAATCAGCCGAATGACGTCGTCTGATAGGTGGGCCTTGGACATGACCAATCATTGGTCAGGTGGTTTATAGGTACAAAATCCAGCCCTTTTCATGACTTCGCTTGGGCAACTCAGAGTAGCAACCCTACCTTATGTTGTGCTGTTCGATTCTTCCGCTCACGGACGCCTTTCTTGGCCTCGCTGCTTAGAAGACTGCTTATGGTAATAACAGTAAAAATAAAAAATCGGGCAAATCCTGAAATGCGACTCTGTGCAGAAGACGTTCCAAACACAACAACATAAGGTAGGGTTGCTGCGTTGAAGTACCCGGATGGCGTCACATGATAGGTGGCGCTTGGGCATAACCGAACAATCATTGATCAGATTGTTTGTATATACAAAACCCCGCCCTTCTCATGACGTCACCCGGTTAGCTCAGAGTAGCAACCCTACCTTATGTTGTGCTGTTTGGTTCCTATTCCGCTCACGGTGGTTTTGTTTGGGCTCGCTGGATTATATGAAATGACGGCGGCTGTATACTGCTGAAATGGGACTCTGAGCGGAAGACGGACCAAACAAGAGAACATAAGATAGGGTTGCTGCGTTAAAGTGCCCCGGGCGGCTCACGTCACCTGACAGGCGGGGCCTGGATATAACCAATCATTGGACAGATACTATGTGGATTACAGAGCTCCACCCTCATGACCTCACCCGGCAGCTCAGAGTAGCAAGCCTACCTTATGATGTCCTGTTTGGTTTCTCTTCCGCTCACGGTGGCCTTTCTTGGCCTCATTTGCTCATTCATGTGAAAGTCGACTCTCTGATAAGCTCGACCAAATAAAATACTGAAATGCCAGTATATAGTTAGGGTTTGGGATTGACCGACCAAATCATTCATCAGATAATTTGTGGGTTCAGAGCCCCGCCCTTCTCATAACATCACCCTGGAGCTCGGAGAAGCAACCCTACCTTATGATGTGCTGTTTGGTTTCTCTTCCGCTCACGGTGGCCTTTCTTGGCCTCGTTGGCTTATTCATGTGAATGTCGACTCTTTAATAAGCTCGGTCAACTGCTGCAATGAGACTATGGGCGGAAGACGGTCCAAGAAGAACATAAGGTGGGGTTAATATCAACTTGACGTACCCGGATGACGTCATCTGAAAGGTGGGGCTTGGAAATCAACGACAAAATCATTGATTAGATAATTTGTGTGTTCAGAGCTCCGCTCATCTCATGACGTCACCCGGGAGCTCAGAGTAGCAACCCAACGTTATGATGTCCTATTTGGTTTCTCTTCCCCTCACGTCGCCTTCCTTGGCGTCACTGGCTCATTCATGTGAATGTTGACTCTTTAATAGGCTCGGACATATGCTGAAATGCAGCTCCTGGCTTAAGACGGTCCAAATAGGAGAACATAAGGTAAGGTTGCTGCGTTGAATCAGCCGAATGACGTCGTCTGATAGGTGGGCCTTGGACATGACCAATCATTGGTCAGGTGGTTTATAGGTACAAAATCCAGCCCTTTTCATGACTTCGCTTGGGCAACTCAGAGTAGCAACCCTACCTTATGTTGTTCTGTTTGATTCTTCCGCTCACGGACGCCTTTCTTGGCCTCGCTGCTTAGAAGACTGCTTATGGTAATAACAGTAAAAATAAAAAATTGGGCAAATCCTGAAATGCGACTCTGTGCAGAAGACGTTCCAAACACAACAACATAAGGTAGGGTTGCTGCGTTGAAGTACCCGGATGGCGTCACATGATAGGTGGCGCTTGGGCATAACCGAACAATCATTGATCAGATTGTTTGTATATACAAAACCCCGCCCTTCTCATGACGTCACCCGGTTAGCTCAGAGTAGCAACCCTACCTTATGTTGTGCTGTTTGGTTCCTATTCCGCTCACGGTGGTTTTGTTTGGGCTCGCTGGATTATATGAAATGACGGCGGCTGTATACTGCTGAAATGGGACTCTGAGCGGAAGACGGACCAAACAAGAGAACATAAGATAGGGTTGCTGCGTTAAAGTGCCCCGGGCGGCTCACGTCACCTGACAGGCGGGGCCTGGATATAACCAATCATTGGACAGATACTATGTGGATTACAGAGCTCCACCCTCATGACCTCACCCGGCAGCTCAGAGTAGCAAGCCTACCTTATGATGTCCTGTTTGGTTTCTCTTCCGCTCACGGTGGCCTTTCTTGGCCTCATTTGCTCATTCATGTGAAAGTCGACTCTCTGATAAGCTCGACCAAATAAAATACTGAAATGCCAGTATATAGTTAGGGTTTGGGATTGACCGACCAAATCATTCATCAGATAATTTGTGGGTTCAGAGCCCCGCCCTTCTCATAACATCACCCTGGAGCTCGGAGAAGCAACCCTACCTTATGATGTGCTGTTTGGTTTCTCTTCCGCTCACGGTGGCCTTTCTTGGCCTCGTTGGCTTATTCATGTGAATGTCGACTCTTTAATAAGCTCGGTCAACTGCTGCAATGAGACTATGGGCGGAAGACGGTCCAAGAAGAACATAAGGTGGGGTTAATATCAACTTGACGTACCCGGATGACGTCATCTGAAAGGTGGGGCTTGGAAATCAACGACAAAATCATTGATTAGATAATTTGTGTGTTCAGAGCTCCGCTCATCTCATGACGTCACCCGGGAGCTCAGAGTAGCAACCCAACGTTATGATGTCCTATTTGGTTTCTCTTCCCCTCACGTCGCCTTCCTTGGCGTCACTGGCTCATTCATGTGAATGTTGACTCTTTAATAGGCTCGGACATATGCTGAAATGCAGCTCCTGGCTTAAGACGGTCCAAATAGGAGAACATAAGGTAAGGTTGCTGCGTTGAATCAGCCGAATGACGTCGTCTGATAGGTGGGCCTTGGACATGACCAATCATTGGTCAGGTGGTTTATAGGTACAAAATCCAGCCCTTTTCATGACTTCGCTTGGGCAACTCAGAGTAGCAACCCTACCTTATGTTGTTCTGTTTGATTCTTCCGCTCACGGACGCCTTTCTTGGCCTCGCTGCTTAGAAGACTGCTTATGGTAATAACAGTAAAAATAAAAAATTGGGCAAATCCTGAAATGCGACTCTGTGCAGAAGACGTTCCAAACACAACAACATAAGGTAGGGTTGCTGCGTTGAAGTACCCGGATGGCGTCACATGATAGGTGGCGCTTGGGCATAACCGAACAATCATTGATCAGATTGTTTGTATATACAAAACCCCGCCCTTCTCATGACGTCACCCGGTTAGCTCAGAGTAGCAACCCTACCTTATGTTGTGCTGTTTGGTTCCTATTCCGCTCACGGTGGTTTTGTTTGGGCTCGCTGGATTATATGAAATGACGGCGGCTGTATACTGCTGAAATGGGACTCTGAGCGGAAGACGGACCAAACAAGAGAACATAAGATAGGGTTGCTGCGTTAAAGTGCCCCGGGCGGCTCACGTCACCTGATAGGCGGGGCCTGGATATAACCAATCATTGGACAGATACTATGTGGATTACAGAGCTCCACCCTCATGACCTCACCCGGCAGCTCAGAGTAGCAAGCCTACCTTATGATGTCCTGTTTGGTTTCTCTTCCGCTCACGGTGGCCTTTCTTGGCCTCATTTGCTCATTCATGTGAAAGTCGACTCTCTGATAAGCTCGACCAAATAAAATACTGAAATGCCAGTATATAGTTAGGGTTTGGGATTGACCGACCAAATCATTCATCAGATAATTTGTGGGTTCAGAGCCCCGCCCTTCTCATAACATCACCCTGGAGCTCGGAGAAGCAACCCTACCTTATGATGTGCTGTTTGGTTTCTCTTCCGCTCACGGTGGCCTTTCTTGGCCTCGTTGGCTTATTCATGTGAATGTCGACTCTTTAATAAGCTCGGTCAACTGCT
Source organism: Panulirus ornatus (assembly GCF_036320965.1). Classification (NCBI taxonomy): domain Eukaryota; kingdom Metazoa; phylum Arthropoda; class Malacostraca; order Decapoda; family Palinuridae; genus Panulirus; species Panulirus ornatus. The sequence continues at coordinate 12,560,499 of NC_092264.1, forward strand.
GCAATGAGACTATGGGCGGAAGACGGTCCAAGAAGGAGAACATAAGGTGGGGTTAATATCAACTTGACGTACCCGGATGACGTCATCTGAAAGGTGGGGCTTGGAAATCAACGACAAAATCATTGATTAGATAATTTGTGTGTTCAGAGCTCCGCTCATCTCATGACGTCACCCGGGAGCTCAGAGTAGCAACCCAACGTTATGATGTCCTATTTGGTTTCTCTTCCCCTCACGTCGCCTTCTTTGGCCTCGCTGGCTCATTCTTGTGAATGTTGACTCTTTAATAAGCTCGGTCAACTGCTGAAATGCGATTCTGGGCGGAAGACGGTCCAAATAGGAGAACATAAGGTAGAGAGTTACTGCGTTAAAGTAGCCGGATGACGTCGTCTGATGGATCGGGCTTGGACATGACCAATCGATTATTGGTCAGATGGTTTTATAGGTCCAAAATCCCTCCCTTCTCATGAAGTCACTCAGGCAACTGAGAGTAACAACCCTACCTTATGATGTCCTATTTGTTTTCTCTTCCGCTCACGTCGCCTTTCTTTGCTTCGCTAGCTCATTCATGTAAATGTTGACTCTTTAATAAGCTCGGTCAACTGCTGAAATGCGACTATGGTCGGATAAAGGTCCAAATAGGAGAACATAAGGTAGGGTTGCTGCTTTGAAGTAGTCGGCTGACGTCATCTGATACGTGGAGTTTGGGATTAACCGACCAATCATTGATGAGATAATTTTTGGGCTCAGAGCCCCGCCCTTCTCATAACATCACTCGGGAGCTCAGAGAAGCAACCCTACCTTATGATGTGCTATTTGGTTTCTCTTCTGCTCACGGTGGCCTTTCTTGGCCTCTTTGGATCATTCATGTGAATGTCGACTCTTTAATAAGCTCGGTCAACTGTTGCAATACGACTATGTGCGGAAGACGGTCCAAAAAGAACATAAGGTAGATTTGGTGTGTTGATGTACCCGGATGACGTCATTTGATAGGTGGTGCTTGGAACTTACCGGCCAATCATTGATCAGATAATCTGTGTGTTCAGAGCCCCGCTCTTCTCATGACGTCATCTGAGAGCTCAGAGTAGCAACCCAACCTTATGATGTCCTGTTTGGTTTCTCTTCCCCTCATGTCACCTTTCTTAGCCTCGCTGGCTCATTCATGTGAATGTTGTTGACTCTTTAGTAAGCTCGGTCAACTGCTGAAATGCCCTGAAATACGGTCGGAAGACGGTCCATATAGGAGAACATAAGGTAGGGTTACTGCTTTAAAGTAGTCGGCTGACGTCATCTGATACTTGGGGTTTGGGATTAAGGGACCAATCATTGATGAGATAATTTGTGAGTTCAGAGCCCCGCCCTTCTCATAACATCACCCGGGAGCTCAGAGAAGCAACCCTGCCTTATGATGTGCTGTTTGGTTTCTCTTCCGTTCACGGTCGCCTTTCTTGGCCTCGCTGGCTCATTCTTGTGAATGTTGACTCTTTAATAATCTCGGTCAGCTGCTGAAATGCGACTCTGGGCGGAAGACGGTCCAAATAGGAGAACATAATGTAGGGTTGCTGCTTTGAAGTAGTCGGCTGACGTCATCTGATACGTGGGGTTTGGGATTAACCGACCAATCAATCATTGATGAGATAATTTGTGGGTTCAGGGCCCCGCCCTTCTCATGACATCACCCGGGAGCTCAGCGACCCTACCTTATGTTGTGTTGTTTGGTTCCTCTTCTGCTCACGGTGGCTTTGTTTGGCCTCGATGGATTGTGTAAAATAACGGCGGCTTTATCCTGCTGAAATGCGACTCCGAGCGGAAGACTGACAAAACAGAAAAATATAAGATAAGGCTGCTCCGTTCAAGTACCCGGCTGATGTCATCTGATAGATGGGGCCTGGCTGTGAATAACCAATGATTGGACAGACACTATGTGGATTACAGAGCTCCGCCCCCATGACGTCACCCGGCAGCTCAGAGTAGAAAGCCTACCTTATGATGTCCTGTTTGGTTGCTCTTCCGCTCACGGTGGACTTTCTTGGCCTCACTGGCTCATTCATGTGAATGTTGACTCTTTGACAAGCTCGGTCAACTGCTGTGGGTTCAGGGCCCCGCTCTTCTCATGACGTCACCCGGGAGCTCAGAGTAGCAAACCTACCTTATGATGTCCTGTTTGGTTTCTCTTCCGTTCACGGTGGCCTTTCTTGGCCTTGCTGGCTCATTCATGTGAATGTTGACTCTTTAATAAGCTCGGTCAACTGCTGAAATGCGACTATGGTTGGAAGACGGTCCAAATAGGAGAACATGAGGTAGTGTTGCTGCTTTGAAGTAGTCGGCTGACGTCATCTGATACGTGGGGTTCTGGGATTAACCGACCAATCATTGATGAGATAATTTGTGGTTTCAGAGCCCCGCCCTTCTCATAACATCACCCGGGAGCTCAGAGAAGCAACCCTACCTTATGATGTCCTGTTTGGTTTCTCTTCCGTTCACGGTGGCCTTTCTTGGCATTGTTGGGTTATTCATGTGAATGTCGACTCTTTAATAAGCTCGGTCAACTGCTGCAATACGACTATGGGCGGAAGACAGCCCAAAAAAGAGGAAATAAGGTATATTTGGTGTGTTAATGTACCCCGATGACGTCATTTGATAGGTGGGGGCTTGGAACTTACCGACCAATCATTGATCAGATAATTTGTGTGTTCAGAGCCCCGCTCTTCTCATGACGTCACCCGGGAGCTCAGAGTAGCAAACCTACCTTATGTTGTGCTGTTTGCTTCTCTTCCCCTCAGGTCGCCTTTCTTGGCCTCGGTGGCTCATTCATGTGAATGTTGACTCTTTAATAAGCTCGGCCATCTGCTGAAATGCAACTCCTGGCGGAAGACGGTCTACATAGGAGAACATAAGGTAGGATTGCTGCGTTGAAGTAGCCGGATGACGTCGTCTGATAGGTGGCGCTTGGGCATAACCGACCAATCATTGATCAGATTGTTTGTATATACAAAACCACTCCCTTCTCATAATGTCCTGTTTGGTTTCTCCTCCGTTCACGGTAGCCTTTCTTGGCCTAGTTGGCTCATTCATGTGAATGTCGACTCTTTAATAAGCTTGGTCAACTGCTGCAATGCGACTATGTGCGGAAGACGGTCCAAAAAGGAGAACATGAGGTAGATTTGGTGTGTTGATGTATTCGGATGACGTCATTTGATAGGTGGGGCTTGGAACTTACCGACCAATCATTGATCAGATAATTTGTGTGTTCAGAGCCCCGCTCTTCTCATGACGTCACCCGAGACCTCAGAGTAGCAACCCAACCTTATGATGTGCTGTTTGGTTACCTCACGGTGGTCTCTCTTAGCCTCGCTGCCTCATTCATGTGAATGTAGTTGACTCTTTAATAAGCTCGGTCAACTGCTGAAATGCGACTCTGAGCGGAAGACGGTCCAAATAGAACATAAGGTAGAGTTCCTGCGTTAAAGTAGCCGGATGACGTCGTCTGATGGGTTGGGCTTGGACATGACTGACGTCATCTGATACTTGGGATTTGGGATTAACCGACCAATCATTGATGAGATAATTTTTGGGCTCAGAGCCCCGCCCTTCTCATAACATCACTCAGGAGCTCAGAGAAGCAACCCTACCTTATGATGTGCTATTTGGTTTCTCTTCTGCTCACGGTGGCCTTTCATGGCCTCTTTGGCTCATTCATGTGAATGTCGACTCTTTAATAAGCTCGGTCAACTGTTGCAATACGACTATGTGCGGAAGACGGTCGAAAAAGGAGAACTTAAGGTAGATTTGGTGTGTTGATTTACCCGGATGACGTCATTTGATCGATGGGGCTTGGAACTTACTGACCAATCATTGATCAGGTAATTTGTGTGTTCAGAGCCCCGCTCTTCTCATGACGTCACCCGAGAGCTCAGAGTAGCAACGCAACCTTATGATGTCCTGTTTGGTTTCTCTTCCCCTCAGGTCGCCTTTCGTGGCCTCGCTGGCTCATTCATGTGAATGTCGACTCTTTAATAAGCTCGGTGAACTGCTGCAATGCGACTATGGGCGGAAGACGGTCCAAAAAGGAGAACATGAGGTAGATTTGGTGTGTTGATGTACCCGGATGACGTCATTTGATAGGTAGGGCTTGTAACTTACCGACCAATCATTGATCAGATGATTTGTGGGTTCAGAGCCCCGCTCTTCTCATGACGTCACCCGGGAGCTCGGGCAACTGCTGAAATTGCTGAAATGCAACTCCTGGCAGAACGCGGTTCAAATAGGAGGACATAATGTATGGTTGCTGCGTTGAAGTACACGGCTGACGTCATCTGATAGGTGGGGTTTGGCATTGACCGACCAATCATTCATTCATCAGATAACTTGTGGGTTCAGAGCCCCGCTCTTTTCAAAACATCACCCGGGAGCTTAGAGAAGCAACCTTACCTTATGATGTCCTGTTTGGTTCTTCTTCCGTTCACGGTGGCCTTTCTTGGCCTTGTTGGCTTATTCATGTGAATGTCGACTCTAATAAGCTCGGACAACAGCTGAAATGCGACTCTGGGTGCAAGACGGTCCAAAAAGGAGAACATAAGGTAGATTTGGTGTGTTGTTGTACCCGGATGACGTCATTTGATAGATGAGGCTTGGAACTTACCGACCAATCACTGATCAGACAATTTGTGTGTTCAGAGCCCCGCTCTTCTCCTGACTGCACCCGGGAGCTCAGAGTAGCAACCCTACCTTATGATGTCCTGTTTGGTTCCTCTTTCCCTCACGTCGCCTTTCTTGGCCTCGGTAGCTCATTCATGTGAATGTTGACTCTTTAATATGCTCGATCAACTGTTGAAATGCGACTCTGGGTGGAAGACGGTCCAAATAGAACATAAGATAGAGTTCCTGCGTTAAAGTAGCCGGATGACGTCGTCTGATGGGTTGGGCTTGGACATGACCAATCATTGGTCAGATGGTTTATAGGAAAAAAATCCCGCACTTCTCATGACGTCACTCGGGCAACTGAGAGTAGCAACCCTACCTTATGTGTTCCTATTTTGTTTGGCTTCCCCTCACGTCGCCTTTATTTGCCTCGCTTGCTTATTCATGTGAATGTTGACTCTTTAATATAAAAAGCTCGGTCAACTGCTGAAATGCGACTATGGTCGGAAGACGGTCCAAATAGGAGAACATAAGGTAGGGTTACTGCTTTGAAGTAGTCGGAAGACGTCATGTGATACGTGGGGTTTGGGAATAACCGACCAATCATTGATGAGAAAATTTGTGGGTTCAGAGCCCCGCCCTTCTCATGACATCACCCGGGAGCTAAGAGAAGCAACCCTACCTTATGATGTGGTGTTTGGTTTCTCTTCTGCTCACGGTGGCCTCTATTGGCCTCGCTGGCTCATTCATGTGAATATCGACTCTTTAATAAGCTCGGTGAACTTCTGCAATGCGACTATGGGCGGAAGACGGTCCAAAAAGGAGAACATGAGGTAGGTTTGGTCGGTTGATGTACCCGGATGACGTCATTTGATAGGTAGGACTTGTAACTTACCGACCAATCATTGATCAGATAATTTGTGGGTTCAGAGCCCCGCTCTTATCATGACGTCACCCGGGAGCTCGGGCAACTGCTGAAATTGCTGAAATGCAACTCCTGGCAGAAGGCGGTTCAAATAGGAGGACATAATGTATGGTTGCTGCGATGAAGTACACGGCTGACGTCATCTGATAGGTGGGGTTTGGCATTGACCGACCAATCATTCATTCATCAGATAACTTGTGGGTTCAGAGCCCCGCTCTTTTCAAAACATCACCCTGGAACTCAGAGAAGCAACCTTACCTTATGATGTCCTGTTTGGTTCTTCTTCCGTTCACGGTGGCCTTTCTTGGCCTTGTTGGCTTATTCATGTGAATGTCGACTCTTTAATAAGCTCGGACAACAGCTGAAATGAGACTCTGGCCGGAAGACGGTGCAAACAGGAGAACATAAGTTTGGGTTGCTGCGTTGAAGTACACGGCTGACGTCAACTGATAGATGGGGTTTGGCATTGACCGACCAATCATTCATTCATCAGATAACTTGTGGTTTCAGAGCCCCGCTCTTTTCAAAACATCACCCGGGAGCTCAGAGAAGCAACCTTACCTTATGATGTCCTGTTTGCTTCTTCTTCCGTTCACGGTGGCCTTTCTTGGCTTTGTTGGCTTATTCATGTGAATGTCGACTCTAATAAGCTCGGACAACAGCTGAAATGCGACTCTAGGTGGAAGACGGTCCAAAAAGGAGAACATAAGGTAGATTTGGTGTGTTGATGTACCCGGATGACGTCATTTGATAGATGAGGCTTGGAACTTACCGACCAATCATTGATCAGACAATTTGTGTGTTCAGAGCCCCGCTCTTCTCCTGACTGCACCCGGGAGCTCAGAGTAGCAACCCTACCTTATGATGTGCTGTTTGGTTTCTCTTCTGCTCACGGTGGCCTTTCTTGGCCTCTTTGGCTCATTCATGTGAATGTCGACTCTTTAATAAGCTCGGTCAACTGTTGCAATGCGACTATGGGCGGAAGACGGTTCAAAAAGGAGAACATGAGATAGATTTGGTGTGTTGATATACCCGGATGACGTCATTTGATAGGTAGGGCTTGTAACTTACCGACTAATCATTGATCAGATAATTTATGGGTTCAGAGCCCCGCTCTTCTCATGACGTCACCCGGGAGCTCGGGCAACTGCTGAAATTGCTGAAATGCAACTCCTGGCAGAAGGCGATTCAAATAGGACATAATGTATGGTTGCTGCGTTGAAGTACACGGCTGACGTCATCTGATAGGTGGGGTTTGGCAATGACCGACCAATCATTCATTCATCAGATAACTTGTGGGTTCAGAGCCCCGCTCTTTTCAAAACATCACCCGGGAGCTCAGAGAAGCAACCTTACCTTATGATGTCCTGTTTGGTTCTTCTTCCGTTCACGGTGGCCTTTCTTGGCCTTGTTGGCTTATTCATGTGAATGTCGACTCTTTAATAAGCTCGGACAACAGCTGAAATGCGACTCTGGGTGCAAGACGGTCCAAAAAGGAGAACATAAGGTAGATTTGGTGTGTTGATGTACCCGAATGACGTCATTTGATAGATGAGGTTTGGAACTTACCGACCAATCACTGATCAGACAGTTTGTGTGTTCAGAGCCCCGCTCTTCTCCTGACTGCACCCGGGAGCTCAGAGTAGCAACCCTACCTTATGATGTCCTGTTTGGTTCCTCTTCTCCTCACGTCGCCTTTCTTGGCCTCGGTAGCTCATTCATGTGAATGTTGACTCTTTAATAAGCTCGATCAACTGTTGAAATGCGACTCTGGGTGGAAGACGGTCCAAATAGGAGAACATAAGGTAGAGTTCCTGCGTTAAAGTAGCCGGATGACGTCGTCTGATGGGTTGGGCTTGGACATGACCAATCATTGGTCAGATGGTTTATAGGAAAAAAATCCCGCCCTTCTCATGACGTCACTCGGGCAACTGAGAGTAGCAACCCTGCCTTATGTGTTCCTATTTTGTTTGTCTTCCCCTCACGTCGCCTTTATTTGCCTCGCTTGCTTATTCATGTGAATGTTGACTCTTTAATATAAAGAGCTCGGTTAACTGCTGAAATGCGACTATGGTCGGAAGACGGTCCAAATAGGAGAACATAAGGTAGGGTTACTGCTTTGAAGTAGTCGGAAGACGTCATGTGATACGTGGGGTTTGGGAATAACCGACCAATCATTGATGAGAAAATTTGTGGGTTCAGAGCCCCGCCCTTCTCATGACATCACCCGGGAGCTAAGAGAAGCAACCCTACCTTATGATGTGCTGTTTGGTTTCTCTTCTGCTCACGGTGGCCTTTCTTGGCTTCTTTGGCTCATTCATGTGAATGTCGACTCTTTAATAAGTTCGGTCAACTGTTGCAATGCGACTATGGGCGGAAGACGGTTCAAAAAGGAGAACATGAGGTAGATTTGGTGGGTTGATATACCCGGATGACGTCATTTGATAGGTAGGGCTTGTAACTTACCGACCAATCATTGATCAGATAATTTGTGGGTTCAGAGCCCAGCTCTTCTCATGACGTCACCCGGGAGCTCGGGCAACTGCTGAAATTGCTGAAATGCAACTCCTGGCAGAAGGCGGTTCAAATAGGAGGACATAATGTATGTTTGCTGCGTTGAAGTACACGGCTGACGTCATCTGATAGGTGGGGTTTGGCATTGACCGACCAATCATTCATTCATCAGATAACTTGTGGGTTCAGAGCCCCGCTCTTTTCAAAACATCATCCGGGAGCTCAGAGATGCAACCTTACCTTATGATGTCCTGTTTGGTTCTTCTTCCGTTCACGGTGGCCTTTCTTGGCCTTGTTGGCTTATTCATGTGAATGTCGACTCTTTAATAAGCTCGGACAACAGCTGAAATGCGTCTCTGGGTGGAAGACGGTCCAAAAAGGAGAACATAAGGTAGATTTGGTGTGTTGATGTACCCGGATGACGTCATTTGATAGATGAGGCTTGGAACTTACCGACCAATCATTGATCAGACAATTTGTGTGTTCAGAGCCCCGCTCTTCTCCTGACTGCACCCGGGAGCTCAGAGTAGCAACCCTACCTTATGATGTCCTGTTTGGTTCCTCTTCCCCTCACGTCGCCTTTCTTGGCCTAGGTAGCTCATTCATATGAATGTTGACTCTTTAATAAGCTCGATCAACTGTTGAAATGCGACTCTGGGTGGAAGACGGTCCAAATAGAAGAACATAAGGTAGAGTTCCTGCGTTAAAGTAGCCGGATGACGTCGTCTGATGGGTTGGGCTTGGACATGACCAATCATTGGTCAGATGGTTTATAGGATAAAAATCCCGCCCTTCTCATGACGTCACTCGGGCAACTGAGAGTAGCAACCCTACCTTATGTGTTCCTATTTTGTTTGTCTTCCCCTCACGTCGCCTTTATTTGCCTCGCTTGCGTATTCATGTGAATGTTGACTCTTTAATATAAAAAGCTCGGTCAACTGCTGAAATGCGACTATGGTCGGAAGACGGTCCAAATAGGAGAACATAAGGTAGGGTTGCTGCTTTGAAATAGTCGGAAGACGTCATCTGATACGTGGGGTTTGGGAATAACCGACCAATCATTGATGAGAAAATTTGTGGGTTCAGAGCCCCGCCCTTCTCATGACATCACCCGGGAGCTCAGAGAAGCAACCCTACCTTATGATGTACTGTTTGGTTTCTCTTCTGCTCACGGTGGCCTTTCTTGGCCTCTTTGGCTCATTCATGTGAATGTCGACTCTTTAATAAGCTCGGTCAACTGTTGCAATGCGACTATGGGCGGAAGACTGTCCAAAAAGAACATAAAGTAGATTTGGTATGTTGATGTACCCGGATGACGTCATTTGATAGATGGGGCTTGGAACTTACTGAACAATCATTGATCAGATAATTTGTGTGTTCAGAGCCCCGCTCTTCTCATGACGTCACCCGAGAGCTCAGAGTAGCAACGCAACCTTATGATGTCCTGTTTGGTTTCTCTTCCCCTCAGGTCGCCTTTCTTGGCCTCGCTGGCTCATTCATGTGAATGTTGTTGACTCTTTAATAAGCTCAGTCATCTGGTGAAATGCGACTCTGGGCGGAAGACGGTCCAAATAGGAGAACATAAGGTAGAGTTCCTCCGTTAAAGTAACCGGATGACGTCGTCTGATGGGTTGGGCTTGGACATGACCAATCATTGGTCAGATAGATGGTTTATAGGTACAAAATCCTGTCCTTCTCATGACGTCACTTGGGCAATTGTGAGTAGCAACCCTACCTTATGATGTCCTATTTGGTTTCTCTTCCTTTCAGGTCGCCTTTCTTTGCCTCGCTAGCTCATTCATGTGTGAATGTAGAAGACTCTTTGATAAGCTCGGTCAACTGCTGAAATGAGACTATGGTCGGAAGACGGTCCAAATAGGAGAACATAATGTAGGTTTGCTGCTTTGAAGTAGTCGGCTGACGTCATCTGATACGTGGGATTTGGATTAACCGACCAATCAATCATTGATGTGATAATTTGTGGGTTCAGAGCCCCGCCCTTCTCATGACATCACCCGGGAGCTCAGAGAAGGAACCCTACCTTATGATATGCTTTTTGGTTTCTCTTCTGCTCACGGTGGCCTTTCTTGGCCTCGCTGGCTCATTCATGTGAATGTCGACTCTTTAATAAGCTCGGTCAACTGCTGCAATGCGACTATGGGCGGAAGACGGTCCAAAAAGGAGAACATGAGGTAGATTTGGTTCAATGTCGTCCATTTTCTCAGTACAATGTCGTCCATTTCATCGGTCCAATGTCGCCCATTCCATCGGTTCAATGTCGTCCATTTCCTCGGATCAATATCGTCCATTTCCTCAGTACAATGTCCTCCATTTCCTCGGTTCATTGTCATCAATTTCCTCGGTTCAATGTCGTCCATTTCCTCGGTTCAATGTCGTCCATTTCCTCAGTTCAATGTCGCCCATTTCCTCGGTTGATTGTCGTCCATTTCTTCGGTTCAGTATCGTCCATTTCCTCGTTTCAATGTCGTCCTTTTCCTCGGTTCAATGTGGACCATTTCCTCAGTTCAATGTCGCCCATTTCCTTCGTTGATTGTCGTCCATTTCCTAGGTTCAATGTCGTCCATTTCCTCAGTTCAAAGTCGTCCATGCCTTCGGTTCAACGTCGCCCATTTCCTCAGTTCAATGTCGCCCATTTCCTCGGTTGATCATCGTCCATTTCCTCGGTTGATTGTCGTCCATTTCCTCGGTTCAGTGTCGTTCATTTCCTCGGTTCAGTGTCGTCCATTTCCTCGGATGAATATCCTCTATTTCCTCGTTTCAATTTCGCCCATTTCCTCGATTGAATGTCGTCCATTTCCTAAGTACAATGTCGTCCATTTCCTCGGTTCAATGTCGCCCATTCCCTCTGTTCAATGTCGTTCATTTCCTCGGATCAATGTCGTCCATTTCCTCAGTACAATGTCGTCCATTTCCTCGGTTCACTGCCGTCCATTTCCTCGGTTCAGTGTCGCCCATTTCCTCAGTTCAATGTCGACCATTTCCTCGGTTGATTGTCGTCCATTTCCTCGGTTCAGTGTTGTCCATTTCCTCGTTTCAATGTCGTCCATTTTCTCGGTACAATGTAGCCCATTTCCTCATTTCAATGTCGCCCATTCCCTTGGTTGATTGTCGTCCATTTCCTATGTACAATGTCGTCCATTTTCTCGGTTCAATGTCGTCCATTTCCTCGGTTCAATGTCGTCCATTTCCTCGGTTCAATGTCGTCCATTTGCTCATTACAATGTCGTCCATTTCCTCGGTTCAATGTCGTCCATTTCCTCGGTTCAATTTCGTCCATATCCTTGGTTCAATGTCGCCCATTTCCTCGGTTCAATGTCGTCCATCTCCCCGGTTCAAAGTCGTCCATTTCCTCGGTTCAATCTCGTCCATATCCTCGGTTCATTATCGTCCACTTCCCCGGATCACTGTCACCCATTTCCTCGGTTCAATATCGTCCATTTTCTCTGTTCAATGTCGCCCATTTCCTAGGTTCAGTGTCGTCCATTTCCTCAGTTCAATGTCGCCCATTTCCTAAATTCAATTTCGTCCATTTCCTCGTTTCAATGTCCTCCATTCCCTCGGTTCAGTGTCGTCCATTTCCTCGGTTCGATGTCGTCCATTTCCTCGGTTCAATGTCGTCCATTTCTTCGGTTTAATGTCGTCCATTTCCTCGGTTCACTGTCGTCCATTTCTTCGGTTCAATGTCGTCCATATCCTCAGTTCAATGTCATCCATTTCCTCTGTTTAATGTCATCCATGTCCTTGGTTCAACGTCGTCCATTTCCTCGGATCAATGTCGCCCATTTCCTCGGTTCAATGTTCTCAATTTCCTCGTTTCAATATCATCAATTTCCTCCGTTCAATGGCGCCCATTTCCTCGTTTCATTGTCAAAGATTTCCTCACGTCAATGTGGTCCATTTCCTTGGTTCAGTGTCATCCATTTCTTCGGTTCAATATCGTCCATTTTATCGTTTCAATGTCTTCTATATCCTCTGTTCAATGTCGCCCATTTCCTCGGTTATATGTCGTCCATTTCCTCAGTACAATGTCGTCCATATCCTCGGTTCATTGTCGTCCATTTCCTGGGTTCAATGTCGTTCATTTCCTCGGTTCAATGTCGTCCATTTCCCCGGTTCATTGTCGTCAATTTCCTCCATTCAGTGTCGCCCATTTCCTCAGTTCAATGTCTTCCATTTCTTCGGTTCAACGTCCATTTCCTCAGTTCAATGTCATCCATTTCTTGTGTTTAATGTCATCCATTTCCTCTGTTCAATGTCGTCCATTTCCTCTGTTCAATGTCGCCCATTTCCTATGTATAATGTTCTCCATTTCCTCGTTTCAATATCATGAATTTCCTCGGTTTAATGTCTCCCATTTCTTCAGTTCAATGTAGTCCATTTCTTCGGTTCAATGTCGTCCATTTCCTCGGTTCAATGTCGTTCATTTCCTCGGTTTAATGTCGTCCATTCCCTTGGTTCAATGTCGTCCATTCCCTCAGTTCAATGTCGTCCATTTCCTCGGTTCAATTTTGTCCATTTCCTTGATTCAATGTCCCTCCATTTCCTCGGTTTAATGTCGCCCATTTTCTCGGATCAATGTCGTCCATTTCCTCGGTTTAATGTCGCCTTTTTCCTCGGTTTAATGTCGTCCATTTCCTCGGTTCAATGTCGTCCATTTTTCGGTTCAGTGTCGTCCATTTCCTCGGTTCAATGTCATCCATTTCCTCGCTTCATTATCGTCCATATCCTCAGTTAAATGACGTCCATTTCCTCGGTTCAGTGTAGTCCATTTCCTCGGTTCAATGTCGTCCATTTCCTCGGTTCAATGTCGTCCATTTCCTCGTTTCAATTTCGCCCATTTCCCGGGTTCAATGTCGTCCATTTTCTCAGTACAATGTCGTCCATTTCATCGGTCCAATGTCGCCCATTTCATCGGTTCAATGTCGTCCATTTCCTCGGATCAATGTCGTCCATTTCCTCAGTACAATGTCCTCCAGTTCCTCGGTTCATTGTCGTCAATTTCCTCGGTTCAATGTCGTCCATTTCCTCAGTTCAATGTCGCCCATTTCCTCGGTTGATTGTCGTCCATTTCTTCGGTTCAATATCGTCCATTTCCTCGTTTCAATGTCGTCTTTTTCCTCGGTTCAATGTGGACCATTTCTTCAGTTCAATGTCGCCCATTTCCTTCGTTGATTGTCGTCCATTTCCTAGGTTCAATGTCGTCCATTTCCTCAGTTAAATGTCGTCCATGCCTTCGGTTCAACGTCGCCCATTTCCTCAGTTCAATGTCGCCCATTTCCTCGGTTGATTATCGTCCATTTCCTCGGTTGATTGTCGTCCATTTCCTCGGTTCAGTGTCGTTCATTTCCTCGGTTCAGTTTCGTCCATTTCCTCGGATGAATATCCTCTATTTCCTCGTTTCAATTTCGCCCATTTCCTCGATTCAATGTCGTCCATTTCCTAAGTACAATGTCGTCTATTTCCTCGGTTCAATGTCGCCTATTCCCTCTGTTCAATGTCGTTCATTTCCTCGGATCAATGTCGTCCATTTCCTCAGTATAATGTCGTCCATTTCCTCGGTTCACTGCCGTACATTTCCTCGGTTCAATGTCGCCCATTTCCTCAGTTCAATGTCGACCATTTTCTCGGTTGATTGTCGTCCATTTCCTCGGTTCAATGTCGTCCATTTCCTCGTTTCAATGTCGTCCATTTCCTCGGTTCAATGTAGCCCATTTCCTCATTTCAATGTCGCCCATTCCCTTGGTTGATTGTCGTCCATTTCCTCAGTTCAGTGTCGTCCATTTCCTCGGTTCAATGTCGTCCATTACTTCGGTTCAACGTCTTCCATTTTCTCAGTTCAATGTCGCCCATTTCCTCGGTTGATTGTCGTCCATTTCCTCGGTTCAATGTCGTCCATTTCCTCGGTACAATGTCGTCCATTTCCTCGGTTCCTTGTCGTCCATTTCCTCGGTTCAATGTCGTCCATTTCCTCAGATCAATGTCGCCCATTTCCTCGGTTGATTGTCGTCCATTTCCTCGGTTCAATGTCGTCCATTTCCTCGATTCAATGTTGTCCATTCCTTCGGTTCAATGTCGTCCATTTCCTAAGTACAATGTCGTCTATTTCCTCGGTTCAATGTCGTCCATTTCCTCGGTTCAATGTCGTCCATTTCCTCGGTTCAATGTCGTCCATTTCTTCAGCACAATGTCGTCCATTTCCTCGGTTCAATGTCGTCCATTTCTTCAGTTCAATGTCGTCCATTTCCTCGGTTCAATGTCGTCCATTTCCTCGGTTCAATGTCGCCCATTTCCTCAGTTCAATGTCGTCCATATCCTCAGCAAATGTCGTCCATTTCCTCGGTTCAATATCGTCCATTTCCTCGGTTCAATGTCGTCCATTTCCTCGGTGCAATGTCCTCCATTCCCTCGGTTCAATGTCGTCCATTCCCTCGGTTCAATGTCCTCGATTTCCTCGGTTCAATGTCGCCCATTTCTTCGGTTTAATGTCGTCCATTTCCTCGGTTCAACGTCGTCCATTTCCTCGGTTCAGTGTCGTCCATTTCATCGGTTCAATGTCATCCATTTCCTCGGTTCAATGTCGTCCGTATCCTCGGTTCAATGTCGTCCATTTCCTCGGTTCAATCTCGCTGATTTCCTCAGTTTAATGTGTCCCATTTCCTTGGTAGACTCTCGTCAATTTCCTTAGTTCAAAGTCGTCCATTTCCTCGGTTCAATGTCTTCCATTTCCTCGGTTCAATGTCGTCCATTTCTTCGATTGAATGTCGCCCATGTCCTCTGTTCAATGCCATCCATTTCCACAGTGCAATGTCGTCCATTTACTCGGTTCAATGTCGTCCATTTCTTCGATTGAATGTCGCCCATATCCTCTGTTCAATGCCATCCATTTCCTCAGTGCAATGTCGTCCATTTCCTCGGTTCAATGTCTTCCATTTCCTCGGTTGAATGTCGTCCATTTCCTCGGTTGAATGTCGTCCATTTCCTCGGTTCATTGTCGTCCATTTCCTCGCTTCAATGTCGCCCATTTCCTCAGTTCAATGTCACCCATTTTTTCGGTTTAATGTCGTCCATTTTTTCGGATCACTGTCGTCCATTTACTCGGTTCAATGTCGCCCATTCCATCCGTTTCATGTCGTCCATTTTCTCGGTTCAATGTCGTCCATTTCCTCAGCACAATGTCGTGCATTTCCTCGGTTCATTGTCGTCCATTTCCTCGGTTCATTGTCGTCCATTCCCTCGGTTTAATGACGTCTATTTCCTCGGTTCAATGTCGTCCATTCACTCAAATCGTCCATTTCTTCGGTTCAGTTTCGTCCATTTCTTCGGTTCAAAGTCATCCATTTCCTCGGTTCATTGTCGTCCATTTCCTTGGTTTAATGTCGTCCATTTCCTCGGTTCAGTGTCGTTCATTTCCTCGGTTCAATGTCGTCCATTTCCTCGGTTCAATGTCCTCCATTTCCTCATTTCAATTTCGCCCATTTTCCTGGTTCAATGTCGCCCATTTCCTCAGTACAATGTCGTCTATTTCCTCGGTTCAATGTCGCCCATTACCGACGTTCAATGTAGTCCATTTCCTCGGATCAATGTCGTCCATTTCCTCAGTACAATGTCGTCTATTTTCTCGGTTCATTATCGCCCATTTCCTCGGTTCAATGTCACCAATTTCCTCAGTTCAATGTCGCCCATTTCCTCGGTTGATTGTCGTCCATTTCCTCGGTTCAATGTCGTCCATTTCCTCGTTTCAATGTCGTCCTTTTCCTCTGTTTAATGTAGCCCATTTCCTCAGTTCAATGTCGCCCATTTCCTTCGTTGATTGTCGTCCATTTCCTCAGTTCAATGTCGTCCATTTCCTCGGTTCAATGTCGTCCATTTCCTCGTTCAATGTCTTCCATTTCCTCGTTCAATGTCGTCCATTTCCTCGGTTCAATGTCATCCATTTCCTCGGTTCAATCGTCATTTCTCGTTGAATCCTTCCTCGTTCATTGTCGTCCATTTCCTCGGTTCAATGTCGTCCATTTCCTCGTTCAATGTCGTCCATTTCCTCGGTTGAATGTCTCCATTTCCTCGTTCAATGTCGTCCATTTCCTCGGTTTAATGTCGTCCATTTCCTCGTTCAATGTCGTCCATTTCCTCGGTCAATGTCGCCATTTCCTCGGTTCAATGTCGTCCATTTCCTCGTTCAATGTCGTCCATTTCTCGTTCAATGTCGTCTCATTTCCTCGGTTCAATGTCGTCCATTCCTCGTTCAATGTCGCCATTTCCTCGGTTCAATGTCGTCCATTCCTCTTCGTTCAATGTCGTCCATTCTCGTTATTCCCATCCGTCAATGTCGTCCATTTCTCGTTCAATGTCGCCATTCCTCGGTTCAATGTCTCCATTCCCTCGTCATGTCGTCCATTCCTCGTCAATTCGTCCATTTCCTCTTCAATGTGCCATTTCTTCGTTCATTCGTCATTTCCGGTAATGTCCCATTTCTCGTTAAGTGTCCTTCCTGTTCATGCGCCATTCCCTTCATGTCGCCATTCCTGTTATTCTCATTTCTCGGTCATTTCGCCATTTCCTCGTTCAATTCGCTTTCTCGTCAATGTCGCCATTTCCTATTCATGTCCCCATTTCTGTTATGCGCCATTTCCGTTATGTCGTCCATTCCTCGTTCATGTCGCCATTTGCTCGTCAATGTCTCCATTCCTCGGTTCATGTCGCCATTTCCTGTTAATGTGCATTTCCTCGTATGTCGTCCATTCTTCGTTCAATGTCGCATTCCTCGTCATGTCCCATTCCTGTTAATGTCTCCATTCTCGTATGTCGTCATTCTCGGTTCAAGTGCCATTCCCGGTTCAATGTCTCAATTTCCTCGTTCAATTCATCATTCTCGGTTCAATGTCGCCATTTCCTCGTTCAATGTTCATTCCTGTCAATGTCGCCCATTCTCGTCTATGTCGTCCATTTCTGGTTAATGCGCCATTTCCTGATTGTCCTTTCCTCTTCAATGTCGCCATTCTCTTCATGTCGCCATTTCTCTTCAATGTCCATTTCTCTTCATGTCGTCCATTTCTCGTTCAATTCTTGTCAGTCGTCCATTTCTCGTTCAATGTCGTCCCTTTCCTCGGTTCAATGTCTCCCTTCTTCGTCCCAATGTCGTCCATTTCCTCGGTTCAATGTCGTCCATTCCTCATTCATGTCGTCCATTTCTCGGTTCAATGTCTCCATTTCCTCGGTTCAATGTCGTCCATTTCCTCGTTCATGTCGTCCATTTCCTCGGTTCAATGTGCCATTTCTCGTTCAATGTCTCCATTCCCTGGTCAATGTCCCCATTTATCTCGCTTTCGTATGTCGTCCATTTCCTCGTTAATTCGTCCATTTCTCGGTTCAATCGCCATTTCCTCGTTTATGTGTCAATTTCCTCGTTCAATGTCGCCATTTCCTTCTTCCATTTCTTCGTTCTTCGCTTATCCTTTCCAATGTCGTCATTCCTCGTTCAATGTCGTCCATTCCTCGGTTCAATGTCGTCCATTTCTGTTCATGTCTCATCTCGTTAGTCGTCCATTTCTCGGTTCAATGTCGTCCTTTCCTGTTCAATGTCCCATTCCTTAATGTCGTCTTTCCTCGTTCATCGTCATTTCTCGGTTCATGTGTCCATTTCCTTCAATGTCGTCCATTCTCGGTTCATTCCATTTCCTCAGTTCATTGTCCATTTCTGGTTCAATCTCCATTTCTCGGTTCAATGTGTCCATTTCTCGGTATGTTCCATTTCCTCGTCATGTCGCATTCCTCGTTCAATGTCGTCCATTTTCGGTTCATTTTCCATTTCCTCGGTTCATGTCGTCCATTCCTCGGTTCAATGGCCATTTCCTGTTATGTCGTCCATTTCCGTTCAATGTCGTCATTTCTGGTTCAATGTCGTCCATTTCTGTTCAATGACCATTTCTGGTTCATGTCGTCCTTTCTGTTAATGTCGTCATTCCTCGGTTCAAGTGTCCATTTCATCGTTCATTCCCCAATTTCCCATTGTCTCCATTTCCTGGTTAATCGTCCATTTCTCGGTTCAATTCGCCATTTCCGGTTCAATGTTCTCATTTCCTCATTCAATTCTCCATTCCTTTTCTCGTTCAATCTCATTCTCGTTCAATGTGCCATTCCTCGTTCAATGTCGCCCATTTCTGTTATTTTCCATTCTAGGTTCAATGGCCATTTCCTTCATGTGTCATTTCTATTTGCCTTCTCGTCAAGTCGCCTTCCTCGCTTCAATGTTCATTTCCTCGTTAATTGTCCATTTTCGTTAATGTCGTATTCTCGGTTATGT